>NC_090748.1:103651037-103746037 GCF_036898095.1 Palaemon carinicauda
AATTAGTTTACTTAGCACTCTATATGAAGTATGGTGAGTAATTTCTATATGAGTAAAGCCTACAGGATCAGAAGAAAATATATTTGTGGAAATGGGATTTTTTGGGTTGTTTTGGGGATTTTTTATCATGAGTTTTGGGAATTTTACACTAACCCATCTGGCAACACTACTCCTAGCTCCTACATTTTAGTCTTTCGACTGATTTTTTAAAATTTAAAAACGGTTTTAAAGAGAATTATATACACTAAAGGTTGTACTTTGGAAATTGTCTTACCATTTTGATTTTTTAGTGTGTATGGTAAGCAGCTCTTCTAGGAAAATGACACTCCAAAATCAAACCATTGTTTTCTAGTCTTGGGTAGTGCCATAGCCTCCGTACCTTGGTCTTCCACTGTCTTGTGTTAGAGTTTTCTTGCTTGAGGATACATTCGGGCACACTATTCTATCCAATTTCTCTTCCTCTTGTTTTGCTAAAGTTTTTATAGTTTATATAGGAATTATTTACCTTAGTGTTGTTACTGTTCTTAAAATATTTTTTCCCTGTTTCCTTTCCTCACCGGGCTATTTTCCTGTTGGGGCCCCTGGGCTTACAAAATCCTTTTTTCCGGCTAGGGCTGTAGCTTAGCACGTAAAAATAATAGTAATAATAGTAACTTTCAAAGGTGACTAAAAGTTGTAGGCCTACTTCGGAACCTTTTTAGCATTGTAATTTTTTTTTATTTGTATTATTTTATCAATGTATAGAAGTAACTTTCAAATCTCTCTCTCTCTCTCTCTCTCTCTCTCTCTCTCTCTCTCTCTCTCTCTCTCTCGAAAAGACAGGAGTTCCATACTAATATTAATTAGATATTTAGCATCTCACTGAACTTTTGAGTCAAGACATGTAAGCTACTACTTTAAAGCCATATTATTCCAAAGAATAACCACCTTAAAAGCTCTCTCTCTCTCTCTCTCTCTCTCTCTCTCTCTCTCTCTCTCTCTCTCTCTCTCTCTCTCTCTCTCTCTCTCTCTCTCTGAGGCTGATAGTAGTAGAATGAATTATTATTATTATTGAGACATATATAGAAAGAGAAAGAAGAGAGAGAATGGGATTGCAGTATACATAAAAGGCACAGTAACGTGATTTATGTTATATTTAGTCAATCTATAGAAAATGGGATGTAAATATGTATTAATGGTGAAAATACTAATAAAGTCAATATCAAGTCATATTATTGGAATAAATATTATTATTTTAATTGATTTCGTCGAGGTTTAATTGTGGCATACTTTAAAATTTTTTATTATTATGCTTTAAATGTAAACAAAAATCCTCTCTTTCAAAGTCTTTCTATATATCTTTCAGTAACAATATTTTATTTCACTACTATCAGCCTCACTACTACTATTATAGTTCTAGGTTATACCAATGAACCAGTAAATGCATTATTTAATGAAAATTGATAGTCAAAATGATTTAGAGTTGGGAATAAGTAAGTGAAAATGAGTTAGATTTGGCTGAACATTGTTGGAACCTTTTTTGTGGGTGCCGGGTGAAACAAAACAGTAATGTCTCAACTCATAAGTCCGTCACTTATTACGCCCTAACCACAAGGAAGGGCTATATCTATTGAACTGTTCTGTACAATTCTTCTGTTTCCTTCACTGTTAAGGTAATGCATAATATCTTCATTGATATATATTTAAATGGTTTTGCACTTAAAGTGATCTTTCTTGGTGAGAAACTAGCCTGATAAAATTGGATTTTATAGCCTAGGCCTATATTTGTTTTGAGGTCAGCAACTTCATAATAGATTAGGCCTACCCTCAGACTAGGCTTAGCAGTACAGTATCGTGTGGGCGTACCTTGGAATTTCTAAAAATATGATTAAAAGAGGAGATAAAGCAGAGACTTAAACCAAGTGACATAAAACAAAATTTCCAAAATGTCTCATTTATATTGTAGTTTTCTAACCTCACTTTACCTTCCTCTTTCTTATCTACTTTATCTACTTTTACCTTATGTACTCTTTTCTTTGTCTACTCATCCCTTTACATAAAATCACTTTACCTAACATCACTTTACCTACCCATACTGTACCCAACCTCACTTTACATACCCTTACCTTACCTAACCTTACATTGCCTCACCTTGCCTTACCTTGCCTCGCCTTGCCTTACCTTACCTTGCCTTAACTAACCTATCCTTAACTTGCCTATCCTTAACTTACCTTGCCTTACCTTACCTTGCCTTACCTTACCTTACCTTACCTTACCATAGCTAACCTATCCTTACCTTGCCCTACCTATCCTTAGCTAATCTATCCTTACCTTGCCTTACTTTACTTTAGCTGGCCTACCCCTACCTTAGTTAACCTTCCCTTGCCTTGCCCTACCTTACCTTAGCTACCCTACCCTTAACTTAGCTACCCTACCCTCCCTTGCCTTACCTTAGCTGACCTACCCTTACCTTGCCTTACCTTAGCTGACCTACCCTTACCTTGCCTTACCTTAGCAGACCTACCTTTTCCTTAGCTAACCTTCCCTTACCTTAGCTCACCTACCCTTAGCTAACCTACCCTTACTCTATCTTAGCTAACTTAACCTTGCCTTTCCTTACCTTACCTTACTCTACCTTACCTTAGCTAACCTACCCTTAGCTGGGCATAACTCAGCTACCCTACAATGTCATTTTTCAATATTAATCTTACCCGATGATCATGTAGCGGTCAACTCTGTTGCCCGACAGAAAAAATCTAAGGTCGGGATACGCCAGCGATCGCTATACAGGTGGGGGTGTACATCAATAGCGCCATCTGTCGAGCAGGTACTCAAGTACTTCTTGTCAACAAGAACTCAATTTTTCCTCTGTCGTGCCACCGGCAAGACCTACTTGGATACGCTGTTGTTTCTGGAGTTGTTTTTCACGATTTTGGTGATGTATTCGCTCTAGATTTTAGCCTTCGCTATTCAGGAACCTTTATCATTAGCTTATATTGCTTTTTGATTAGATTTGGATTAATTGTTAATGAACTTTGCTAGTTTTTGGATTTCCCCCCTGACTATTTCTGGAATTCAAGATGTCTGACCATTCACAAGTCCCTAAGTACAGGCAGTGTAGTGTTAGGGCTTGTTCTAGGCGTCTTCCGAAGGCCTCCATAGATCCTCACACCGTTTGTTCCAATTGTAGGGGTAAATCCTGTCAATTGGAAGATCGATGTGAGGAATGCGCTGGGCTTTCGGAATTCGATTTTAACGAATTCCTAAAGAATGCACGTAGGCTAGAGAAGGATAGGATCAGGAGGAGTTCTTCTCGCTCTTTTGATTTTTCCTCTCCCCATGCCCCTCAACCTACTCCTTCCCCTGTAGTGGTGACTCCCGACCCTGCTACTAGTGCTCAACCCTCCATGGCGGATATGATGCGTGCCATTCAGGCTCTTGGTGACAGAGTGGAGTCATTAGCTAATGACCGTAATCAACTTTTGGCCGATGTCAAAGAGTTGAAAGCGCGAAGTGCAGTGGGAAGTGTAGTGAGTGCAAGTGAAGTGAAAAGTGTCAGTGTCAGTGTTGCGCATGAGGGTACTCCTGTACGTGCCAGTCGTCCTCCCAGTCCGGGACCTCTTGCAAGCTCCCAAGCCCAGGGGAGAAGCAATGTTGAAGGACCAAAGGGTTCGACAGGCCTTGATCAGCGTACGGATGTACCCTCAGTGGTTGCGGACGTATCTGTCAGAGATCGTCCCATCCACAAACAGACGAATGAGCCCTGTCATTCCTCGTCTGTGGAAGAAGTTTCGAGGAAGAAACGTTGGACCAAGGTCTCACGACCTCTCAAGCGTAAGGTCCCTTCCGAGCGAGTCCAACGGCCCAGGTGTAGCCACTGGGTCAGTTCGGACTCGCCGCAGTCTTCCGAAGACTGCACACCTCCCAAGAGAGGTAGAGTGGTTCCGCAACAGGCTACTACTCCGTCTGTTGCCGCACCAACCACGGTAGACCCTAAGTGGTCCATGCTGCAGACTATGCAGTCTCAGCTTGCTTCTTTCATGCAGGAGTATCGTGCTGAGAAGGTTGACACTGCACCTGTTAACCTACAACCTGCCACGGTTGTGCGCTCAGCAGATACTGCGGCTGCCTGCTCCCACACTCCACCTGTGAGAGCTCCACCACCGATGCGCAGTCGACCCTGCCAGACGCATGTTCATGCTGCACCCTCCGTAGACATGCGTGAGCTTCCGCATCAGCAGTGGGAAGGTGCTGTCGAGCTGCCGTGTTTTGACGCATTGCGGCATGCTCCGCAACCCACGGCAGTCCCTCCCACGCACCAACACTCCGCTTTTGTTGTTGCCAGCTCGCAGACTGACCAGCAGCGGCATGATGTTGGATCCGCAGCAGCTACGCATGCACCCGTGCTGCCGTATTCAGCCATTCAGCATTCTGCTCCACCTTTGCCACTTCCTCCTCAGCTGTCAGATGATGGAGTATCTGATGACGACGAAGCTGCACATTTGGATGATCCGCACTCCGACTTAGAAGAACCCAAGTCTACGCCTCCCTCCTTAGACTTTAGGAAAGTCCTTGCCCTGTTCAGGGACTTGTATCCGGAACAGTTTGTGTCTGCAACACCTCGCTCTCCTCCCTCCGAGTTTGCGTTAGGCATGCAGTCAGCAGCTCCTGCCTTCACCAAACTCGTTCTCGCACGCTCATCCAAGAGAGCTTTGAGGGTTATGGGAGAGTGGTTGCAGTCCAAGAAGCAGCTAGGAAAGACTGCTTTCATCTTTCCGCCTACCAAGCTTGCTTCCAAATCTAGCGTCTGGTATGCCACGGGAGAGGAACCCGGCTTGGGAGTTCCTGCCTCTGCCCAGGGCGACTTCTCAAGTCTGGTTGACTCTCCCCGCAGGCTGGCTATGAGACGATCTAAGATTTGCTGGTCCTTTTCTGACATGGATCATCTGTTGAAGGGAGTCTTTCGTGCTTTTGAGATCTTCAACTTCCTCGATTGGTGTTTGGGAGCTTTAAGCAGAAAGACTTCCCCTTCGGATAAGGACTCGGCCATGCTTATCATGTCTAGCATGGATAAGGCCATTCGGGATGGGTCTGGTGAGCTTGCGGCTTCGTACGTGTCGGGAGTGCTTAAGAAGAGAGACCATCTTTGCTCCTTCTTGTCTGCTGGGATCACTCCATGCCAGAAGTCGGAGTTGTTGTTTGCTCCGCTTTCCAAGTGTCTCTTTCCGGAAGAGCTGGTCAAGGGGATGGCTGCCTCGTTGATCCAGAAGGACACCCATGACCTGGTGGCGTCCTCCGCACGTAAGGCTAAAGCTTTACCTTCCGTGCCTAGACCTAGGATGGACACACCAGCGTCTAGGTTCATCCCGCCCTTTCGTGGCAGAACCTCCAGCAGAGGAGGTACCCGTGCCGACAGTCATCGTGGCAAATCGAAGAAGGGTTCCAAGTCCTCAAAAGGCAGAATCTGACTGCCTACCTCTCCAGACAGCAGTGGGAGCCAGGCTCAAGAACTTCTGGCAGGCTTGGGAGAACAGAGGTGCAGACGCTCAGTCTGTGAAGTTGCTAAGGGAGGGGTACAGGATTCCGTTCTGCCGCAGCCCCCCTTTAGCAACATCTCCCATCAACCTCTCTCCCAACTACAAGGAGAAGGACAAGAGGCTAGCGTTGCAACAAGAGGTGTCGCTCTTGCTACAAAAGGGAGCGGTAGTCATAGTCCGGGACCATCAATCCCCGGGCTTCTACAACCGTCTCTTCCTGGTAGCGAAGAAGACAGGAGGTTGGAGACCGGTGCTGGACGTCAGTGCTCTCAACGCTTTTGTCACCAAGCAGACGTTCACAATGGAGACGACGAAGTCGGTCCTAGCAGCGGTCAGGAAGGAAGACTGGATGGTCTCGTTGGACCTGAAAGACACATACTTTCATGTTCCCGTCCATCCAGACTCCCAACCTTTCCTAAGGTTCGTCTTTGGAAAGGTCGTGTACCAGTTCCAAGCCCTGTGCTTTGGCCTAAGCACGGCACCTCTTGTGTTTACGAAACTGATGAGGAATGTTGCCAAATTCCTTCACTTGGCAGACATCAGAGCCTCCCTCTATTTGGACGACTGGCTTTTAAGAGCTTCGTCAAGTCGTCGCTGTCTGGAGAATCTCAGATGGACTATGGATCTGACCAAGGAATTGGGTCTCCTGGTCAATATAGAGAAGTCCCAGCTCGTCCCATCTCAAACCATTGTCTATCTAGGTATGGAGATTCAGAGTCGAGCTTTTCGGGCTTTTCCGTCGGCCCCCAGGATCAGCCAAGCCCTAGAATGCATCCAGAGCATGCTGAGAAGGAACCGATGTTCAGTCAGGCAGTGGATGAGTCTAACAGGGACGCTTTCATCGCTGGCCCTGTTCATCGAGTTAGGCAGACTCCACCTCCGCCCCCTTTAGTTTCATCTAGCTGCTCACTGGAGAAGGGACATGACGCTAGAAGCAGTCTCAGTGCCCATTTCCGAAGAGATGAGGTCTTCACTGACGTGGTGGAAGAACAGCATTCTTCTCAAGGAAGGTCTACCTTTGGCTGTTCAGACCCCCAACCACCGTCTCTTCTCAGACGCATCGGACACGGGCTGGGGTGCGACACTGGACGGACAGGAATGCTCGGGCACATGGAATCAGGAGCAAAGAACACTTCACATCAACTGCAAGGAGCTATTGGCAGTTCATCTGGCCTTGATAAACTTCAAGTCCCTCCATCTAAGCAAGGTGGTGGAGGTGAACTCCGACAACACCACAGCCTTGGCGTACATCTCCAAGCAAGGAGGGACTCATTCGAGGAAGTTGTTCGAGATCGCAAGGGACCTCCTCACTTGGTCAAAAGATCGAAAGATTTCGCTGGTAACGAGGCTCATTCAGGGCGACATGAATGTCATGGCAGATCGCCTCAGCCGGAAGGGTCAAGTCATCCCCACAGAGTGGACCCTTCACAAGAATGTTTGCAGCAGACTATGGGCCCTGTGGGGCCAGCCCACCATAGATCTATTTGCTACCTCGATGACCAAGAGGCTCCCGATGTATTGTTCTCCGATTCCAGACCCAGCAGCAGTTCACGTGGATGCCTTTCTTCTGGATTGGTCCCATCTCGACCTGTATGCGTTCCCTCCGTTCAAGATTGTCAACAGGGTACTTCAGAAGTTCGCCTCTCACGAAGGGACACGGTTGACGTTGGTTGCTCCCCTCTGGCCCGCGAGAGAATGGTTCACCGAGGTACTGCAATGGCTAGTGGACGTTCCCAGGACTCTTCCTCTAAGAGTGGACCTTCTGCGTCAGCCGCACGTAAAGAAGGTACACCCAAGCCTCCACGCTCTTCGTCTGACTGCCTTCAGACTATCGAAAGACTCTCAAGAGCTAGAGGCTTTTCGAAGGAGGCAGCCAGAGCGATTGTCAGAGCAAGGAGGACATCCACTCTCAAGGTCTACCAGTCTAAATGGGAAGTCTTCCGAAGCTGGTGCAAGGCGAATGCAGTATCCTCAACCAGTACCTCTGTAACGCAGATAGCTGACTTCCTTCTACATCTAAGGAACGTAAGATCCCTATCAGCTCCTACGATCAAGGGTTACAGAAGTATGTTGGCAGCGGTTTTCCGCCACAGAGGCTTAGATCTTTCCTCCAACAAAGATCGACAGGACCTCCTTAGGTCTTTTGAGACCTCAAAGGAGCGTCGGTTGGCCACACCAGGCTGGAACCTAGACGTGGTTTTGAAGTTCCTGATGTCAGCAAGGTTCGAACCGCTTCAATCAGCCTCTTTTAAGGATCTCACATTGAAGACACTTTTCCTCGTTTGCTTAGCAACAGCTAAAAGAGTCAGTGAGATTCACGCCTTCAGCAGGAACATAGGTTTTACATCTGAAACGGCTACATGTTCCTTGCAGCTTGTTTTTTTAGCTAAAAACGAGCTTCCTTCTCGTCCTTGGCCCAAGTCGTTCGAAATCCCAAGCCTGTCCAACTTGGTTGGGAACGAACTAGAGAGAGTACTTTGCCCAGTAAGAGCTCTTAAGTACTATTTAAGACGTACAAAGCCACTACGAGGACAATCAGAAGCTTTATGGTGTTCTATCAAGAAACCTGCTTTACCGATGTCTAAGAACGCAGTTTCTTATTACATCAGGCTTTTGATTAGAGAGGCCCATTCTCATCTGAAGGAAGAAGACCTTGCTTTGCTGAAGGTAAGGACACATGAAGTTAGAGCTGTCGCTACTTCAGTGGCCTTCAAACAGAACCGTTCTCTGCAGAGTGTTATGGATGCAACCTATTGGAGAAGCAAGTCAGTGTTCGCATCATTTTACCTCAAAGATGTCCAGTCTCTTTACGAGAACTGCTACACCCTGGGACCATTCGTAGCAGCGAGTGCAGTAGTAGGTGAGGGCTCAACCACTACATTCCCTTAATCCCATAACCTTTTTTAATCTTTCTCTTGAAATGCTTTTTATTGTTGTTTTTGGGTTGTACGGAAGGCTAAGAAGCCTTCCGCATCCTGGTTGATTTGGCGGGTGGTCAAATTCTTTCTTGAGAAGCGCCTAGATTAGAGGTTGTGATGAGGTCCTTTAGTATGGGTTGCAGCCCTTCATACTTCAGCACCTAGGAGTCGCTCAGCATCCTAAGAGGATCGCTAGGCTCAGTAAGGAAGACGTACTTAAAAAAGGCAGAGTAATGGTTCAAGTCGACTTCCTTACCAGGTACTTATTTATTTTATATTTGTTATTTTGAATAACTGATAAAATGAAATACGGGATACTTAGCTTCTAATGTTAACATGTATGCTGGTCTCCACCCACCCCCCTGGGTGTGAATCAGCTACATGATCATCGGGTAAGATTAATATTGAAAAATGTTATTTTCCTTAGTAAAATAAATTTTTTAATATACTTACCCGATGATCATGAATTTAAGGACCCTCCCTTCCTCCCCATAGAGAACCAGTGGACCGAGGAGAAAATTGAGTTCTTGTTGACAAGAAGTACTTGAGTACCTGCTCGACAGATGGCGCTGTTGATGTACACCCCCACCTGTATAGCGATCGCTGGCGTATCCCGACCTTAGATTTTTTCTGTTGGGCAACAGAGTTGACAGCTACATGATCATCGGGTAAGTATATTCAAAAATTTATTTTACTAAGGAAAATAACATATTTCCGCTTTAACTTTATGAAGTACATATATAGTATAGTATGAAAGGGTAAATACATGATATATAATTTTTTCCTTCTGGACATCCTGTGTTTTATTTATTTCTGACCATGATTACTGAGGTAAACCACCCGTTTAAGTTTTTGAGCCCCCCTTTATATAAATACAATTGTGTGGGATCCCAGTGGAAAACCAAGATTTTTGTGAGGGAAACCACCGATAATGAGTTATTTGCAGCAATTATAATGTTCAGAAATGCATGATAAATTCAAGATAAACAGTTATTAAAATATATGGTTCATGTAAGTGGCGTGAAATTAAAGCATCATAATTTCCTTTAATTGGTATGCGTCCTCCAAATGGTTTTTGCTCGGCTATGCCTAGCTTTACTCTCAGTAAGTATAATCTCATTGCTGCTCTGTTCTGACAAGTGGTACATGGATGCGCATTGCATGCCATCGACGCGAGTCGCTATTTTTAAGTATAATAACCTACAATTTATATTGTCACCCAAGTGGTCTATACTCTGCCGTGGCTTGCTTCACCTGTAATAAACATAATCTTACTACTATTTTTTACTGACTAAAGGTGCATGTATTTGCCGCTCACACCATCTGCATAAGTTGCAAAGTATTAGGAGTATATACAGTAGCTCTTATTACAGTATAGGTTTGAGAAGTCGAAGGTTTGGAGCACTGTGACAGCCCCTCTCATAGATATGTCCTAATTCTTGTATGAAAAATATGTAGAAGTGTTTGTTCTATGCAGTGAGATTAATGACCTTTTTTCAATATTTAACTTAGACGGTGATTATAATAGCTGCAACTCTGTTGCTCGACAGAAAACTCTAAGGTAACACTCGCCAGCGATCGCTACACAGGTTGCGGGTGTGCCCAACAGCGCCATCTGTCGTCCAGATACCCAGTACTCAATGTAAACAAAGACTCAATTTTCTCTCTGTCGTGCTACCGACAAGACGTACTTACTCGCTGTTGCTAAACTGGATTTGTTTTCACAACTAATTGGTGAAGTACACTATTCTAGTTTTGAGCTTTCGCTGTGCAGGCTTTCTCTTCACAAATCCTTGAACTCTTTTTGATTACGGATTCTTTGTTGACGACTTTTTGATAGTTTTTGAATTCCCCTTTGACCAATTCAAAATGGCTGACCCTTCACAAGTCCCAAAAGTTAGGAAGTGCAATGCTAGGGACTGTTCAAGGCGTCTTCCGAAGGCCTCTATCGACCCTCACACTGTTTGTTCCAATTGTCGGGATAAAACCTGTCAATTGGAAGATCGATGTGAGGAGTGCGTTGGGCTTTCGGAATTCGATTTTATCGAATTCCAAAAGTATACACGTAGGCTAGAGAGAGATAGAGTTAGGAGAAGTTCCTCTCGTTCTATTGACATTTCCTCTCCTCATGCCCCACAACCTATTCCTTCCCCTGTAGTGGTTGCTCCTAATCCCCCTTCTGGCACTCAGGAACCTTCGATGGCTGATATGATGCGTGCCATCCAAGCTCTGGGTGAGAGAGTTGAGTCCCTGGCTAGTGACCGTAATCAGCTCATGGCGGATGTGAAGGAGCTGAAGTGTAAAAGTGCAGTGGGAAGTGTTAAAGTGAGTGATAATGTTGTGGATAGTGTTGCGCTTGAGGGTTCGTCTGTTCGTGCCTGTCGTCCTCCTAGTCCGGGACCTCTTGCAAGCTCCCAAGTCCAGGGGAGAAGCAATGTCGTACGACAAATGGGTTCGAGAGTCTTTAATCAGCGAACAGACGTTCCCTCCGTGGTATCGGGCGTATCTACCCAAGATCGCCCCTGCCTAACAAAGACGAGAGAGCCCATTTATACCTCGTCTTCGGAAGGTGTTTCTCGCAAGAAACCATGGACCAAGGTCTCACGACCGTTAAAGCGCAAGTCGGTTCCTTCCGCACAAGTCCAACGGCCCAGCTGTAGCCACTGGGTCAGTTCGGACTCGCTGCAGTCATCCGATGACTGCTCACCTCCTAAGAGAGGCAAAGCGGTACCGCTTCAGACAGTTACACCGTCTGTCGCCACACCTGCTCCTGTAGACCCTAAGTGGTCTTTACTGCAAGACATGCAGTCTCAACTAACGTCGCTTATGCAGGACTTTCGTGCGGAGAAGGTTGCTGCCGCACCAGCTAGTGCAGCTCCTTGCCTACAACCACCCACACGATCGGTTGTGCGTCCTGGGGACGCTGAGGTAACCTTCTCACGCACTCCAGTTGAGAGAGTTCCGCCACCCATGCGTTCCAGTGTGATCTGCCAGCCGCATGTTGACGTTCAGCGACGCATGGAGGTATCCGTTGACGTTCGTGAGGTTCAACAACCGTCAGAGTTGTTTTGTTTTGACGCAGTGCGTCAACCTCCGCAACCCAGTGTGGTTGCCACTGCTCACCCACATCAGTCTAGACAGTCTGGAGTAGACGCTGTGCGTCCCCGCGCTGCTATGGTTGTTGCCAGCTGACAGACTGGGCAGCAGTTCCATGACGTTGCGTCCGGCTCAGTCACGCATGCACCCGTGCGACCGGACTCAGCTAACCAGCCGTTACCCACTCCGTTGCCGCTCCCTCATCAATTCTCGGATGAGGGACTTTCTGATGATGATGGTGCTGCACACGTAGATGAACCGCATTCAGAACTGGACGAGCCTAAGTCTACGCAACCCTCTTTGGACTTTAGGAAAGTTTTGGCCCTGTTCAAAGAGATGTTTCCGGACCAGTTTGTGTCTGTGGCTCCGCGTTCTCCTCCGTCAGAGTTTGTGTTAGGCATGCCGTCAACCACTCCTGCCTTTACTAGACTCGTCCTCGCACGCTCGTCCAAGAGAGCTTTGCGGGTGATAGGAGAATGACTGCAGTCCAAAAAGAGTTTAGGGAAGACAGCTTTTACGTTTCCCCCTGCTAGACTCTCTTCTAGATCGAGCGTCTGGTATGCCACGGGAGAAGTTCTCGGCTTGGGAGTTCCTGCCTCTGCCCAGGGCGACTTCTCAAGTCTTGTAGACTCTCCCCGCCGCCTAGCCATGAGACGCTCAAAAATATGTTGGTCATCTTCGGACCTGGACCACCTTTTGAAAGGTATCTTTAGAGCCTTCGAGGTTTTTAACTTCCTAGACTGGTGTCTAGGAGTTCTAAGCAGAAAGATCTCTCCGATGGAGAAGGAGACTTCCTTGCTCATTATGTCCTGCATGGACAAGGCCGTACGTGATGGGTCTAATGAGCTTGCTGCATCTTTTGTGTCCGGAGTCCTTAAGAAGCGTGAAAACCTATGCTCATTCCTTTCAGCTGGAGTTACACCATGCCAGAGATCCGAACTTCTGTTTGCTCCTCTTTCCAAGTGCCTTTTTCCAGAGGACCTTATTAAGGAAATTGCCGCTTCTTTGATACAGAAGGATACTCTCGATCTTGTT
This sequence comes from Palaemon carinicauda, assembly GCF_036898095.1. Taxonomy (NCBI): domain Eukaryota; kingdom Metazoa; phylum Arthropoda; class Malacostraca; order Decapoda; family Palaemonidae; genus Palaemon; species Palaemon carinicauda. Next base: position 103,663,603 of record NC_090748.1, read on the forward strand.
GCGTCATCTGCTCGCAAAGCCACCCCTTTGCCTACCCTGTCAGCTAGACCAAGGATGGACACTCCAGCGTCCCGTTTTATTCCGCCCTTTCGTGGCAGAGCCTCCAGCAGAGGAGGTGCTCGTGCCGAAGGGAGACGTGGAAAGAAGAAAGGAACCAAGTCCTTTAAGGGCAGAGTCTGACTGCCAGCTTCTTCAGACAGTAGTGGGAGCCAGACTCAAGAACTTCTGGCAGACCTGGGAAAAGAGAGGCGCAGATGCACAATCTGTGAAGTTGCTCAGAGAGGGGTACAAGATCCCGTTTGTACGAAAACCCCCTCTAGCAACGTCTCCCATCGATCTCTCTCCCAGGTACAGAGAGGAAGACAAGAGACGAGCATTGAAACAGGAAGTGTCTCTCTTACTAGAGAAGGGAGCGGTAGTCAAAGTCCTGGACCATCAAACCCCGGGATTCTACAACCGTCTCTTCTTGGTGTCAAAGAAGACAGGAGGGTGGAGGCCGGTGCTAGACGTCAGTGCGCTGAATGTCTTTGTCACAAAGCAGACGTTCTCCATGGAGACCACAAAGTCCGTTCTAGCAGCGGTCAGAAGGGAAGACTGGATGGTCTCTTTAGACCTAAGGGACGCCTACTTCCACGTCCCCATCCACCCGGACTCCCAACCTTTTCTGAGATTCGTTTTCGAAAAGGTTGTCTACCAGTTTCAAGCCCTGTGCTTTGGCCTAAGCACAGCTCCTCTTGTGTTTACGAGGCTGATGAGGAATGTAGCCAAATTCCTTCATTTAGTGGACATCCGAGCCTCCCTCTATTTGGACGACTGGCTTCTCAGAGCTTCTTCCAGTCGTCGCTGTCTGAAGGATCTAAAGTGGACTCTAGATCTGACCAAGGAATTGGGTCTCCTTGTCAATATGGAAAAGTCACAAGTGGTCCCATCCCAAACTATTGTGTATTTAGGGATGGAGATTCACAGTCTAGCTTTTCGGGCTTTTCCGTCAGCCCCCAGAACAAGCCAAGCCCAGTTATGCATCCAGAACATGCTGAAGAAGGAACGATGTTCAGTCAGGAAGTGGATGAGTCTGATAGGGACGCTATCATCCCTGGAACAGTTCGTGTCATTAGGAAGACTACACCTCCGTCCTCTTCAATATCACCTAGCATTTCACTGGAAAAAGGACAAGACGCTAGAAGCGGTCTCGATCCCCATTTCCGAGAAGATGAAGTCTTGCCTGACATGGTGGAAGGACAGTATCAGCCTCAGAGAGGGTCTGCCCCTGGCTGTTCAGACTCCCAACCACGTTCTCTTCTCGGAAGCATCGGACGTAGGCTGGGGTGCGACATTAGACGGTCGGGAATGCTCGGGAATATGGAATTCGAGTCAAAGGACAATGCATATCAACTGCAAGGAGCTACTGGCAGTACATCTGGCCTTGAAAAGCTTCAAGTCTCTCCTTCAAGGCAAGGTGGTGGAGGTGAACTCGGACAACACCACTGCTTTGGCGTACATCTCCAAGCAAGGAGGGACCCACTCACTGACGTTGTACGAGATCGCAAGGGACCTCCTCACCTGGTCAAAAGGTCTAAACATATCACTAGTAACGAGGTTCATCCAAGGCAACTTGAATGTCATGGCAGATTGTCTCAGTCGGAAGGGACAAATAATTCCAACAGAATGAACCCTCCACAAGGATGTATGCAAGAGACTTTGGGCCACCTGGGGCCAGCCAACCATAGATCTCTTCGCAACCTCGATGACCAAGAGGCTCCCAATATATTGCTCACCAATCCCGGACCCAGCAGCAGTTCATATAGATGCCTTTCTCCTAGATTGGTCACATCTAGATCTATATGCATTCCCTCCGTTCAAGATTGTCAACAAGGTACTGCAGAAGTTCGCCTCTCACGAAGGGACAAGGTTGACGCTAGTTGCTCCCCTCTGGCCCGCGAGAGAATGGTTCACCGAGGTACTTCGATGGCTAGTAGACGTTCCCAGAACTCTTCCTCTAAGGGTGGACCTTCTACGTCAGCCACACGTAAAGAAGGTACACCAAGGCCTCCACGCTCTTCGTCTGACTGCCTTCAGACTATCGAAAGACTCTCGAGAGCTAGAGGCTTTTCGAAGGAGGCAGCCAGAGCGATTGCTAGAGCAAGGAGAACATCCACCCTTAGAGTCTACCAATCGAAGTGGGAAGTCTTCCGAAACTGGTGCAAGTCAGTATCTGTATCCTCGACCAGTACCTCTGTAACTCAAATAGCTGACTTCCTCTTATATCTGAGGAAAGAACGATCTCTTTCAGCTCCCACTATCAAGGGTTACAGAAGCATGTTGGCATCAGTCTTCCGTCACAGAGGCTTAGATCTTTCCAACAATAAAGATCTACAGGACCTCCTTAAGTCTTTTGAGACCTCGAAGGAGTGTTGTTTGGTTACACCTGGTTGGAATTTAGACGTGGTACTAAGATTCCTCATGTCAGACAGGTTCGAGCCGCTACAATCAGCCTCCCTGAAAGATCTCACCTTAAAGACTCTTTTCCTGGTATGCTTAGCCACAGCTAAAAGAGTCAGTGAGATTCATGCCTTCAGTAAGAACATCGGATTTTCATCTGAAACGGCTACATGTTCTCTACAACTTGGTTTTCTAGCCAAAAACGAGCTGCCTTCTCGACCTTGGCCCAAATCGTTCGATATTCCAAGCTTATCGAATATGGTTGGAAATGAACTAGAAAGAGTCTTATGCCCTGTGAGAGCTCTTAAGTTCTATTTAAAACGAACTAAACCTTTTCGAGACCCGTCTGAAGCTTTATGGTGTTCAGTTAAGAAACCATCTTTGCCTATGTCAAAGAATGCTTTATCCTATTTTATCAGACTGTTAATACGAGAAGCTCATTCCCATCTGAGTGAGGAAGACCAAGCTTTGCTGAAGGTAAGGACACACGAAGTTAGAGCTGTCGCAACTTCCGTGGCCTTTAAACAAAATAGATCTCTGCGAAGTATAATGGACGCAACCTATTGGAGAAGCAAGTCAGTGTTCGCGTCTTTTTATCTTAAGGATGTCCAGTCACTTTACGAGGACTGCTACACTCTGGGATCATTCGTAGCAGCGAGTGCAGTAGTGGGTGAAGGCTCAACCACTACAATTCCCTAATTCCATAACCTTTTTAATCTTTCTCTTGAAATGTTTTTATTGTTGTTTTTGGGTTGTACGGAAGGCTAAGAAGCCTTTCGCATCCTGGTTGATTTGGCGGGTGGTCAAAGTCATTTCTTGAAGCGCCTAGATTAGGGGTTTTGATGAGGTCCTGTTGTATGGGTTGCAACCCTTGATACTTCAGATCCTAGGGGTCGATCAGCACCTAAGAGGATCGCGAGGCTCCGTAAGGAAGACGTACTTAAAAAGGCAGAGTAATTGTTCAAGTCGACTTCCTTACCAGGTACCTATTTATTTTGTTTTTGTTATTTTGATAACTTCTAAAATGAAATAAAAACTCTTAGCTCATAATAATGTAAACATATATTGCTGGTCTCTACCCACCCCCCTGGGTGTGAATCAGCTATTATAATCACCGGCTAAGTTAAATATTGAAAAATGTTATTTTGATAATAAAATAAATTTTTGAATATACTTACCCGGTGATTATAAATTAAAGGACCCTCCCTTCCTCCCCAATAGAGATGCAGTGGAACGAGGAGAAAATTGAGTCTTTGTTTACATTGAGTACTGGGTATCTGGACGACAGATGGCGCTGTTGGGCACACCCGCAACCTGTGTAGCGATCGCTGGCGAGTTTTACCTTAGAGTCTTCTGTCGAGCAACAGAGTTGCAGCTATTATAATCACCGGGTAAGTATATTCAAAAATTCATTTTATTATCAAAATAACATTTTGAGAGTGCTATGACAGTCATAAATTGTAGGGCACGATCACTGAGCTCTTTTATAGGTGGCGTGTGCCGAGTCTCATAAGGTGATGTGTTGAAACCCTATTGGTGACAGTATATTCCATCACAGTGGAGAATTCCACAAAATCTAACAATTCAGCATATTGACAGAGCAACATTCCATTTACTTACCGAGGGTTGAGCAGTACTTCTCGAGCAATCACAAGGACAAGTGGGTACTCGTCTGAGAGTTTCGGGCTGTGTAAAGTGTATTCACAATCCTTTTTGTAATAAAGTGAAAAAACCCATGTTCCCATGTCTCATTATCCATTGACATGAGACAGGTGGATGAGGGTACAATCTGGCCGCTTGAAGCAGGAAATGATATATAATTATGGAGATATGTTCTTTGTTCAGGAATAAAATAGTCAATGTTTTAACTCATACCCCCTCTATACATTTTCAATCACCAGGTAAAAGTATCTTTATCGTCATTTTTTGTAATAACTATTTTCTACATGTTTGACTGTTATTATACAAATACTGTATATTTTTTCAATATTAAACTTAGCCGGTGATCATATAAGCTGTCAGCTCTGCTGCCCGACAAAAAAACCTAAGGTCAAAATACGCCAGCGATCGCTATACAGGTAGGGGGTGTACATCAACAGCGCCATCTGTCGAGCAGGTACTCAAGTACTCCATGTAAACACAGAACCAATTTTCTCTCTGTCGTGCCACCGGCAAGACCTACTAAATACGCTGTTGCTTACTGGATTGGTTTTCACAGATTTTGGTGAAGTACACATTTCTAGTTATTAGCTTTCGCTTTGCAGAGGTTATCTTCAATACTTCCTTGCATTCTTTTATTGAATTTTGGATTATTTGTTGACGACTTGGATAGATTTTGAATTCCCCTTTGACTAATTCAAGATGGCTGACCCTTCTCAAGTCCCTAAATACAGAAAGTGTAGTGCTAGGGACTGTTCAAGGCGTCTTCCGAAGGCCTCTATCGATCCGCACACCGTTTGTTCCAATTGTCGGGGTAAAACCTGTCAATTGGAAGATCGATGTGAGGAATGTGTTGGGCTTTCGGAATTCGATTTTCTCGAATTCCTGAAATATTCACGTAGGCTAGAGAGAGATAGTCAGGAGAAGTTCATCTCGCTCCGTTGATTTTTCCTCTCCCCATGCCCCACAACCTATTCCTTCCCCTGTAGTGGTTGCTCCTGATCCCCCTTCTAGCACTCAACAATCTTCGATGGCAGATATGATGCGTGCCATCCAGGCTCTGGGTGAGAGAGTCGAGTCATTGGCGAGTGACCGTAACCAACTCATGGCAGACGTCAAGGAGTTGAAGGGTAAGAGTGCAGTGGGTAGTGACAAAGTGAGTGGTAGTGTTGTGGAAAGTGTTAGTGTTGCGCTTGAGGGTGCGTCTGTTCGTGCCTGTCGTCCTCCCAGTCCGGGACCTCTTGCAAGCTCCCAAGCCCAGGGGAGAAGCAATGTCGTACGACCAAAGGGTTCGACAGGCTTTAATCAGCGGACAGACGTTCCCTCCGTGGTTTCGGACGTATCTTGCCAAGATTGCCCCACCCACAAGAAGACGAGAGAGCCCATTTATTCCTCGTCTGCGGAAGATGTTTCTCGGAAGAAACAATGGACCAAGGTCTCACGACCTCTCAAACGCAAGTCGGTCCCTTCCACGCAAGTCCAACGGCCCAGTTGTAGCCACTGGGTCAGTTCAGACTCGCTGCAGTCTTCCGATGACTGCACACCTCCTAAGAGAGGCAAAGCGGTACCGCAACAGGCAGTAACACCGTCTGTTGCCGCACCTGCTACTGTAGACCCTAAGTGGTCTTTGCTGCAGACCATGCAGACACAGTTAACATCTTTAATGCAGGACTTTCGTGCGGAGAAGGTTGACGCTGCACCCGTTAGCCTACAACCAACCACGGTTGTGCGTCCAGTAGACGCTGAGGCTACCTTCTCCCGCACTCCAGCTGTGAGAGTCCCGCCACCCATGCGCAGTGTACCCTGCCAGCCGCATGTTGACGTTCAGTGACGCACGGAACCCTCCGTTGACGTTCGCGAGTTACAACAACAACCTAAGTTGTTTTGTTTTGACGCGGTGCGTCAACCTCCGCAACCCACTGTGGTTACCTCTACTCGCCCACAGCAGACTAGACAGTCAGGAGTAGATGCTTTGCACCCCCGCGCAGCTATGGTTGTTGCCAGCTCACAGACTGGCCAACAGTTCCATGACGTTGCGTCCAGTGCAGTCACGCATGCACCCGTGCTGCCGGACTCAGCTGACCAGCCATTTCCTACTCCTTTGCCGCTTCCTCCTCAGCATTCAGACGATGGACTCTCTGATGATGACGACGCTGCACACCTTGACGACCCGTACACGGACATCGACGAACCCAAGACCACGCTTCCCTCCTTAGACTTTAGGAAAGTGCTTGCACTGTTCAAGGAGATGTATCCTGATCAGTTTGTTTCTGCAGCCCCACGCTCTCCTCCATCTAAGTTCGCTTTAGGCACGCAGTCATCCGCGCCTGCCTTTACGAAGCTCGTCCTCGCCCGCTCGTCCAAGAGAGCTTTAAGAGTGTTGGGAGATTGGATGCAGTCCAAAAAGCACCTTGGGAACACAGCATTCTTGTTTCCCCCTGCGAAACTCGCTTCCAGATCGAGCGTCTGGTATGCCACGGGAGAAGTTCTCGGCTTGGGAGTTCCTGCCTCTGCCCAGGGCGACTTCTCAAGTCTAGTAGACTCTCCCCGCAGGCTGGCCATGAGACGCTCCAAGATTTGTTGGACTCCTTCAGATTTAGACCATCTGATGAAAGGAGTGTTCAGAGCCTTCGAAGTGTTTAACTTTTTGGATTGGTGTTTGGGAGCGTTGAGCAGGAAGACCTCCCCTTCTGACAAGGAAACTTCCATGCTCATTATGTACAGTATGGACAAGGCCATACGGGACGGTTCCAGTGAGCTTGCGGCTTCGTTCGTTTCCGGGGTCCTCAAGAAACGGGAAAACCTTTGCTCCTTCTTGTCAGCTGGAGTAACACAATGTCAGAGATCGGAGCTTATGTTTGCTCCTCTCTCGAAGTGCCTTTTCCCAGAGGAGTTGATCAAGGAGATTGCTGCCTCCTTGATTCATAAAGACACGCATGACCTGGTTGTGTCATCTGCCCGCAAAGCCACCCCTTTGCCTACCGTGTCTAGACCCAGGATGGATACTCCAGCGTCAAGATTTATTCCGCCCTTTCGTGGCAGAGCCTCCAGCAGAGGAGGTGCTCGTGCCGAAGGGAAACGTGGGAGTAAGAAGAAAGGTACCAAGTCCTTTAGAGGCAGAGTCTGACTGCCACCTTCTTCAGACAGCAGTGGGAGCCAGACTCAAGAACTACTGGCAGTCCTGGGAGAACAGGGGCGCAGATGCACAATCTGTGAAGTTGCTCAGAGAAGGGTACAAGATCCTATTCTTGCACAAGCCCCCTCTAGCAACGACTCCCATCGACCTCTCTCCCAGGTACAGAGAGGAGGACAAGAGACTATCTTTGAAGCAAGAGGTGTCTCTCTTACTAGAAAAGGGAGCGGTAGTCAAAGTCCGGGACCATCAATCCCCGGGCTTCTACAACCGTCTCTTCTTAGTGGTAAATAAGACAGGAGGGTGGAGACCGGTGCTAGACGTCAGTGCTCTGAATGTCTTTGTCACAAAGCAGACGTTCGCCATGGAGACGACAAAGTCTGTTCTAGCAGCGGTCAGGAAGGAAGACTGGATGGTCTCTTTAGACCTCAAGGACGCTTACTTTCACGTCCCCATCCACCCAGATTCCCAACCTTTTCTAAGCTTCGTTTACGGGAAGGTTGTCTACCAATTTCAAGCCCTGTGCTTTGGCCTAAGCACGGCGCCTCTTGTCTTTACGAAACTGATGAGGAATATTGCCAAATTCCTGCATTTAGCAGACATCAGAGCCTCCCTCTATTTGGACGACTGGCTTCTAAGAGCTTCGTCCAGTCGTCGCTGTCTGGAGAATCTAAAGTGGACTCTAGATCTGACCAAGGAATTAGCTCTCCTGGTCAATATGTAAAAGTCCCAACTGGTCCCATCCCAAACTATAGTGTACCTAGGGATGGTGATTCACAGTCAAGCTTTTCGGGCTTTTCCGTCGGCCCCCAGAATAAGTCAAGCCTAAGGATGCATCCAGAACATGCTAAAGAAGGACCGATGTTCAGTCAGACAGTGGATGAGTCTGATAGGGACGCTTTCATCACTGGACCAGTTCATTGCTGTTCACTGGAGAAAGGACAAGATGCTAGAAGCGGTCTCGATCCCCATTTCCGAGAAGATGAAGTCATCCCTGACTTGGTGGAAGGACAACATCTACCTCAGAGAGGGTCTGCCCCTGGCTGTTCAGACCCCCAACCACGTTCTCTTCTCGAACGCATCGGACACGGGCTGGGGTGCGACATTAGACGGTCGGGAATGCTCGGGCACTTGGAACTCGGATCAAAGAACGTTACATATCAACTGCAAGGAGCTACTGGCAGTTCATCTGGCCTTGAAAAGCTTCAAGTCCCTCCTTCTAGGCAAGGTGGTGGAGGTGAACTAAGACAACACCACAGCCTTGGCGTACATCTCCAAGCAAGGAGGGACCCATTCTATGACGTTGTACGAGATCGCAAGGGACCTCCTCACCTGGTCAAGAGATCTAAACCTGTCTCTAGTAACGAGGTTCATTCAAGGCAACATGAATGTCAAGGCGGACCGCCTCAGTCGGAAGGGTCAAATCATCCCAACAGAATGGACCCTACACAAGGATGTGTGCAAGAGACTATGGGCCACATGGGGCCAACCTACCATAGATCTCTTTGCAACCTCGATGACCAAGAGGCTCCCAACTTATTGCTCGCCAATCCCGGACCCAGCAGCAGTTCATATAGATGCTTTTCTACTGGATTGGTCCCATCTAGACCTTTATGCATTCCCCCCGTTCAAGATTGTCAACAAGGTACTGCAGAAGTTCGCCTCTCACGAAGGGACAAGGTTGACGTTAGTTGCTCCCCTCTGGCCCGCGAGAGAATGGTTCACCGAGGTACTTCAATGGCTGGTGGACGTTCCCAGAACTCTTCCTCTAAGAGTGGACCTTCTACGTCAGCCACACGTAAAGAAGGTACACCCAAGCCTCCACGCTCTTCGTCTGACTGCCTTCAGACTATCGAAAGACTCTCGAGAGCTAGAGGCTTTTCGAAGGAGGCAGCCAGGGCGATTGCTAGAGCAAGGAGGACATCCACTCTTAGAGTCTACCAGTCGAAGTGGGAAGTCTTCCGAAGCTGGTGCAAGTCGGTATCAGTATCCTCAACCAGTACCTCTGTAACTCAAATAGCTGACTTCCTTTTATACCTGAGGAAGGAAAGATCTCTTTCAGCTCCCACGATCAAGGGTTACAGAAGCATGTTGGCAGCAGTCTTCCGTCACAGAGGCTTAGATCTTTCCAACAACAAAGATCTACAGGACCTCCTTAAGTCTTTTGAGACCTCGAAGGAGCGTCGTTTGGCCACACCAGGTTGGAATTTAGACGTGGTACTAAGATTCCTTATGTCAGAAAGGTTCGAGCCACTACAATCAGCCTCCTTTAAAGATCTCACTTTAAAGACTCTTTTCCTCGTCTGCTTAGCAACAGCTAAAAGAGTCAATGAGATACACGCCTTCAGCAGGAACATCGGATTTTCATCTGAAACGGCTACATGTTCTTTACAGCTTGGTTTTCTAGCCAAAAACGAACTACCTTCTCGTCCTTGGCCGAAATCGTTCGATATTCCAAGCCTTTCTAATTTGGTTGGAAATGAACTAGAAAGAGTCTTATGCCCTGTTAGAGCTCGTAAGTTCTATTTAAGACGATCTAAACCTTTACGAGGACAGTCAGAAGCTTTATGGTGTGCTATTAAGAAACCTTCTTTACCTATGTCAAAGAATGCAGTTTCCTATTATATCAGACTGTTGATACGAGAAGCTCATTCCCATCTGAATGAGGAAGACCATGCTTTGCTGAAGGTAAGGACACATGAAGTTAGAGCTGTTGCAACTTCAGTGGCCTTCAAACAAAACAGATCTCTGCAGAGTATAATGGACGCAACCTATTGGAGAAGCAAGTCAGTGTTCGCGTCTTTTTATCTTAAAGATGTCCAGTCTCTTTACGAGAACTGCTACACCCTGGGACCATTCGTAGCAGCGAGTGCAGTAGTGGGTGAGGGCTCAACCACTACATTCTCCTAATTCCATAACCTTTTTTAATCTTTCTCTTGAAATGTTTTTTATTGTTGTTTTTGGGTTGTCCGGAAGGCTAAGAAGCCTTTCGCATCCTGGTTGATTTGGCGGGTGGTCAAATTCTTTTCTTGAGAAGCGCCTAGATTAGAGGTTTTGATGAGGTCCTTTAGTATGGGTTGCAACCCTTGATACTTCAGCTCCTAGGAGTCGCTCAGCATCCAATGAGAATCGCGAGGCTCAGTAAGGAAGACGTACTTAAAAAGGCAGAGTAATTGTTCAAGTTGACTTCCTTACCAGGTACTTATTTATTTTATGTTTGTTATTTTGAATAACTGCTAAAATGAAATACAAAATACTTAGCTCATAATAATGTAAACATGTAATGCTGGTCTCTACCCACCCCCCTGGGTGTGAATCAGCTTATATGATCACCGGCTAAGTTTAATATTGAAAAATGTTATTTTTATTAATAAAATAAATTTTTGAATATACTTACCCGGTGATCATATATTAAAGGACCCTCCCTTCCTCCCCAATAGAGACCCAGTGGACTGAGGAGAAAATTGGTTCTGTGTTTACATGGAGTACATGAGTACCTGCTCGACAGATGGCGCTGTTGATGTACACCCCCTACCTGTATAGCGATCGCTGGCGTATTTTGACCTTAGGTTTTTCTGTCGGGCAGCAGAGCTGACAGCTTATATGATCACCGGGTAAGTATATTCAAAAATTTATTTCATTAATAAAAATAACATATTTCAATAGAAACAAGAGGCACCGACAACTCCATAACTTCATGCTGTAAACAACTACATTAGACCTTCAGCTAACAGTAGAAAGTGGACTCCAATCCTTAGCCACAGAAAGACTTCAGTCTTCGATCTCCTCTGTGTAGCTACAGAAAGACCTCAGTCTTCGATCTCCTAAACTTAGGTAAGGATCAATTCAAATTTGTTGCATGTGCCAATGTTTTGGTTATAGGTTTATATGCGAAACAGTTTTGGGATCAGGCGTGCTATTCCAGGTAGTTGAAACCATTAGTAAGCAAAGAGATATATCTGGAACACTAGGATAGGTAATGTGAGTATAGTTATACTAGGTAAAGTCCCTGATTCTTCCTCTTGTTATATTTTCTACATTTGGAGGACCATGATTTCTCAGGAAACATTTAATTTATGACCTATGTATTTTAAGAATTATTTTTGGTGTGATTCCTTTATATCTGCTGCTAGTGCAGGGTTTATTACACTAGTTTCTTTAGTCTCACCTAGTCCCAAAACCATGTCTCCCACTGGGATGCTCAATAATTATTTTGTATTTGAAAAAATTGATAGAGCAGAGTTGCAATATACATACGACTTGGTGATTACCACTGAAAATGAGGAAGACTTACAGAGAAAAGTTGTAAAATGGTAGTAGACGTTTTAGAGTGGTGGCTTGAGGGCAAATGGGGTTAAGACTGAGGTTATGGTGAGCAGTAAGAAAGGTACAGACAGGAGAACATGAAACCAGGGGCTCGGTTAAAGAGCGGGTGGAACAGTTTACATGCTTGGGATCTAGTATAAGTCAGGAGGGAGGATGTGAGGCTGAAGTTAAGAAATGTATAAAAGTAGCCTTGGGGAAGTGGAGGGAGGTAGCAGGAATAGAGATGAGAATGCTAAAGTGGATAAAGGTATATCACTGCTTGAAAGATTGAAAAATTGTGAAATAAGAACACTGGCAGTAATAGTAAAGATTACAGAGGTGATAAGAGTGCATGACTGAGATGGCATGGACACGTGTTGAGTTTGTGGGGTGGAGATGGACATGGGACAGATGGATGAGGGTACAATCTGGCCGCTTAAAGCAGGAAATGATATATATATATGGAGATATGTTCTCTGTTCAGGAATAAAATAGTTACTAGTAATGTTTTAACTCATACCCCCTCCATATATTTTCATTTATCAGGTAAAAGTATCTTTATCGTCACTTTTTATAATAACTATTTTCCACATGTTTGACTGTTATGATTATACAAATATATTATTTCAACAGAAGAGGCACCGACAACTCCACAACTTCATGCTGTAAACAACTACATTAGACCTTCACCTAACAGTAGAAAGTGGACTCCAATCCTTAGCCACAGAAAGACTTCAGTCTTCGACCTCCTCTGTGTAGCTACAGAAAGACCTCAGTCTTCGAGCTCCTCTATGTAGTTACAGAAAGACCTGAGTCTTTGACCTTCTCCCTGTAGCTACAGAAAGACCTCAGTCTTCGACCTCCTCTATGTAGCTACAGAAAGACCTCAGTCTTCGACCTCCTCTGTGTAGCTACAGAAAGACCTCAGTCTTTGACCTCCTCTATGTAGCTACAGAAAGACCTGAGTCTTTGACCTTCTCCCTGTAGCTACAGAAAGACCTTAGTCTTCGACCTCCTCTATGTAGCTACAGAAAGACCTGAGTCTTCGACCTCCTCCATGTAGCTACAGAAAGACCTCAGTCTTCGATCTCCTAAACTTAGGTAAGGATCAATTCAAATTTGTTGCATGTGCCAATGTTTTGGTTATAGGTTTATATGCGAAACAGTTTTGGGATCAGGCGTGCTATTCCAAGTAGTTGAAACCATTAGTAAGCAAAGAGATATATCTGGAACACTAGGATAGGTAATGTGAGTATAGTTATACTAGGTAAAGTCCCTGATTCTTCCTCTTGTTATATTTTCTACATTTGGAGGACCATGATTTCTCAGGAAACATATCAATCATGACCTATGTATTTTAGGAATTATTTTTGGTGTGATTCCTTTATATCTGCTGCTAGTGCAGGGTTTATTACACTAGTTTCTTTAGTCCAACCTAATCCCAAAACCATGTCTCCCACTGGGATCCTCAATAATTACTTTGTATTTGAAAAAATTGAGAGAGCAGAGTTGCAATATAATAATAATAATAATAATAATCTTTATTTCAGCAAAAGCCACATACAGAGTTACAATAAGGGTACAGTGATCTTACACTTTTGACATCGGTAAAAAAAAAAAAAAAAAAAAAAAAGGATAAGATATGCAATAATATCAGTGATATATTATAAACATCAATTAGCAGGTTGACCACAGAGTTCTAAGGTCTGGGTAATAAAATTACAATAGAATTAACGCTTAACAATGATGATAGCATACATATCAGCAAACAAGAAGAGAGGGAGAAAAACAATGGCGATGACAATGATAAGTATGTTGGAACAGAAATTGCTTGAATAATGAAAGAACACTAGGAGAAAAAGAAAATAAATATATAGTCACAGAGCAGGTGGTGTGAAGGAAAATACAGGACATCCAGACAACAAAGAAGTAACATAATAAAGCACATTATCAACATTACTGGGTATCACACCAAAGTTATTTAGTGATGAAGATTTGGCATAGCCACACTATCAAAGATTAGTGAATACAATTCATTGTACTGACGCTTCCGTATTCCAGGTTTCCCACATTTTGGATTTTATTCTCGCTGCACTTGCAAGCACATTTTGAATTAGGGGATTTTCACTAGATCGTAGGCGGGAGGTGAGACTTACTATAGAGCGACGAATGATGGTTTTTAGGTTATCCAGTCTATTTTCATCAAAGATCGTTGAAGCTGAATGGTGCCTCGGGGTATTGGTGAGGCGTCTTAGGATATCATTGTGAATGACTGTGATACGTCTCATCGATTCACGCGTATAGTTTGCCCATAGCGAGCAGCCGTATACGTTATAGCTGTAGGTTTGAAATAGGAGTTTTTTGATATCTTGGCGGCAGAAGGCAAATCTTCTCGTTACCATGTTCCCTAGACAACACAATTTACGTCGCCTGTTTTCAATGTCAAATGTGTCCTTTAAATCTTTCGTAATGATGTGACCTAGGTAAGGAAAATCATTGACAAATGCTAGCTGATGGTTTTGGAGGAAAATATGTGGATCTTCTATGAAACGGAGTGCTCTAGGAATGACAGACATGCACTGTGTCTTCGATTCGTTATAGATTATGTCATGTTCATTAGCGTATGCATTGCAGTTGTCAATAAGACGTTGTAGGCCTTGGGCAGAGGGGGAGATGAGGACCATGTCGTCAGCGTAGCAAAGGTTATTTATGGTAAAGCCATTAACCGTACAACCAATGGGAAGTGAATTCAGTCTGATATTCAAATCGTCTGTGTAAACATTAAATAAATATGGTGAGAGGATGCCTCCTTTTCTGAGACCGTTAGATGAACCGAATGGTTGGGATAGGACATTGCCCCATTTGACACAGAACTGCTGTGTTGAGAACCAACAGTATAATATACCGATGAGATATAGAGGAGTTCCCCTTTTGCGTAGTTTCAATAAGAGTTTCAGATAGTTTACTCTGTCAAATGCCTTCCGCACGTCTACAAAACATAAGTAGACGGGAAGCCGAGGATATATATAAATTCAATAACTCCTTTAAAATATATATACAGGTGTCAGTCGAGTGGTTAGTCTTGAAACCAAATTGATTGTCTGAGGTGTGGAGAAATGGTGCAAGGCGACGGAACAGAAGAGATTCAAATATTTTCGATGAAATTGTTGTGATGGCGATGGGGCGGTAGTTTCCTGGGTCACTGGCATCCTTTAGTTTGTTTTTTATTAGCGGTATTAAGTGGACAAGTAGAAGGGTTTCGGGGAGATATTGGTGTAATATACAGGCATTAAATAGTGCAGAAAATAGGATATAAATTATAGGGTGGCAGAATTTGAAAGCCTCGGCAGGAAGGCCATCGCAGCCGGCCGCCTTGTTACTAGGTAATTTCTTGATACCCTCGCACACGTCACTCGGGGAGATACAGTCATTATATTGAAAATCCATATTGACATTGATGAGATTATCCACTTCATTTCGGGTATCTTGGTCATTTATACAATTTAAGATGGTACTAAAGTGATCCCCCACATTTTTGCGATGGATTCTTTGCCAACTGCATCCCCTACTCTTTGGGATAATTTGTTTGACTTTGGGTTTAGTGAATTAATATCTTTTCAAAGATGGGGTAAGTCATGGTTGGTCAATTTTCTGGACAATGCATCGGCTCGTAGCTGATTTTCGTTGCTACGACATTGACGAAGAGCAAGTTTGAACTGGGCTCTCGCTTGTCTCATCTGAAGAGCAAGGGGACCTTCTCTTTGGCTACCATCGTTCCTCCAAAGAAGGAACATTTCTCGAGAGTGTGCATAGAGGTCTTTAACTAAGTCA
Source organism: Palaemon carinicauda (assembly GCF_036898095.1). NCBI lineage: Eukaryota > Metazoa > Arthropoda > Malacostraca > Decapoda > Palaemonidae > Palaemon > Palaemon carinicauda. The sequence continues at coordinate 103,678,970 of NC_090748.1, forward strand.
TTCCAACCAGGTATGTTTCGACGGTTACCTCTAGAGTGTCTAAACGTGTCTCTTCTCGAGCTTCGTAAGGCATTTATTATATTTACGTAGAATTCCTTTATTTTTGTTTTATGTTGTTCGTTGCGGCAATTAGGATTATTGCAGAGCAGGGCTTCAGCAGGTTGAGTTATCGAGCGGAGATTACTTTCAGATAAGCGTTTGAATGCAGTGGATTTTTGGTGGTTGGAGAAATCCCATGAGATGGATGGTAGCCTCTCCCTTTGGATGGGTACTGCCTGGAGGGAGGGTGTGTGAAATGTGATCTGTATGGGTATGTGATCGAATGCAGACGAGAGGTCGTATCGTATAATACATTCAGTGATAGAGCTATGCAGGCGGTCAATGGTAATACAATGATCAAGCCAGGATGTGATGGGCATATTATTTCTGTTTTGTATATAAGTAAAGGAGGAAGGAGGCAGGATGGCAACATCGCTAATTTGAAGAGATTGTTGAGAACAGAGACTCTGTAATTCATTATAGAAAAATCTAGATGGGTGCGCATTAAAGTCTCCTATTATGCACACATGGTCAGCTGAAGTATCATTAATAATACCTTGGACTTCTAGTAATATACAATACTGATCAAAGTTTGACTGGCACTCCCAGGAGAAGTATGCATTAATCATTAATATGGTTTTACCTTCGATCGTTACTTGCAGGCCGAGAAGTCTGTCAGTTTGATACGTCACTGGTTTCACGCACTTATCCAGAGATCTATGCCATAGAAATGAGAGTCCTCCTTTCGGACGACCTTGAATAATTTAGTCGTGAGTAACCATCGACGAGACAGAGAAACTGTTATACAGTAATCAGCATGAACCAAATCACTGATAGCCAGGTCATGGGGGAGGAGTAAGGTTTCTTGCAGTGCAATAATGCCACAGAAATCATTGCAGAACTCATTAAGGACAGGTAAATTCCGCTTGATCTCGTATATGTTCCAAGACAAAATACTTAATGACTCCATGAATTTCGTAGACATATGGAGATAAGAGCAGAAATCTCAGGGAGTGTGGGTGTGGCAGGTGCTGGGGCGTTGGCGGGGGAGGCTGATTGTCGTAGGTGAATTTGGGGGACTAGGGTTGCTGGGGGAGGGCGATCTCTTTTATGATCATAAAAGGACACATATGCTCCTGGGCCAAAGTTTTCGCCTACTAGGAGCTCTCGATGATGGAATAAACAGGAAACTCTGTATGCAACTTGACCTACTGCCTTACACTTGAGGCTATGAAGAATGAGGGGGTCTGATCCTGTTATATCCCTAACCCGGAGCCTGATGGCATCTTCAGTCACTGAGGAATGCAGGTTGTGGACAACAACGTGGCACCTCTTTGGGCGGTGGTGAGGGGAGATATTCCCTTATGAATGCTGGTTGACCTGGCTGCGGTTGCGGTCAGGTCGGAACTTTGTCTTTCGCTGGGAGGTCTGCCATCCCTCGTCGTCTTCTTGGGCATTTGACATTAGGGCTCTGGCATATGAGACGGTCATAGGGGGGTAGGGGGGATAGGTAGGAGTGGGTGGTACTTCTCTTGAATCTCTTCTGTCTAACGATGGGGAGGGGGAGGTGGTGGTATCCAAAACTGGTGTTTGCTTCGTAACGATCCTTGGCCCTGTAACAGGCAGGCTAGAGCGGGTGTTTTGTGGGTCCGAGGTGGGCGTGGGGTCAGACGCGGGTTATTCAAGTGGCAGTTGGGGTTGGTCCATGGGGTCATTCAACTTATTACATTTTCCCTTCAACTCTCCAATTTGATTTGTTATTTCATTGATTTTGAGCCCCATTGAAGCGAATGCATCATTAATTTGCAGGGCCATTGCATCACTGATTTGCTGCTTCATTGCAGCGATGGCATCATTGATTTGGTGACCCAATGCATCACTGATTTGTTGCCTCATTGCAGTGATTGCATCACTGATTTGCTGCCCTAAAGCATCACTGATTTGCTGCCTCATTGCAGCGATTGCATCAGGGATTGCACAGAGATCTTCAGAGGTATTTGACAGCGAAGTTGACAACTCCAAGGCTTTTACTGCAATGTTATGTACAGTCATTATATTGAGGTCAGCTGGCTGGGCCGGAGGTAGGGGTATGGGTTATCCGCACAAATGGTAACATTTGTTGTAGTTTTGAGCCATGTTGACATGAGAGAGAATTTCTTCTGAAAAGTCAGGCTCTTCGCATTTCGATCATTCCGAATGCCGTCGGGCATATAGTCTTTGCACGAGACATATGCAATTGTGATATCTTCTTCCGTGAAAAGATTTCTCACGACATCTGTGATGGACTCCGGATCGCTGTTGTTAGAACGAGAATTGATAAAATAAACACAATTGTTCTGTATGTGAGGGGTGGAGGGACGAGAGGCACTATCGACACTCGGGGTCATTTTTTCTATGTCAACCTTGTGGTTAGGGTGAGTGAAGAGCAAACCGTTACTCCTCTCTTTTTATTTTTCTTATTTTCACTGTTTGAACCAAAAGCAGCCAATGGCACTGAGGGGGGAAGAAATTTCGGGCACTGATTGGGTTAGAGGGAAGTTTTCAATTATAACAAGAAGCACAGGATTGCAAGTGATAAAGAACACTTCACTAGGCAGAGCAGCACTTCATGCACATACACACACATTTTTAACGGGAAAGCACATAAATGACCATAGATATTCCAGTAAGTGTCCAGAGCACCTCTGAGCACGACTACCTCACACTCACACTCATTACGACTTGGTGATTACCACTGAAAATGAGGAAGACTTACAGAGAAAAGTTGTAGAATGGTAGTAGACGTTTTAGAGTGGTGGCTTGAGGGAAAATGGGTTTAAGACTGAGGTTATGGTGAGCAGTAAGAAAGGTACGGACAGGAGAACATGAAACCAGGGGCTCGGTTAAAAAGCGGGTAGAACAGTTTACATGCTTGGGATCTAGTATAAGTCAGGAGGGAGGATGTGAGGCTGAAGTTAAGAAATGTATAAAAGTAGCCTTGGGGAAGTGGAGGGAGGTAGCAGGAATAGAGATGAGAATGCTAAAGTGGATAAAGGTATATCACTGCTTGAAAGATTGAAAAATTGTGAAATAAGAACACTGGCAGTAATAGTAAAGATTACAGAGGTGATAAGAGTGCATGACTGAGATGGCATGGACACGTGTTGAGTTTGTGGGGTGGAGATGGAGTGAGGAGGTCTTGGGAGGAGGCTTTTATAGGGAGAAGATTGAGAGGGAGGCAGAATATTAGAGGATAAGATAAGGTGAAGGATGATTAGAAGAAAAGAGGTTTGGTGAAAAATTGTGCCTTTGATAAAAGGCATTGGAGAGGGTTGTATCAGGCAACCGGCCCCTTAATGTAGGGTTAACAGTGGGAAAGGACAAGAAGTGAGAGCAGGCATTAGTTCTGAAGTGTCATTTGCATATAGAATTTTTATTATAAAATATCAATAGTTTGAGGTATCTGATTACAGAGGGAAAGGGATATTCATCCTATGGGAATACTGTGCATTACATGATTATTTTGAAATCATTGCTTAACATTTATGAAATGTAGGGTAAACATATACCATTAGGATTTATGAAATTTTTCCCTTAGAGTGATGGGCATTGCAAGTGGATGACGACCCCACCCCTTTGATAGGTTAGTTGAGTGGATGTAGGCTAGGACAAATCCCTCCTTTTTCCTTCATTCTACATTTTCACCTTTGAGAAAATCACCAGATTCCAATGGAACATCTATGACATGTACTATATTCTTTTAACTAGTTGGTTTGACCTCAACATATTTGCTATTAGTGTATTGTGTAATGCACATTTTTGTTTTCTCTCACCACCCAAAACTTTGGTGTCACACTGGAATCCCTCGTTGTTTTACTCATGTTAAAGAAAGAACCTGTCAGTGGTGCAGTTCTTATACACAAAAGACAGGCAACAAGAGACAAGCTTCTCTGCTCATTACCTATAAGGGTATATTCTCAGGTCCCTAGGTACCTGCATCTTTGGCTGGCAGTAATTGCACAACAGATCGTGTAGCTAACCAAGCTGCTTTCCAGGACAGGAAATATCTCGTCTTCAGATAGAGGCCTCAGTGTAAGTCTAGAATGAGAGGTTAGAACCACTGGCTCTTCTACCTTTTCTTTCTTCCCTTTCCTTGTGGTGAAGCAGTCGCTCCTTTATTTGCTGGATCGGACACTAGCTAGTACAGTTGTAACATGTTTGCGTAGCATTCGCATGGCAACAGATTGATCTCAGCCCAGGACCGTGGGTTAAGCTGTTTTGTGGGGAGGCCACTGCTGTGCTTGGGCACTACAGTGGGGGGAAAGGCTTGCCCGGCATATTTTCTGATGAGAATCTATTTTGTTGAAACTGGTACAGAAACCAGACACCTTTACCTTTCACCTTTAGGTACAAGAAGCTACATAATCAAGCAACTTGATAAATAAGTTTTGTTCATTATTATCTTTTTCATCCTCCCAGACAAAGGAAAGGATTACTTTAGCATTATGTAAGCAAACCCATTTCTCATAAATGAACACATTCAAACAACACATCCTCCAAACATATACAGGTTCTTTCAGTTCTACCAGTTCCTGGTAGTGACTAAACCTAACATTGGAAAATTGATAAAATTTAAGAAATATATAGTATATGTACATAAATTATTCACATTTCTATTGACTGTTATCCCACCTGCCCAAACCCCCCCCCCCCCCCCCAGAAAAAAAAATAGACTAGAAATGTCTCTACTGTATATGGGAATTATGCCTATCATTCTGATAGATAATCCTAAAAAGTTACTTTTATGTATCAAATTAATTATCAAGAGCCAGGTTATGAATTTAAAGGTGAAGGACATTTTGAGTAAAGATATTTTATTTTTCTTTCAGAAGCATTTATTTACCTGCACATTTGAAATCCAAAAGCCATAGCCAGTGGACAACCTAATTCTCCAAATGATATGGGAAGGAGATGGAAGCTAAAGGAACGCCGATGGCACAAGATTAAATCATTCAAATATAAATCAAAGCTGATAACATGAATGGAAGCCGTAATATTTAATTGACATCAGTTTAAAGATAAGTCAATATTCAAGTTTTTGTCGAAAGTTTACAGCTCAGTTAGGTTACAGAGCAGGTAATAAATGTCAATAGTGTTAAGGTTAGGTTAGGTTAGGTTAGGATAGGTTAGCATATACTATCTGAAAAACGAAAGAAAAGCTGATGGCAAAAGAATAAATTATTAATATCTAAATCAAAGCTGATAACAGGAATGGAGGTCATAATATTTAACTGACATCTGTTTAAAGATAAGTTAAAATTGTTAATATATAAGTGTTTTTTGTCAGAAGTTTGCACTTCGGATTACAGAGTAGGTAGTAATTGTCTATGGAACGTAGCGAATAGTGTTGAGGTAGTTTGGGGTAGGTTAGGTTAGGTTAGGTTAGGTTTTGAGCATATACTATCTGAAAAACTCCCTTTTTTCAATATTTAACTTAGCCGGTGATTATAATAGCTGCAACTCTGTTGCTCGACAGAAAACTCTAAGGTAAAATTCGCCAGCGATCGCTACACAGGTTGCGGGTGTGCCTAACAGCGCCATCTGTCGTCCAGATACCCAGTACTCAATGTAAACAAAGAACTCAATTTTCACTCTGTCGAGCTATCGACAAGACGCTCTTACTCGCTGTTGCTAAACTGGAGTTTTTTCACAACTAATTGGTGAAGTACTTTATTCTAGTTTTGAGCTTTCGCTATGCAGGTGTTTTATCTTCATCTTAAATCTTGAACTCGTTTTGGATAGATTTAATTATGGTGACAAAGAGAGTATGGACTTTCTTTCACTTTTAAAATGGCCGACCCTTCCCTTAGACGGAAGTGTGTTTAGGCTTTTAGTAATTATCTTATCACGTTATAGATTTTCCTCTATATATTTTATATCTCTCCGCCTTTATTAGGCCTCTTCGATTAACTTTCCATTTATTATAAACATATAAAAGTAAATTTTAATGTTTTGTTTATATAGACCTTTCCTGAGAGTAGGCGGTCCTAACTTGGAAACCGAAGTTAATCAACGTTGAGCCCTTTATATCGTATTAGCTTTTAAAGAGCTAAGGATTTAAAACTTTTTAAATGTAATATTTTATGAAAGAATTTCTTTGATAGTCTTCGTACTGTTTTCAAAGATGAACTAACGTTTAGTTTTTTTTATGCTACGCAGTTGTTGACGTTCAGGACGTTCAACATGCGCTCTATCGTTACGATAGAGAGAGAGAGTATCACGGTTTCACTTTGCAGTAAGAGTAAATCGATTCTGACGTTTTGTTCATTCTTTCTTAGCTTAAATGTTTTAAATTTTAATTTAAAGGAACTTTTTATTTGAAAAACCTTTCAGTTTTTTCCTTTAGTCAAATAACATGTTTTTTTGACGAAATATAATTGGGCTCTTCTCTTAGGTGCGAAATCAAGAGAGAGAGAGATAGAGACGGAGGGAGAGAGAGGAGAGAAAACGTTCTGTTCAAGCGGGTACGTTGTTCTCTTGTTACTCGCGTCCCTAGTCGCTGTACGGGGAGGAAGGATAAAACGTTTTTAGGTTTTTATTCTCGTCCCCAGGCTATGTGCGGTGAGAGATTGAAAACGTAGTTATATGAACTAGTGTTTAGTCTCTTTCCCAGCCACTGATTTTTTTATCTTAAAATATGTTTTCTGTTTTTTGCTGGTATTAATGAGCTTGCATTATACGACTGATTTCGCAATTACTACCTTTTAATGAAGGGTAGAATTGCGTGTTTCAGGTAGAAATAAGTGCAAAACAGAAAATCGAAGTGATAAAGTGTTACAGTGTTGCGTCCGAGGCGCAAAGTGTTACAGTGTTGCGTCCGAGGGTTCGTCTGTTCGTGCCTGTCGTTCACCTAGTCCGGGACCTCTTACATGCTCCCAAGCCCAGGGGAGAAGTAATGTCAAACGACTTATGGGTTCGAGAGGCCTTGACCAACGAACAGACGTTTTTCCCTCTATGGTATTGGGTGTATCTTACCAAGATCTCCCCTACCATAAGACGAGAGAGACGTTGTTTCTCCTCGTCATCCGAAGGCTTTTCGCATAAGAAACCTGTCACAAGGTTTCGAAGCCCTTAAGCGAAAGTCAGTCCTTTCAGGACAGGGCCAGCGTCCTGGTTACAACCATTAGGACAGCTCTGACCCTATGCAGTCATCGGATAACTGCTCGCCGCCTAACAAAAGCGTAACACAGACTCCGAGAGTCTTTTTTTTTTGTAGGCAAAGTGTTGCGGTCACAGACGTTACCCTCGTCTCTTACCACAACCATTTCCGTTGATCCTTAATGGGTTGTATGGCAAGACATGCAGTATATGCTTGCCTCCCTTATGGAAGACTATTCTACCGATTAGTCCGTTGAGTCTAGCCGTTTATCTCATCGATATCCTGGCTTTCAGCCAACCTAACGTTCCTTTGTGCTTACTGTTGACGTTGGCGTAGCTTAGTCACGTCACTCAGGTTGTTTAGAACCACACTCGATGCGGTCTCGTGTGGTTTTTCAGCCGCATTTGGACGTTAGGCCACTTGCTGATGCTCCTGTTGACGTTCAAGACGTTCACTAACAATCGGAGTTGACTTGTTTTGACGCTGTGCATCAACCTCCGCATTCTAGAGTTGTTTTGACTGCTCAGTCTAGGCAGTCAAAGCAGTCTCGAGTGGACGCTGTGCGTCCTCACGCACCTGTTGTGGTTGACAGTTCAGTTGTTGACAGTTCACAGACTGTCAAGCAGTTACATGACGTTGCGTTCTGGTCCGCTACTAATGCACCAGTGAGTGTGGACTCTGCTTGTAAAGCATTGCCACCACGGTAGGTCTCTCCCTTGCTTGAGACTCAGCTTTTATCGGACAAGGTTCCTGTAGATGAGGAAGTTGCTGTTCTCCCTCCTACTGATATTCCCTTGAGGACTCTGTCAGATGGAGAGGAGCCTAAAGCTGCTTAGCCTCCTATGGACTTTAATTAAATCATGATGATTTTTTTTAAGGATCTTTGTCCGGATCTTTTTGTAACTGCTGCTCCTCGTTCGCATAAACGTCAGAGCTTACACAAGGCCTAGCTACTTCGAAGCCGTTGTTTTTAAGCTAGTGCTCTCTCGCTCTCCTAGAGAGCGTTACGTTGGCTAGGCGACTGGTTTTTCACCAGGAGGAGTTTGGGGGATACAGCCTTTGCTTTCCCTTCTTTTAAACTGGTTTATAGAGCGAGAGTCTGATATGACACGAGAGAAGTTCTCGGCTTGGGAGTTCATGCCTCTGCCCAGATAGACTTCTCAATTCTCGTAGACTCTCCCTGGCGCCTAGCCAGGAGACGCTCCAAGTTGTTTACAGGTCAACTTCACAGCTGTTTTCGAGCCTTTGAAGTTTTGCTGTACAATTATGTCACGCATAACAAGGCTTTCAGGGATGGTAAACGGTACCGCCTCAGTCGCTAACCCCGTCTGTTGCCACACCTGCTCCCGTAGACCCTAAATGGGCTTTGCTGCAAGACATGCAGTCCAAGCTTGCGTCCTTGATAGAGGACTTTAATGCGGAGAAGGTTGCTACCGAACCTTCTGGCCAACAACCTTCCAACCGGTCGGTTGTGCGCCCTGTTGACGCTGAGGTAACCTACTCGCGTCTGCCAGTTGAGGTGGTTCCTCCACTGATGCGACCCAGTGTGGGTTGCCAGCCGCACGTTGACGTTAAGCGACGCTCGGAGATGGTTGTTGACGTTCAGGACGTTCAACACCCAGCAGAGGTGACTTGTTTTGACGCAGTGCGTCAACCCCAGCAACCCGGTAGGGTGTTGACTGCACAACCCAGACGGTCTAGACAGTCTCGGGTTGACGCTGTGCTTCCTCGCGCACCCATGGTTGTTGACAGTTCACAGACTGTGCAGCAGTTCCATGATATTGCGTCCGGCTCCGTCACGCATCCACCAGTGCGACCGGACTCAGCGAGCCAGACGTTGCCCACTCCGTTGCCGTTTCCTCATCAGTTTTCGGATGAGGAACCCTCTGATGAGGACGTTGCTGAACAACAAGACGATCAGCCCCCAGAATAGATCAAGCCCTGCTATCCATCCAGAAGATGCTGAAGAAGGAACGCTGCTCAGTCAGGCTGTGGATGAGTCTGGTAGGGACGCTGTCATCCGTGGAACAATTTGTGTCACTAGGAAGACTACACCTCCGTCCTCTTCAATACCATCTAGCTTTTCACTGGAAAAAGGACAAGACGCTAGAAGCGGTCTCGATCCCGGTTTCCGAAAAGATAAAGTCTTGTCTGACTTGGTGAAAGGACAATATCAACCTAAGAGAGGGTCTTCCCCTGGCTGTTCAGACTCCCAACCACGTTCTCTTCTCGGACGCATCGGACGTAGGCTGGGGTGCGACATTAGACGGTCGGGAATGCTCGGGAATATGGAACTCGAGTCAAAGGACAATGCATATCAACTGCAAGGAGCTACTGGCAGTACATCTGGCCTTGAAAAGCTTCAGGTCTCTCCTTCAAGGCAAAGTGGTGGAGGTGAACTCGGACAACACCACGGCTTTGGCGTACATCTCCAAGCAAGGAGGGACCTACTCTCTGACGTTGTACGAGATCGCAAGGGACCTCCTCACCTGGTCAAAAGGTCTAAACATATCACTAGTAACGAGGTTCATCCAAGGCAACTTGAATGTCATGGCAGATTGTCTCAGTCGGAAGGGACAAATAATTCCAACAGAATGGACCCTCCACAAGGATGTATGCAAGAGACTTTGGGCCACCTGGGGCCAGCCAACCATAGATCTCTTCGCAACCTCGATAACCAAGAGGCTCCCAATATTTTGCTCACCAATCCCGGACCCAGCAGCAGTTCATATAGATGCCTTTCTCCTAGATTGGTCACATCTAGATCTATATGCATTCCCTCCGTTCAAGATTGTCAACAAGGTACTGCAGAAGTTCGCCTCTCACGAAGGGACAAGGTTGACGCTAGTTGCTCCCCTCTGGCCCGCGAGAGAATGGTTCACCGAGGTACTTCGATGGCTAGTAGACGTTCCCAGAACACTTCCCCTGAGGGTGGACCTTCTACGTCAGCCACACGTAAAGAAGGTACACCAAGGCCTCCACGCTCTTCGTCTGACTGCCTTCAGACTATCGAAAGACTCTCGAGAGCTAGAGGCTTTTCGAAGGAGGCAGCCAGAGCGATTGCTAGAGCAAGGAGAACATCCACCCTTAGAGTCTACCAATCGAAGTGGGAAATCTTCCGAAACTGGTGCAAGTCAGTATCCGTACCCTCGACCAGTACCTCTGTAACTCAAATAGCTGACTTCCTCTTATATCTGAGGAAAGAACGATCTCTTTCAGCTCCCACTATCAAGAGTTACAGAAGCATGTTGGCATCAGTCTTCCGTCACAGAGGCTTAGATCTTTCCAACAATAAAGATCTACAGGACCTCCTTAAGTCTTTTGAGACCACGAAGGAGCGTCGTTTGGTTACACCCGGTTGGAATTTAGACGTGGTACTAAGATTCCTTATGTCAGACAGGTTCGAGCCGCTACAATCAGCCTCCCTGAAAGATCTCACCTTAAAGACTTTTCCTGGTATGCTTAGCCACAGCTAAAAGAGTCAGTGAGATTCATGCCTTCAGCAAGAACATCGGATTCTCATCTGAAACGGCTACATGTTCTCTACAACTTGGTTTTCTAGCCAAAAACGAGCTGCCTTCTCGACCTTGGCCCAAATCGTTCGATATTCCAAGCTTATCGAATATGGTTGGTAATGAACTAGAAAGAGTCTTATGCCCTGTAAGAGCTCTTAAGTTCTATTTAAAACGAACTAAACCTTTACGAGGCCCGTCTGAAGCTTTATGGTGTTCAGTTAAGACACCATCTTTGCCTATGTCAAAGAATGCTTTATCCTATTTTATCAGACTGTTAATACGAGAAGCTCATTCCCATCTGAGTGAGGAAGACCAAGCTTTGCTGAAGGTAAGGACACACGAAGTTAGAGCTGTCGCAACTTCCGTGGCCTTTAAACAAAATAGATCTCTGTGAAGTATAATGGACGCAACCTATTGGAGAAGCAAGTCAGTGTTCGCGTCTTTTTATCTTAAGGATGTCCAGTCTCTTTACGAGGACTGCTACACTCTGGGACCATTCGTAGCAGCGAGTGCAGTAGTGGGTGAGGGCTCAACCACTACAATTCCCTAATTCCATAACCTTTTTAATCTTTCTCTTGAAATGTTTTTATTGTTGTTTTTGGGTTGTCCGGAAGGCTAAGAAGCCTTTCGCATCCTGGTTGATTTGGCGGGTGGTCAAAGTCATTTCTTGAGAAGCGCCTAGATTAGAGGTTTTGATGAAGTCCTGTTGTATGGGTTGCAACCCTTGATACTTCAGATCCTAGGGGTTGATCAGCATCCTGAGAGGATCGCGAGGCTCCGTAAGGAAGACGTACTTAAAAAGGCAGAGTAATTGTTCAAGTCGACTTCCTTACCAGGTACCTATTTATTTTGTTTTTGTTATTTTGATAACTTCTAAAATGAAATAAAAATTCTTAGCTCATAATAATGTAAACATATAGTGCTGGTCTCTACCCACCCCCCTGGGTGTGAATCAGCTATTATAATCACCGGCTAAGTTAAATATTGAAAAATGTTATTTTGATAATAAAATAAATTTTTGAATATACTTACCCGGTGATTATAAATTAAAGGACCCTCCCTTCCTCCCCAATAGAGACGCAGTGGAACGAGGAGAAAATTGAGTTCTTTGTTTACATTGAGTACTGGGTATCTGGACGACAGATGGCGCTGTTAGGCACACCCGCAACCTGTGTAGCGATCGCTGGCGAATTTTACCTTAGAGTTTTCTGTCGAGCAACAGAGTTGCAGCTATTATAATCACCGGGTAAGTATATTCAAAAATTTATTTTATTATCAAAATAACATATCACAGAACTTCACTTGAAAGTAAGATTGTTCTTGTATTATTTTTTGTTGACGTGGTCATAGATTTTGTCATTACTAAACATTATTAGTTTTATCTATATATACTATCTGGTCAATCTAGATATTCAAATATTTCTCAAAAGCAAAATTCTTATAAAGTCTTAGTGTTACAGTAGCTAATGTAAAATTAGATAGTATATATGCATAGGTCATAAATTTTAAACACTGCCATAAGGCCAAAGAATGGCACATTTCTTAAACCTGTAGTATGATACTTATCAAATAGTTAATAATTGTAATATTGCCTTAAAATTCATAACATTTTATGAAAAAAAAAAAAAAAGGATATAGATTATTTGTAAATCTAGTATTTCACTTCTCATATAACTTGTATCTTTTGTAAATTGAAAATGTTATTAATTCATGCTAGTCATTAAAAAAAAAATAGATTATTTAATAATTAACTAATTGACATTAATAAATTTACTGTACTTTCATATTTAGAAGTCTTGAGTTTTCAATTACTTGATACGTTCCCTATTACTGTATTTTCATTTGATACCATAATTTCCATTTGTTAAAGCTAGTTTACATCTAAGAACAGTATTTTGAGCAAACTTATTTATTTAGATAAATTTTAAACATTTTTTATAAACATTTTACTGAACGCGTATATACTTGTTTCTTTTGGTTTTCATGAAAAATAGCTATGAAAAGCGAAATTAATGTTTTTGCTATAATATAATATAATAAAAAAATTTTATTTTTAATGTTTTACCTCCGCCAACGAAGTTGGAAGGAGGTTAAGTTTTACCCATTGTTCGTGAGTGTTTGCTTGTGAACATTTCCCTGGCCATTTTAATCGTAGAGTAATGAAACTTGCAGAGATTAGCTGTTATGAAAAAATTTGGAAATTATAAAATTTAGGAATTTCAAGGTCAAGGTCACGGCCAAGCAAAATGTCCAATTCACGTAATCAGCCATAAGTTTGGCTATAGTTGTCACAGAGACTTCAAACTTAGTTCATATTTGAGTGTATGAAAATCCACGCCAAATAATACATGTTAAGGTCAAAGGTCAAGGTCGACCACGAGCAAAAGGTCGAGAAATAAGCTGCCGTGGCAGTGCACTCTGCTGAGTGCTCCTCTAGTTTTATATGTTTCAATTTACCTATCAAAGCATCTTAATTGTCCTAATTGTAAAAGGAGTAATTCATAAAAATTATTTTTTTCAGGAAACAATTGGTTGATTGCTTAAGATTAGCAAATGACTGATGGCAGATGTAATGGTGATCTTCAATAATCACAAGAAAACTTCTGTTCTTCTGTGCAAGTTGGATTCAGCATCTGTGACTTCATGGAAAAAATACAGGCCTAGGTTTTAAGTGTGGGGAGAATGAATAGGCCTACTTTCAGAAATTCTTGTGTAGGTGTATTTATAGTAAGGCTTGAAGTACCTTGAAATTCACTAATTAATCTGTCAAAGTTAGCTGTTAGAATTCAACTGCAAAACTAATATTTTTCTATAAAATCTAAAATCTGTTGCTGTCTGTACCATAAAATTTACTTTATGACATCATACTGATTAAGTCTTAACTATCGTAAATGCTACCGTCAGTTTTTTATTTGAAAAGTTAGGCAAAGAAAAAGCGTAAAATTTAGTTATACTTTATTCGAAACTTTAAAAATCACTAAATCACTACTTCAATAACTTTGATCACTATCTCAGTCTTTTGCTATCTTGTGTCACCTTGTGTCATTCTAAATTTACTAGAAGCCTCAATTTTAAATCCCACTCCAGCTGTTGAATTCTCATCAATTGGAAATTTTACTTATATTTTTTCTTTTATTTAGACGAAGTATAAGAATTTGGGTAATATCTTGTTTTATCAGGACTAAAGAAAAAGGATATATGGTTTCAAGTTGTGTGCCATTTAATTCTAATTTGATTTTATGTTTGCCATTCTTTTGAGCACACTTGTACTTTTGATAATTGTTAACTATACTTTCTATATAGTATTTGAATTATACAAACACTTGATCATAGTACTATTATGAATCAGAAAACATAATTAGCTAAAACTTTTGACACTAATATTAAATGGCTATTTTTTATAAATAATCATTGTGGTATCTTTAGGTAATTTTTTCTTCTCTTTACGAAGAAAATCTTCTAAATTATTATATGTTATAATGTATGTTTTTAAAATGATATATTACCACAAGTCCAGATATTTGATCTTGACTTTACTTGATATATTTTATATGTCCTAAGGTTCAACTGATGACTTAAGTTTCTCAATCAGGTGAGGTCCTACTAGGTGGTGACCTTTTTTTATACAGTGATGTCTATTCTCCACTGTATTTCTTTGGTACCGTTCTCTAGGTATAACTTGTGGATGTTGATTTAAGGCTTATAGAATGGAAAGCTACTTGACAATTCTGGGGTTTTGTACCCTGTTTTCCATATTATGATATTCTAAGGTTTTGTTTCTATCCTTACTTTACATTAGGCCTTCCTATTCTGTAAATATTTGTAGGTCTTCAAGCTTTGCCTTTCATTAGAACACATCATAGGTTGGCCAAGGCACCAGCCACCTGTTGAGATACTACAGCTATATTGTAGAGCTATTGGGTCCTTTGACTGACCAGATAGTACTACATTACATCCCTCTTTGGTTATGGTTCATTTTTCCTTTGTCTACCCATATACCGAATAGTCTCGCCTATTAACACATTCTTCTCTTTCCATAAACACCTGGCAACACTAAGAAAACAGAAAATTTCTTCTTCCCTCAAAGGATTAATCACTGCACTGTAATTATTCAGAAACTACTTTCCTCTAGGTAAGGGTAAAAGATATTATTTAACTATGGTAAGCAGTTCTTCTAGAAGGACACTTCAAAATCAAACCATTGTTCTCTGGTCTTAGGTACTACCACAGCCTCTGTACCATGGTCATCCACTGTCTTAGGTTAAAGTTATATTTCATAATTAGATTTGCAAAGTTTTACAAGGCTTTTCTATGTTTCAGAATTATTCTTGCCTTGGGGAAATTTTTAAGCCATTATAGCTGACAGTTTTGAAAAGGCCAGTTTGTGTTCAAGAAATTTAAAATTTTTACTGGACTTGATTTTTTGAGTGGGTGATACACCCTGGTTTACAGTATCTCATTATAGTAAATTCTGATATCCTGTGAGTTTACTCTTGGGTCTGTTTAGTTACTTTGGATATCCCTTGCTCTGCAGAGTTGTTTGAGAGCAATCCTTGCTACAGATTTTTTATTTTTTAGATAAATCTGTTTTAAAGATATATTTACACTTCTGGGTATAAAGGGCTTTCTTTTGTATTCAGGTTTTTTTGGGGGACTCCACTTTCAGTTTGAAAATGTCCCTCTTGTTTTATGAATTTTCTCTGGGTAAAGATATTTGACAATGCCTTGATTTACCAAGCTTTCATGATTACAATCCTTAATCATGATTTCCTTAAACCCTCTTTCCTACCACAACCCGGTCTATAGAGTTATCAGAGGAACTCCTTGGTCAAGTATTGTTGAGAAATTCAAGCTCTATGTGATTTGTTCAGGGTATTTAAGATAATCATTACCTATGTGATAATTTTGGAATCATTTATCTATAGGGTTATTCAATGAGTTTCTTGATTCAATAACCTATCTGAGGCCCTTATTTGATATACTAGATTGGAGATTTTCTAGTTAGCGGAATTTTTTACATCACTCAATGGTTTATATAGGACACCACTTTCTCAATGGAGCTATATGAGCCTTATTCCTCTGTCCATTCAGTTATTCATGATCCTTCTTGGTCTTTGAAGTTATGCTGGACACTTTTGTCTTTAGTGTCATTTAGAACACTAATATAGGGTTTTTCTGGACACTCGCCAGATAATGAAGTGATCTGTAAGTTGTTTGGAGCACCACTTTGCCTTTGCTATTATTTACTGTAGAGCAAGCCTTTGTGGTTGGAGTTATCTGATACACACATTGGTCTCAGGAGCTATATTATACACTCATTGGATTGATTATGTCACTCATCGTTTTCTTGGCTCTATTCAAGTAATTCCTATTTTCATTTGTTTCAGTTACTCTTGTTTTCAAGAGTTCCAGTTTCCATGTCAATCTTTAGGTTTCAGAGTTATGTGGTATTGCTCTGTGAATTAAGATCTAACTAAAGAAATATTTGTAATGGCTGGGTTTAAGATTCACACATGTTTCTAATAATTTTTCTTTTATTTTTTGGTGGGGATATTCCGAAGAGAATTTCTCAATCAATTTAATTCAAGGTATGTTGCTCACATGTAGCACCTTTTAAGTCTTTCTTCCTATTCTATCAAACTTATAAAACTGAGGAGAGCTTTTTTCAATAACCTTTCGATATTTTAGATATTAAATCATTAAAAGCATAATATTCTTTAAATTTCGCATATATTGTTAAAGAAAACTGTGCACAGCAATTAACTTTTATTTAATTTTCTTGAAAATAATGTCATTCCCCTTTTGCAATTCTGTTTTCTAAGTATGAAGAGAAACTAGAATATTTTTTTTATTCATTTGTTAAAGATAAAGAATAGTATGGTATTTATTATTTGATTTGTGAATGATTCTTAAATATTAGTCAAATTATGTCCCAATACCCATCCTCCCTTTGCATTATAAAAGTTTCTCTCTCTCTCTCTCTCTCTCTCTCTCTCTCTCTCTCTCTCTCTCTCTCTCTCTCTCTCTCTCTCTCTCTCTCTTTCTTTTGAGAGAAATTTAGAAACTAAGTGAATGAAACGTATTGGAGGGGCTAGCTATTGAATCTTAATAGATTAAATGAGAAAGAAAGTAATGATATAATAGGTCAATGAAGGTCCATTGTGAATGAATATTGTGAAATATCGGTTGGAGAGACTAAGATCATGGGGTTCATGTTATTCAAAGGCTAGATATGAAATCATATATATTATAAGTGTACCTACAGTTGTCCATTGTATGCATTAATGGTCTTTGCAACATTTCTTCTGACCCTGTCTGCAATTGCACGTTCCTTGTGACCCTACCTACACTTACACATCGCTTCTGACCGTACCTCCACTTACACATCCCTTCTAACCCTACCTTCACATGCATGTTCCTTCTATCCCTACTTGCACTTACACACTCCTTCTGACCCTACCTGCACTTACACATTCCTTCTGACCCTACCTCCACTTACACATTCCTTCTGACCCTACCAGCACTTACACATTCCTTCTGACCCTACCTGCACTTACACATTCCTTCTGACCCTACCTGCACTTACATATTCCTTCTGACCCTACCTCCACTTACACTTTCATTCTGACCCTACCAGCACTTACACATTCCTTCTGACCCTACCAGCACTTACACATTCCTTCTGACCCTACCTGCACTTACACATTCCTTCTGACCCTACCTCCACTTACACATTCCTTCTGACCCTACCTCCACTTACACATTCTTTCTGACCCTACCGGCACTTACACATTCCTTCTGACCCTACCGGCACTTACACATTCCTTCTGACCCTACCGGCACTTACTCATTCCTTCTGACCCTACCGGCACTTACACATTCCTTCTGACCCTACCGGCACTTACACATTCCTTCTGACCCTACCGGCACTTACACATTCCTCCTGACCCTACCTGCACTTACACATTCCTCCTGACCCTACCGGCACTTACACATTCCTCCTGACCCTACTGGCACTTACACATTCCTTCTGACCCTACCTCCACTTACACATTCTTTCTGACCCTACCTCCACTTACACAATCCTTCTGACCCTACCGGCACTTACACATTCCTTCTGACCCTACCGGCACTTACACATTCCTTCTGACCCTACCTCCACTTACACATTCCTTCTGACCCTACCGGCACTTACACATTCCTTCTGACCCTACCGGCACTTACACATTCCTTCTGACCTTACCTCCACTTACACATTCCTTCTGACCCTACCTCCACTTACACATTCCTTCTGACCCTACCTCCACTTACTCATTCCTCCTGACCCTACCGGCACTTACACATTCCTCCTGACCCTACCTGCACTTACACATTCCTCCTAACCCTACTCGCACTTACACATTCCGACTTACCCATCCTACATATGCACATTCCTTCTGACCCTGCCTGCACTTACCTGTTCCTTCCGACCTTAGCTGCACATTCCTTGTGACCCTATGATATATGTTAGTCTTGGAGAAATAAAGAACATGTGATGAGATTTTGGTGAAATAAAATAGAATCGAATTCATTAGATATTGTGAATTGAAATGTACTCGAGTAAATGTCACTGCCCTTTGCATCTGCCATCCATGAACGGACTTTAAACATTTAAAAGATTATAAGTTCAGGTTGTTGATATGGATTTTGAAAAGATTTTAAGTTCAGGTTTTTTATATGGATTTAATGTACACAAGTATTCATCATAAAGTGTTGGCAATGTTTTGGCAAATAGAAATAATCTATGACAGGTATTAAAGTCAACTCCTAAAACTTTTACTGTTTATTTATGAATCACTAAGTGTAGGCCTATTGCTTGAAATAAAAGAATCTAAATGACATGACCATTGATTGATATTAGAAAAGATCTCTCGTTAATTAGGAGTTTTAGAAGGTGGCCTCAGCAGGCAGTTGGCTACTGAAAAGCTTCTGCACGGAATTTCATAGTTAGATAAAGATTTTAATTTTGAGGGTCCATAAAACCTTAGTGTAAAGGGTTTCTGTTTAGGTAAAGGGAGGAAAAAAATAGTACTAAATAATATGGTTGTGTAGATAAAAGGAGATTTGGGATTATGTCTAAATTACAGGGGATGTAAATTAAATGCATTTTAATGGCCACCTCAATCTAAGGAAGCTCCTTTTATTTCCTGGTACTTTAATTATTCCAGTAATTCTCTCTCTCTCTCTCTCTCTCTCTCTCTCTCTCTCTCTCTCTCTCTCGGTGCTACATGAATATACCTTGAAGAATAGCATGCTAATTGTTAAAAGTAACGGGAAATTTTTTATACATATTCCAACAAGGTCTGATTATGACGAAATTCCCTTTTATATGAATCTGATTCTCACCTCCAATTTCAGATCTCCCACTCCCCATCCTTGATCCTTCCTCATCCCAAATTTGGAAATGTTATTAAAAAAAAAAAAAAAAAAACAGACTTGCCTCATATGGCTGATGAGTCTCCCACTGGCCCCCTCCTCTTTTAGCAAAATGATTTGCCATTTTATTCCTCACCACAAAATGGGCTAAAAGGTCCATGAGGTAGACCCTGATCTTAACTAGAGTAATCACTTGTTCTTTTAGACTGATATTTTATCCCTCATTGTACAGAACTTGTTCATTCTTTTACTGGTGTTTTGAGAGCTGTAGCTCAGTGTTAGCTTGGATATATTTGTACTTGTCAAAAGCCGACAGCCTTTACTGGTAAACATGTTGGGTTTCAGTCTGCTTATTGATCCAGCTGTCAGTGTAGGTTTTATCCTGACAGACAAAGTCATGAAAAATTATTTTTATGCCATTATTAATTTGCTCAAAAGCCTCAAATTCTTTGTTTTAAATTTTTTTATGAAATTTTAGAATTTTGTTTAAATGAACTTATTTAAATCAATTATTTCAAAATGTTTAAGATGCTTGTATTGTAGAAGGTTATAATGTCAAATGTACAGGTTTTGGTACTATTATTTTTATTTCAAGCAAAGCTGTATGCAATTGTGTCAATGACATAAACATCAAATTTGTTGTGAATTGTGTAATGTAAGTAGTGGAAAGTCTATCTAATGTAAAAGGATTGTGATTTCAAATGCTCCAGACATGTTTATGCTCTTTTTTAAGTTAATGTGTAATTGGTGGTAACTTATTTAAATTTTTCATAAAAACTTCAAGTTCAATTATAATTTAAATGTTAAAGGTTAATGATAAGTGTACTTAACGTAAGTATTTCAAGTAATTTGGTAACAGTCATTTTAAGGTCTTGCATTTCAGAACTTTGTATTATGGCGAGATAGCTGGGCTCTCTGAAAAGGTGCACAGCTCGGTTCAGAAATTCCATTTTGTTTCTTGTCTCGTGTCGTTTGTGCCCCTGACATAAAGGAGGGATAAATAACACTTTAATCATTTTTAGATGAATTGTGTAATAAGTTCTTGAATATCGTATTGTTAATGCGAAAGCTGGTTAGATGTATGTAGGCTGTGTGTGTATGTATGTTTGTGAGTGTGTGTCTGTATGTATGTTTGTGAGTGTGTGTGTGTGTGTGTGTGTGTTTGTGATGTTTAAAGGGTGGGAAAATTTATCTTGTAGGAATAGGTTTATAAATCGTTGATAAAGAATCTCGTCAGGTTTGTGTTTTAAGTGCGAATCCAACTTGATGTATGGCAAAGATTCTTTAATTCCCTTACATTGGGGAAGTTATGAAAATTCCATTTCTGTAAAATTAATCTACGTATCCTCGTAACCTATAATTCTTTTTTTTTTTTCTTTTTTTTTTTTTTAATGCAACACTGATGTGCAGAAATAGTCCTGTCTTGAAAAGGTATCCTTCTTTTGGGGTAAATTCTTAACACTGTAAGAGACGTATTAGGTATTTCATACCTGCGCAATTCCCAATAATTAGAATATCGTACTATTAATTCGTTAATTCCCTGAATATAATTAAAAATCTGATTTACTTATTCTTAATCCCTTAACTATATTTATGGTTAGATATCTTGACACCACAGAAATTGTAAGATAGATAATCGACTGTATCTTGGGCAGGTTCATATATGTCATTTTTTCTGTAGCCATTTTAGCTTTTATTCGATTGTTAGATTGCTTTCCCTGTTGGCCAGTTTTACTTTTAATTCATTAGAAAACTGATATCAATTTATCCTATTTAACGCTGGCATCAATTTATCCTATTTGAAACTGGCGTGAACTTTGACTAGAATTGTAACGAGTAGAATAATTCACACTCATGACATGGATACTTATTAAAGTAATAATAAATATTACACATTGTTAATGAGAAATTTATAAACTGTCATATAGAAAGAGGGTACAACTTGAAACTAATTTGAACTTTGACTTGAATTGTAGTGATTAAAAATCACAATCATTCACAGTCAGAATATGGACAGTGATCAAAGTAATAACAAATATTACTCATCGTTAAGATGAATAATTTACAAATGATTGAAAGAGGGTACAATTCGAAATATTAAAATACAACGTTAAAGGTTATGTCTTTCGATGTCTCTAAAGGTTTTAATCTTGCCAAAACAAAGTACCAACTATTGACCTTTTAAGCAATTATTTCTGTGCCCAAAACCTTCGAGGATACCATTGGTTTAGGTGTTTGGCCTTGAAGGGTCATCAGAGTTCACTTCGGCTAGAGTAGTTTTGATTATCAAATTGATAATTATAAGATTAGATTAAAAATGATTGGTGGAGATGCAGAAGTAATAGAAAAATGAAATATGGGAAATTGGATATTGCATATACAGCTACCTTAGTGTTGAATTATTGTTCCATAACTCCATGAAATAGGATAATCTACACCACACAACAGGCTCTCTCTCTCTGTCTCTCTCTCTCTCTCTCTCTCTCTCTCTCTCTCTCATTAACCAGGATGGGCGAGTGCCACCAGTGCAAAACACAAGATTCTCTCTCTCTCTCTCTCTCTCTCTCTCTCTCTCTCTCTCTCTCATTAACCAGAAGGGGTGAGTGTCACCTGTGCACCTCAAGATTCTCTCTCTCTCTCTCTCTCTCTCTCTCTCTCTCTCTCGCTCTCATTAACCAGAAGGGGCGAGTGTCACCTGTGCACCTCAAGATTCTCTCTCTCTCTCTCTCTCTCTCTCTCTCTCTCTCTCTCATTAACCAGGATGGGCGAGTGCCACCAGTGCAAAACACGAGATTCTCTCTCTCTCTCTCTCTCTCTCTCTCTCTCTTATTAACCAGAAGGGGCGAGTGTCACCTGTGCACCTCAAGATTCTCTCTCTCTCTCTCTCTCTCTCTCTCTCTCCTCTCTCTCTCATTAACCAGAAGGGGCGAGTGTCACCTATGCACCTCAAGATTCTCTCTCTCTCTCTCTCTCTCTCTCTCTCTCTCTCTCTCTCATTAACCAGAAGGGGCGAGTGTCACCTGTGCACCTCAAGATTCTCTCTCTCTCTCTCTCTCTCTCTCTCTCTCTCTCTCTCTCATTAACCAGAAGGGGCGAGTGTCACCTGTGCACCTCAAGATTCTCTCTCTCTCTCTCTCTCTCTCTCTCTCATTAACCAGAAGGGGCGAGTGTCACCTGTGCACCTCAAGATTCTCTCTCTCTCTCTCTCTCTCTCTCTCTCTCTCTCTCATTAACCAGAAGGGGCGAGTGTCACCTGTGCACCTCATGATTCTCTCTCTCTCTCTCTCTCTCTCTCTCTCTCTCTCTCTCTCTCAATAGCCAGAAGGGACGAGTGCCATCAGTACCCCTCACAAGACTCTCTGTAGGCGTTACTAAACGTTCTTAGGAGCGTTTCTGCAAATCCTACTGTAGCTGCGTTAGTTTAATAGCCTTCAACTTGACCACCTCCTTCCCTGCCATCATTCTTCCGTCTTTCTGTCAAAGCTCTTATAACTTTTACTTCAAAGTGATCCCCTGGTTGCGCATGGTTGCGAAATGGATTCATAGGCCATGCTGTGGGCTATATTCCTAAATTAAGTCTAACCTCCCTCATAAAAAAACATTAATCATAGGATTCCCAGTCAAATATTTTTACTACTTTGCAGTGCACCTGTATAGTCCAACCACAAACCCGATATACTTCGGTGCTAATGGACTAACGGGCCTAAGCACTGAGCTATATTCCTAAATTCAAACCAGTCTCCCTTTTAATTAACGTTAATCACAAGATTCCCCTTTGAATATATCCTTTGAAGTTTCATATTGGTAATGAGATCAATTGTTTATTAAGCCACATTTACTCTTAAGATGGTTATTCATCGCACATCAGTATAAGAAAATAATAAAAACCCAGTAAATTTTCATCCTTGATATCCGTGTCTGATTTAATTGTGATAAGAATTTGCAAATATTGAATGTTGTGACTTTTGTTATGAATGTTATGAATTTCACTGCAAGGAATGAGGAATTGTTATGCGAGTGTTGAGTGATTGGTGTGAGATTATAGGGAGAAGTTAGGTCATTCCTTTGCCTATTTCCATTGTTACAGTTTTTAAGATATTTTATTTTTCCTGGTTTCCTTTCCTCACTGGGCTATTTTCCCTGTTGGAACCCCTAGGCTTATATCATCCTGCTTTTCCAACTAGGGTTGTTTAGCAAGTAATAACAATAATAATAGATAATGTCCCAAAGTGGACAGGTCAGGTTTTTTTTTTTTTTATCAAACTAAAAGGATTTTAGTCAGTTTTTTTAATGTAAATTGGTACGAATTAGGATTTTCTTGCAGAATAAGGCTGAGTTTAGCATTATAATTTACTTAGCATTGCTTATAATAAATTGATTTATCTATGTGAAAAAGTTGAAAAATATCCTCTATCCATTTAACAAATTCAATACCCAGTCAGTCAGCCAATTGGCAAGCTTCAAACTCGAGTTCTTCAATAAAGTATTTTCCAAGAATGTAAAATCCTGTTTCAGTAAGCGGAGCATAAAAAAAAAAAATACGTTATTTTGAAATAGCCCGTTAAAATCATTAAAATGTATTATAGTAAGATATCCTGTAAAGTTCTAGTATATGCCTAGATATTATAGATATTCTGAGATAACTGTGTATTTAACTTGAAAAGTTTAGTTTTCTTGTGAATTTATATATAAAAAAAATCTTCAAATTCCTATTTTCTCGATTTTAGAGTTTTGAAGAATCGATTACTGTATGTGATTTGAAGTATCTAGGGAGAAAATTTCAGTCTTCATAAAGTCCCTTAAAGATAAATGATAAGATTATAATTTGTATTTTTGTTCAGATTTGAGTTTGATGCTTCGCTCTTTATTAGCATATATTTTCATAACAAAAATTAACTTTTATAGAATTTATTATGCCTGGTCCTGTGTTTCTCTGTTACGAAAACAATTCTATTTTTTTTTTATTCTGAATTGAAACGCGTAATGAATTCATTATTATTAATTCTCATCATGTTGGCGAACTGCTGGGTTTAGAAGATAATTAAGTATTTAATAATCTAAAGATATATTTGCTTTCATTGGTATTTTTTTCTACCTTACATTGAAAGGTATTTGGGAGCTCAGAGACGTTCGTGTTAAGAACAGTGCTAAAATCATATCTCCTTCAATATCTGTTCATCTTGCTCCGGTTTTCAGTAGAGAACATCTTAAGCCTCAAACGTAATCTCTGTCTATCTGTCTGTCTCTTGTGGCTAAGCTTAATCTGGTAACTTTAAAAATGCATCGTAAACTTAATTTCAAGTAAGATTAATCTAAAGTATGTTAAGGAGAATAAAACCCAGACAGTATAAAATAATTTTAATTACTAATAACAGCTTGATGATAACTATTTTGACCGTAACTTGTAGTGATATATTAAGTTTACACAGGACCTGCGTAAAATATGTATTATTATTATTATTATTATTATTATTATTATTATTATTATTATTACTAGTTAAGCTCCAACAATAGTTGGAAAAGGAAGATGCTATAAGCCCAAGGGCTCCAACAGGAAAAAATTAATATTAATTGGCTGAGGAAACTTTATTCAGGGACTATATGCTTGATATAGTATAGTAAGGGATTACGGGCTGAGAATAGTATAGTATGAGATTATAAGGTGAGGAGTGTATTAAAAATAAGTTTAAGATAATGATAATATATTAAAGGTTTATACACTGAGGATAGTATATTGCAGTAAGGGGTTATAAGTTGAAGACAGTATATCAAACGTGAGAATAGTAGCTAGTTGGTATATTGGAAAATGTGGATAATAGCTATCTGGGTTAACTTTAATATTATAGGTCAATAAAGACACTTTCATTTCTAGGAGTAGGCTATTGTACATTTTGGGGATATTGGTTGTAGACCTAAGTGTGTCATTAAAGTAGGCCTAATATCAACTTTGAATTAAAACTTAATCTACCTCAAACTGTAAGTAAATATTCAATTAGAATCATATGTAATATAACACTGCCTATCTGTATGTAAAAAGAAAGCCATTTTCAAAAGGTTATTTTTATTGAGTAGTGTTGTTAGCTAAGTGTTTCGGGTTAAACTTGCTTTCAAGCATAGCTTTCTCTAGGGTTTGCATTCGAGAACTTTATTACACAGCTAAAGTGATTCTGGTGTCCACGTGTAAGGCGAATGTGTACTTCGGTCCGATCTGACTGTCTGCTGGGAGGAGTAGCAAGGATGGTCAGGGCAGTATCCTTGCACGTCTTCTTCTCTTTTACCCGACTCAATCATGTGCATTAAAAGGGACGAGACAGGGAGGCACCTTGGCATTTGTGAATCTTGTCTGCTTTTGAGCGAGCTTCAGGTGTCTGTAGTAATGGATCGTTCTGAAATTGCACAAAGGCCTGAAAATGACTTATTTTAGATTTGTAATTTGTTTTCACTTAGAGAAATGTTATGAATGTGTATTTTGTCAGTAGGCCTAGGCTTATAATTTCATGTTTCATTAAAGAATTAACGTAACTATAATCGCTAGAATATGCCTTCTAGTAATGTAAATAATGGCATAAACCTTTTACAATTTAACTTCAGGAGAGCTCTAAACTATCCCTGAAGTCTTTAAATTAAAATCCCAATATCATTGTTTGTAAAATTATTAATAATAAAAACGAAAAAAAAGAAGGAAAAGGAAAGCATTCAAGGGCCTAGTAACATTGCTTCTTCAGAAGAAAACGTTGCATTAAGTTTCTGGTTACTAGGTGGGACAGGGGATGGCCTTGGTGGGCTTTCCCTTTCCTCCTTTTTTTTATTAATAATTTTATCTTTCCATTAGAGGAAGCACTGCTTGCATACACAATCATGAAATATGTAACCTCAAATGCTGAGCTTCAAACGCAAAAAAAACTTGTCTAATTAAAGAAAACGGACACCGAGTGGTTTCAAAGAAAACGGAGTTTTGTCATGTATGAAGGGTGACTCACCTAAGATCCTATCTTAGTGAAATCACAAGCCTAATGCGTGACAAACGTTAAGTTTTCTTTGAATCAAAGGCGTTTAAAGCTTTCAGAAAATGGGGTTTCATAAATTTGATACATATGTCATTGAATACATAGTGTTTGTAATATTATAATAAAACTAATACATAGTGTTTGTAGTATAATAAAACTAAACTGATAATACTGAAACCTGTCTCATGTTTGACATTCAATTTTCTACAATAAAAGTCTCTTTAATTTTACGTTTTTCTTCAGCCATATTGTGTTCTTTTGACTCTAATTAAATCTAATAGCTTCAAGATTAAATTTTAGAGGCTTGAGTAATATTAACAAATGGAAATAATAAGTTCATTATTATTGTGACTTTGGTCAGGAAAAACCTATTTCACAGACAGCTGGATTAAAAATGGACTTTAGTCCAAAAGGAAATAAGAGACTGATCGGCCATCTTGACTGAATATATTCATGACACACTGGTACTGCTGCTCTCATACCCCAGTGGGGGATGAACAAACTTAATGGGGGCTCAATAACAGTCCAATTGAACAAGAGACTAGTTAAGAGAAAGGACTATTTCATGAGTCTTTAGGCCCATTTCTCGTGGGGAATAAGGCATTTGTGTTGTTAGAAGGGGTAGGGGGCCGTTTAAGGAGAACACTCAGTCATATGAGGTTCTATATAGAGAGAATACTCGAGTATCTTCTCATTTTCTTTTTCATTTAAAGAAAACTTGAAATAAAAAACAACTTATTCATCTGTTTCACGTTTTCTGTCCGTGTACCAGGGAGACTAAATAAAATATTGTAATACTTATATGCATTTTATTTCGAAATTCCCAAGATGTTACATGTTATAAGTTTGGTAAATATATCTTGATTAAATTAAATTTACCATTTTTTCTAGGTATACTAGAAAATATAATAATCACTTAAAAGGTTTGATAGATATGGCAAAATAAGAGCAAATATTAGTAGAAATATTGTTAATTATATGTACTACTAGATAAGGTGTATCGCCTAAGAAAAATTTATGGACGAAAATACTTTTAGATACATGTGATATGGGTCTTGAATGATAATTAATGGCAAAAAAGCGACTGAGAAAAAGGTGTATGGATCTAAATTTTGACACCAGTTATACGGGTATTGCCGACTATTTTAGTCTTATTCTATGTTCATTATAGTCATGAGACCCATAAAGGGTTCATTCATGACACTAAGTACAAGATATTTTAATAGCTAATAAGAACAAACTTCTGCACTCATAAGGGAAATGAGACCTCTAAGTTGAGCAATCTTTGAGTTTAGCCAGAGGTAGGCTTATTATTTCTTAATATGCCCTATAATTACTGGTGAAGCCAAAGACTGCTCAATTTTTACAATTGAAATTGAGCTCAATCACATAAGACATCCTGTATAACTAAGCTTGACTAAAAAAAAAAAACTTCTGCTCAGTAAACTATTCCTAGAAATGCTTCATTTGATCAATACAGGCAAGCAGTCTATCCATTGACTTCAGTATCCATATTACTAACAATGTGAACCTGTGCAAATGAAATTAGGCTCTTTCGGCAATGGTCTACTGAATAAGACTGCCCTGAGAATCAATCTCTCATATTAGACTACTGGGGTGTTACTTTTTTCAGTTTTGAGAAATTAACAAATACTTCTTAAGGGGGATATTAAAATTAATCTCCACTTGCTAAATCACAGGATCGGTCAATTAAGACTTACCATTTCCATTGTGGATGAAGAAGTTTATTCTAATTAGTAAAATATCTTGTACAGTAGTCAATATTACGAATAAATCCTTAAAAGCTCTCAGACTATAATAAACCTAAGATATAACTGAAGTAGTCAGTAATGCTTATTTTCCTGACATCAAAATGCCTGTCCATCTACCTTTACTTATTCAATATCTGTAGTTATACCAATAACACTGATATCTCACTTTTTCACATAAATTACCATTCAGGACCCTTACTCTTGTATCTACAAGTATTTTCGTCCATACTATTGTTTTCCTTATACAATTGACATTATTGAGTAGCACTATTACTTACAACAACATATTTGAAATAAACATTCTAACCAATGTACAGTTATGAAATATACAAGCATCTCGTGTTAAGTTTTAATGATTATGTGAATGAAATTAAATCATAAATGGCAAAATATAGTATGTTATTGTACATAAAGTCAACTGGTTTTAAACATTTGATATTTCCCTTACCATTTTAAAATCCCATCGTATTCATATAAACCTTTTTTTTTTCTTTAATTCACATCCTATTTAATGTTCTTTTTTAGATTTGCAAAACTACGAATAAAATCTTTTTTTAATAAGTTTAGAAGATACAATATAAATTTCTTTTGTAACTGAAATTTTCAACCACATTCCCTTCTAAATCTGCAGATTTTATTACCTCAAAAGTAGTAACTTACAAGATCATCATCATCTCCCACGCCTATTGATGCAAAGGGCCTTAACCTACAAGATACTCTAAAATACTACATTGGAAGGAACCTCAACAGGCATTCACCAAATTGTTTCATGAAACCAGTAATTTTCTGAGATTTCCTAAAACTAAATATTCCTCCCATTGTCCTAAATTGATTATAGCCTGATTATTTTTCTTAAAGCATTGCTAAAAGTATTTACAGTACAGTATTCCTCCCATTGTCCTAAACTGATTATGGCCTGATTGTTTTTCTTAATAAAGTATTTATTCCTCTCATTGTCCTAAACTGTTTATGGCTTAATTATTTTCCTAACTCCTAGGCAGTCTCTTAGATACAATTAGTAAATCTCTTAAAGTTCAGCCTGCGTATCAAGAACCAACTGTTTCTGAGCCTTTATCTTTACTCAAGATTAATCTTAACCTTTTCATTAGGTATAACTGCTTCATTAAGCCTTTCAGGAATAATCTTGAAATCTTTTATTAATACCACTCTTTGAACATCTACTTTAAACAAGCAATATTCTGTGAATGTTGATTCAAAACTACTTCCCTGATGGTTTCCTTCTCTTGAGACTACCATAACTCAAATTAAATGACTATTTCTTTAATAAAACCTCTAGATATAAGTAATTTGTAAAATGCTCCAAGCTAACAGTGTCATTAACTATATCATCTATATTCTAGACTAGAGCAGGAGGCAGTTAATTGCATCTTTTGTAATGAGAATATGCAAAGCTTAAAACCAGTTAGACAAGAAATGTTATCCTTTTAATATCAATTTTGTTATTCTAATATTTTGAAACAAATTCACAATCACTAGATTGAAAAAAAATACCATCTATTGCAAACAAGAATTTGGAATGTTATGCATGACCAGAATCATTTAAATACAGTACTGATATTATGGGAAAATTATTACTTTAATGAAAATTAATAAAACATGAAATTATGAGGTACAGCTTACTAACACCTACAGACCCGTTTCAAAATAATTCAAACTTATTTATAAACCAGTAAATTATTTCATTGTGGATATAACCTTAATTCCAAGATGAGAGAGAGAGAGAGAGAGAGAGAGAGAGAGAGAGAGAGAGAGAGAGAGAGAGAGAGAGAGAGAGACTTCCTTCTACTGCTTAGCAATACCATTTGCAGATCTTAAATATAGTGATTCCCTTCATAAATATTAAAAATCCTTCTACTTGTGACTTTCCATGCTTCCTGTTACACAAGATAAATGGATTAGTTGCTCATACAATATGTAAACCTATTTAATAAATAAAAAGCGGAATTTTAGAGCATAATTTCTTTTCCCTTTAAACTGAAGTATATGGAAAATAATTCTGGTACTGGGGCTTCATATGAAATTTTCAGTTAAGCAGAAAGTGTCCATATTGCAAGTGGGATGGAAATGTGATGGATATCTTGAAATATATAAACCAAAAAACCTAATTAGTACTATTTTACTTTTCTAGTGTATTTATGATACCAATACTTATAAACATGCCGATTGCTAGAATATGCTAAGCTATTCTTCACCCCTCCAGAGAAAAAATGGGAAGGACATCTTGAAGTATATGAACCAGAAAGTTGATTAGTATTTCTATACTTCTATAGTATATTTACAATACCAATACTTATAAACGTGCTGATATCTAGAATATGCTTAACTATTCTTCACCCCACCCAAAGAAAAAAGTTACTGGACACCACTGGCTAATTAGAGAGCCAGACATTTTTGCCTAATAGCTATCTTAAGCATGGATTACTTATATCTTTTACGAGAACATAGGGCTACTATAGATTAAAAAAAATATTAATAACAGGTGCTAATAGCTGGAAGAGTCTCAAAAGGCAGAGATAAAATGGTAGGCCTACACATAGCCAAAGATAAAATGATAATTCATAGACAGTCTGAAAGGCCGAGATGTAATGGTATACATAAAGATAAAATCGTAATTCATAGACAGTCTCAAAAGGCAGAGATGAAATGGTAGGCCTATACATAGCCAAAGATAAAATCGTAATTCATAGACAGTCACGAAAGGCAGAGATGAAATGGTAGGCCTATACATAGCCAAAGATAAAATCGTAATTCATAGACAGTCACGAAAGGCAGAGATGAAATGGTATACATAGACAAAGATATAATCATATTCATAGTTAGAATAATTAGTTGGAGGCTATATTCACATATCAATAATATACAGTACTTTAATATGACAAATTCGTAGATAATTTGTATTATTCCTAACTATACAAACCTTAGCTATTTACATGGGGTAATTACTTCAGCGTAGCTGAATGACGAGCCATAAGAATTTTAACGAGGGGGGGGTAGGGAGGGGTAGCTAGCTACCCCACCCTCACACACACCGGTGATTGCTTCACTTTGCTTAGAGGTAGGACTTATCCCGGGGGCCAGGGCTGGCGGGCAAATATGTGCAAGTAGCTAAGGTTTGTATAGTTAGGAAAAATTCAAATTATCTACGAATTTGTCATTTGTTCCGTAACTGAAATACAAACCACACTATTTACATGGGGTGACTCAACCCTTAGGTAGGGAGGTAAGTCCCTGCCATACTGGCTTTGGCTTGCCCGGGGACTCCATTTTCGAGTGTGTAAGTACTCGAGTAATAAGGAGTCCCTGCGCCTCACTAGCATGCTGTGAAACTGCTACGGCCTACATAAACTGTGTGTGAAGGTGAGGAAGTGACTCGTCCTAGGAAGTTGACCTGCAGTTCTTCAGATGGAAATCTAGGCTAGGACTCTCCCAATACCACCTCGTCAGGGTATGGGGACATGACAGTATTACTGTACACTTAATACTAGGAACACAAGGGAGCATGGTTACCTGCAGTGGTTCAAGGTCAGCTGTGCAGAGAACCCAGGATGCTGCTTTCTCCAAGGGAGGAGAGGATGAAGAAAAGAAGGGCCAGACAGATCTTTTCATTCATGCAGACTAAAACTGGGTAACAATGCCCTCAACCTTCTGCTACTTGTTAATTAAGAAGCCTGAGGTTAGATCAGCTGTTGTGCAGCCACCACAGGGCCGATAGAGAACGTATCAAGCCTCCTGTGTGTCACGTCTTGTAGGTAGTGGGCCGTGAAAGTGGTCTGACGCTTCCACACCCCAGCTTGAAGGACCTGCGTCACTGAATAATTTTTCTTGAAGGTCAAGGACGTAACTATGCCCGACATCATGCGCTCTAGGGCGACGTGACAGAGAAGGGTCAGGATTCAAGGCCAGATGTATTACCTTGCCAATCCAGGCCGAGATAGTATTCCTGGTGACCCTCCTCTTCGTCATCCCGGTGCTCACGAACAGGGCTTGCACCCAGGGACGAACTGCAGCGGTTCTTTCAAGATACAACCTCGGACTCCTCACTGGGCACAGTAGGAGATGGTCCGGGTCATCTGTTACAGAACGGAGACTCGAAACCTGGAAACAGTCGAACCTTGGGTCCGGCACTCCCGGATTCTGAGACTTGGCAATAAACTCAGGGACGAAGCTGAACGTTACCTCCCCCCATCCCCTTGAATGGGCAATGTCGTACGAGAGACCATGTAGTTCACTGACTCGCTTGGCCGAGGCTAATGCTAGCAGGAAAACCGTCTTCCAGGTATGGTAACGATCTGAAGCCTGGCGTAATGGTTCGTAGGGAGGTCTCTTCAAAGACCTAAGAACTCGAACCATGTTCCATGGAGGAGGTCTCACTTCCTACTGAGGGCAGATAAGCTCATAACTCCGTATGAGAAGGGAAAGTTCTAGCGAGGAAGAAATGTCCATTCCTTTAAGCCTGAAGGCAAGATTTAAGGCTGAGCGATAGCCTTTCACTGCCGAGACTGAAAGGCGCATTTCCTCCCGCAAATACACGAGGAACTCCGCTATTGCTGGAATACAGTAGTGGCATCGAGGGGAGAGATACCCCTTCGACGAAACCAACCACAGAAGACTCGCCACTTCGCCTGGTAGACCCCTGCGGATGACTTGCGTAGGTGACCAGACATCCTGTTCGCAACTTGTTGCGAAAATCCTCTCTCCGTGAGGAGATGCTGGATAGTCTCCAGGCGTGAAGTCGAAGCGAAGCTACGGCTTTGTGAAAGATGTTGGCGTGTGGTTGTTTGAGTAGCTCGTGATGTGGAGGGAGTTCTCTCGGAACCTCCGTGAGGAGTTGCAGAAGGTCCGGGAACCATTCTGCGTGATGCCATAGCGGAGCTATCAGGGTCATTGAAAGATTGACCAATATTCTGGTCTTGTTGAGCACCCTCCTCATCAGACAGAACAGGGGAAAGGCGTAGACATCGATGTTGTCCCACCGTTGTTGGAAGGCATCCTACCAGAAAGCCTTGGGGTCCGGGACTGGGGAGCAGTACAGTGGGAACTTGAAGTTCAGTGCTGTAGCGAACAGATCCACCGTCGGGGAACCCCACAAAGTCAGGACTTTGTTGGCAACTTAAGGATCCAAAGACCACTCAGTACTCACTATCTGTGTCGCTCTGCTCAGACTATCAGCGAGCACATTCCTTTTGCCTGGAATGAAGCAAGCAGCCAGTGTGATCGAGTGGACTTCGGACTATCTCAGAATCTCTACTGCAAGATGGGATAGCTGTTCTGAAAAGGTACCTCCCTGCTTGTTGATATAAGCCACCACTGTGGTGTTGTTGCTCATCACCACCACAGAGTGGCCCGCCAGGACTTGGTGGAACTTCTGAAGTGCCAGGAACACGACCTTCATTTCTAGCAGGTTTATGTGAAGGTACTTTCCTGATTCTGACCACAGGCCTGAGGTCCTGTGGTTCAGAACGTGGGGCCCCCCACCCTTTCTTTGATGCATCCGAGAACATCATCAAATCCGAGGGAAGGACAAGAAGATCCACTCCCTTTCGTAGGTTCTCGTCCGCCACCCACAACTGGAGGTCTGCCCGTTCCGCAGGACCCACAGGGACCAAAGTGTCTGGGGAATCGTGACCTTGATTCCACCGGGACTTGAGTCGCCACTGGAGAGATCTCATTCTGAGGCGATCGTTGGGAACGAGACGGGCCAGGGAAAAGAGGGGGCCGAGGAGACGCAGCCACGTCTGGGCTGGGAGTTCTTCTAGATTGAGGAAAGGCCTCGCGACCTTCCTCAGCCTTGCTATCCTGTCGTCTGATGGGAAGGCTTTGTGGAGATTGGTGTCTATGACCATGCCTAGATATACCAGTTTCTGAGAGGGCTGCAGAGAGGACTTCTCGAGATTTACCATGATCCCTAGAAGCTTGTCTCGGTGACGAAGAAGGGTTGCCTCCGAGTGCGCTAGGATCAGCCAATCGTCCAGATAATGAAGGAGACGGATGCCGATCCTGTGAGCCCACGATGATATCAGGGTGAACACTCTGGTGAACACCTGAGGGGCTGTGGAGAGACCGAAACACAGCACCTTGAACTGGTAGTTCTTGTTGTCTAGGCAAAATCTTAGGTACTTCCTTGAAGACGGATGGACTGGGATCTGGAAGTACGCGTCCTTCAGGTCCAGTGTACACATGAAGTCTTGTGGTCTCACTGCAAGTCGGACCGTGTCTGCCGTCTCCATACTGAACGGAGTCTGTTTGACAAACCCGTTCAGGGTTGAGAGGTCGATGACTGGTCTCCAGCCTCCAGACGCCTTTCTTACAAGAAAGAGTTGACTGTAGAAGCCTGGGGACCCGTCTACAACCTCCTGGAGAGCATCCTTCTTCAACATGGTCTGGACTTCTGGCCAAAGGGCTTGCCCTCTTGCCGATCCAATGGCAAGAGAGCTCAACGACATTGGATTCGCTGTTAGGGGAGGTAGAAAAGCTGTGAACGGGACGCGATAACCTTGAGCGATTACGGAAATCGTCCAGGTATCTGCCCCGAGTTGCTGCCACCTTGCCGCGCAACTTTATAGGCATCTCCCCACTGGTGGACATGCAGGGGGACTGCCAACCCTAGTGTTTACGGACTCAGCCATTTCCTCTACGGTTCTTGCCTCCCCTGGAGGACTTCTTGCTCCTTCTGCTCTTGGCAGGAAAGGGCTTAGACACCTTGGGCTTTGCTGCTGTTGTCTTCTTTGTGTCCTTAGCCGGACGGGGCTGTTGGGCCGCTGGAGGTTTGTAGGGCCTCGATGTCAGGGCCCTATGGATGAGGGAATCCTGGTTGGACTTCGTCCACCTCTCAGCAGTAAGCTCCACGTCCTTAGGCTCAAACAAACTCTTATCGAGCACGGAAGTGTCTGAGCCTGCTAACATCTGAACTGGGAACCTTCTGGTGGAACCTCTCAGCCACTGCGTCCCATCGTTTGAGAATCGAATTGGCCCACAAGCTCGAGACTTGGTGGGCCAGAAACTCGATGGTCCGCATGCCTGAGAGCGGGAAAGTCTTCAGTGCCTTCCTGGTGCTTTCTTTGGAGAGGTCCTCAGACCGCACCAGGATGCCCAGAGACCCCAGCCAGATGTCGACCCACGAAGTTGCCTGCATGGCACACTTAGCGACCTTCTCCTGGCTTAGGATCTCAATAGCTGAGTAGGACACGTGCCAGTTGGAGTGTCTCTCTAGAGTGACTCCCCCCGTGAGTTCTTCCACGGAGTGGTGAATAGGAAGACCCTAACAAGACTCCTCAAGGATCTCTTCTGATGGACTTGAGGAGAAGGGAGGAGCTTGTTACCGACACTGGATCTACTGGAGGAGGCAAGCTCAGAGAGCTGGCCTTCGACCTTGTCCCTGGCACTCTTCATCCCCTGAGACCAGGGCAAAGCTGCACTGGCCCTAGAGAGTTTCTGGGTGCCGTAGACACGGTCCAAGACTGTGTCCTTACCCTCACGAAGAGGAATCTCTGGGTCTGGAATCCCGTTGAGGTTCCTCATGAGGGTCAGGACTTACCAGAACGCGTGTTCTGACTCTTGGTGCTCTCCTCCTCCTGAAGGACTGGCAGCAAAGTCTCCTGTCCCCAGTGGCTCTTCCTGGGGGGACACGTGGACATCCTCGGAAGGTCTAACTGGCTCCTGTCTGATCCTTGTTGACGACTTGGGGATCGTCTTAAGAGTCCTTCAGTTCCCTCCTGGGAGGGATACAGGACTCAAGTAACGATGGGTGCAGGCTCTTTTCCACCCCTGGACGAGAAGACTTCTCAGAGAGAGGCGGAGTTTCCCCATTGGTGCGATGGGGGAACGGTCCGGCTCGTCCGACTCTCCTGAGGATGGGTAATACTCATCCGCAGGGGAGGGAGAGAAAGTCTGTGGGGGGGGGGAAAGGAGCCTTGCGCAAGGATCTGCGAGGAGACAGAATAGTCCTCGGAGGCATTTCCACGGAAGGGACTCCTCTCTTCCTCTTCAGGGGGGAGGAAGGCGCCACTGATTTGTGACCCACGTCAAAGAAGACGGGCTTCATAGCCTGCACAATAGCTCTAACCAGGGTCCCGAACCAGGGCTGCTGGCTGACAGTCGCGCTGTCGGACACTCCCTCTGGAGGGATTGATTGATTTAAAGTTTTCAGGCATCCTGACATCTAAGGTCATTGACGCCGGTAACATTTAATTTATGTATACAAAAATAAAAAATAAAAGTATTCAATTAAAATCATAAAAGTTGAATGCCATAAAAGTTAAATAATTTTCAGAAGACCTGCTTCTGAAATAAATCTAAAAATGCCACTTGCATAGTAGGACACATCATTGCCAAGAATCTTGGCAAGGATGAACCTGCCACCCTCAACTCGAGCCTCAAACAAATATCTATTCCTTAAGTTGTTATAATTGGGGCATTAGGTCAACAAATGCCTCGCTGTTAGAGGTACTAAACAGTCGTCACAATACGGTTGGTGTTGGCCCTTCAGCAGAAACTCATGTCAACCGAGTGTGACCAATACGAAGACGACAAAGAGACTTCTCCTATTTTCGGGGCATCATATTATACCTCCAAGGAGATATGACATTTGTTACCTTTCGCATTTTATTCCCATCTAGGCTATCCCATTGCTGTTGCCATTTATTGCAAACCAATTTCTTGATCTCAGGTAAGAAATCATTACAGGGAATGGGATACCTTCTTGGCAGCAACTCGGATGCCGCATTCTTAGCCAGTGAATCTGCCTTCTCATTCCCAGACACACCTACATGTGCTGGAACCCAACAAAATTGAACTGTTATACCTCTCCGTCCAATAATAAAAAGCCATTCTAAAATCTTTAAAACTAGAGGGTTATTAGAATTAAAAACTTCCATAGCTTGAAGGACACTCCTTGCATCACTAAAAATTGTAAAATTACCCTCCTTCTCCAACGCTATTTTCTCAATAGCAGTTAATATGCCATACAGTTCGGCAGTAACTATGGAAGTGGTCAGAGGAAGTGCACCACTACAATTAAAACCATTACTATGTACTCCAAATCCAACGCCAGCATCAGATTTGGAGACATCACTATAGATAAAAGTTGATCCTCTATGTTCTTTAACATGTTCATTAAAAAGAGACCTGGCTTCTAGGTCTGACATATTCTTCTTATCTCCAATAAAATATTTACAAAAAGATATCTTTGGTAACTTCCATGGAGGCGTTGATGATACCTTGAATGGAAGTACCTTATTTCTAATTATATCCAGACTATTTAAAAATTGTTTCACCCGAAAGCCATAAGGTTGAGGTGATTTTGGGTGCAACTCAAAGTATGATGCATGTCTAACAAGGCTTGCAGTCTGAAAGGCTAGAGTGTTAGGGAGTCTTTGCAATCTAAACCAATACCGAATAATGGAAGATATTCAGTAAAGGTCTAGAGGTAACTCTCCAGCATCAACAAGGAGACTTGGGATAGGCGAGGTTTTAAAAGCTCCTGTAGACAATCTAATACCTGCATGATGTATCGAGTCTAATATTTTTAACCGGCTTGGGGTGGCTGAAGAATATATTTCATATCCATAACTAATTTTGGAAAAAATCAAGGCCTTGTATAATTTTAAAATAGTATTGCGGTCTGCCCCCCATGATGTATGGGACAATACTTTCAAGATATTCAGAGCTTTAACACATTTAGCTTTTAACGCTTATAAGTGAGAAACCCATGTAAGCCTACAATCAAATATCAAACCTAAAAATTTAGCTTCACTTGCACATGGTATCCGTTGACCTTTAATGTATATATCCGGGTCTGGATGTACTCCCCGGATACGACAAAAAGGGACTATGGTAGTTTTACTTGTCGAGAACTTAAATCCATTCATGTCAGCCCACTGGATAATTTCATCTATAGTGTTGGATTTTTCTCTCAACCATTGCCATTCTACTGCCAGCAAATGATATTGAGAGAGCATCCACAAATAATGTTGAGAGAACATCCCCGGGAATGACTGAGGATATCCCATTAATTGCTAGTGCAAACAAGGTTACACTCAGCACACTCCCCTGAGGAACTCCTCCTTCCTGACACTTACTCTCTGATAGGAGTTTCCCCCACTCTCACTTGACAAACTCTATGCGAAAGAAATGACTGAATAAATAGTGGTAGTTCTCCTTTTAATCCTAGTTCATGAATTGTTTTAAGTATACCATATCTCCATGTGGTATCATATGCCTTTTCAAGGTCGAAAAAAAACCACAAGGTGCTGTTTGGAAGCAAAGGCTTCACAAATAGAGGACTCAAGTCTTATTAACACATCAGTTGTTGAGTGCATTTTTCTGAATCCACATTGAATCGGTGATAAAATACCCATCTTTTCAATGTACCACATCAACCTTACATTGACCATCTTCTCCATGATTTTACATAAACACGAAGTCAATGCAATAGGTCGATAGCTTGCTGCTAAAAACTTGTCCTTACCGGGTTTTAAAAAGGCTAAAATAATGGCTAGTTCCCAAACACTTGGGTAACTATGATCATGCCATATTCTATTAATATTACTTAAAATAAATAACTTTGTATTAAAATGTATATGTTTAACCATTGCATATGGAATTCCATCGGGTCCAGGAACTGTATTGTTGCAAGTAGCGAGTGCGGAATCAAGTTCTCTTTCAGTAAAAGGAGAATTATACGATTCTTCCCTTCCTGTTGCAAAATTTAAAATTTTCTTTTCTTCAATGCTCCTGTACTGGTGACCAGGAGCTGCTACACTCTTGCACGATACATTTGAAAAATGGTCAGCCAGGGCATTGCTAACTCCATTTCCTTCAGTCACAAACTGACCATTCACTTTCAACACTGGTGGTGGGTTCGTGGTAAATTTGCCTGCAATTTTTCTTATTTTCATCCATACAGAAGATGGTGGTGTTCTACTATTAATGGAGGAAACAAAAGCCACCCAAGATTGGCGTCTAGCTTCTTTTATGGCACGACGGAACTGTGCTCTACACTTTTTGTATGATATCAAATTTTCATCAGTACGGCACCTACGCAATATAGTCAGGGATTTTCTGGTGGCTCTGTGCAAGGCTGTTAATGGTGGCTCTGTGCAAGGCTGTTAATTCTGAGGACCACCACGGGACTGGTCGTCTTTTGAATAGTCCTGTGGTTTTGGGAATCAAATTGATTCCTGCTGTATGAAGAGTTCCATTCAGTAGGTCTATGGCATCATCAATACTTTCAAACTGTTCTGCTCTCCCTTCGATTCCACTTAGCTCACAAAATTTAACACAGTCTGCCTTGTTGGTGTTTATAACGATTGGTGCATGATCACTTGTATGCCAATCATCTAATGTCCTCCAATCAAAATCAAGAAGGCAGTTAGAGCTTGCAATTGAAAGGTCAATGCATGACAAAGTACCTGTCTGAACATGGAAGTGTGTGGGCTCTCCTGTATAAAAGTGTCCCACATCCTCATTCTCCACAATTGATGAGATAATATTGTCCCTTGTGTTGGCCCAACTATCACCCCATAAAGGATGTCTACCATTCATATCTCCCAGTAAGAGAAAAGGTTGAGGGAGTTGTTGAATGACCTCTGCTAATCATCATATAAAATATTATCATTTGGAGGCAAGTACAGAGAGCATATTGTATATTTTCACCCTATATCAATTTGTAAAACAACTGCCTGCAGGGTTGTACGTATAGACATAGGTATTTGGGGAACATCTCGACGAATGTACACGAGACTTCCGCCATGGCTCCCTGCTTGTTGATTATATGGTGTTCTATAGCTAACATACTCTCGAGGACTAGGAGTGTTAGAATCAAGCATACTTTCCTGTAGACATACAATTATAGGGGAATGCTCATGAATTAGGAGCTTAAGTTCTTCCTATTTCGCCCTCAAACTCTGACAGTTCCATCGCAAAATGGAGGAGAAAACTATGGATTATTTCTGGAACACATCTTGGATGAGGTCTTCCCATTAGCAGTTTTTAATCTAACATTATTACCTGTAGGTTTCTTCAGAGGTGGTGTTGTTATGTTGGGTTTTACATTTGTGTTTTTCTTTGTATTCTTTTTATCTATTTGTTGAGGTGGATGGTGGACCTCAACTTGAATTTCTGATTTATTCAGTTCATTTTCTGGTTCATTAGAAACATCAACAGACAAAACATCATATTTATTTGATGTCATAACCTTAACGTTTCTAATGGAGGGTGGAGAGAGAGATGGAGGTCTCTCTCTTTTACGATTAATAGATGGTGGGATTCGAGGTTTTTGCACCTTTCCAACAACAGGTGCATCAGGTAAGTTAGTTTTAAGTGGAACCTCCATCAGATCAGGCAAGGACATGGCCTGAGAGAGGTTTGTATTATTTTTTATAATGGCGGCTGAAGGCTGTACAGCAATGGGCAATGACCTAGTGTTAATACACCGTGGTAAAGCCTCAGGAGGTAATATGGTAACCTCGTTATTTGACATTTTGTCAAATAGTATACTTTTTTTTTTAGCTATTGGCAGCGCTAGGTTGGTTTGATTTTAATGCCTTAGCATATGTATTTGATTTATTTAATAGTCTTTTGGCATGGGTCACACTTATATGTTCTAAGTTTGATTTGTTGAGGGCAGCTTCCTCCAACTTATATAGCTCGCAGCTCGTCTGTGGATTTGTGATTCGAGCGGCAATTTAAACACCTGGCTCCAAGTGCACACTCTCCATGGTAAGATTTGGAGCAAATACCACACATCTTCTCATTTTTGCAAACTTTGGACGGGTGCCCAATTTAAAACAATTAAAGCATTGCAATGGCTTCTGCTTGAAGGTTCTTACTTTAATCCTTTCGTTCTCGATAATAATATGAAAAGGTACATCAGCATCCTGGAACGTAAGGATTATCATTGATGTACCTGGGACTTTATGAACTTTCCATACATTTAATGGACACATGGCCAGTATCTCCTCCTCTGTAAAATCATATAGATCTCTGTTAAAAACTACGCCCCTTCCGTAGCTAAAATTTAGGTGGGGTTTGACATCTAACTTAATGTCATCATAACTTATTTTCATATTGGACAATATTACCGACTGTGTACTGGATTTGGCATGGATAAGGAAAGTATTTTTTCCGAAACGAGATATATCGCCTGGTGCAATAGTTCCTACTTTTTTCTGAATCCATTTTGCATATTTTAAAATAATTCCTTGTAACCCCCTTTGATTCAGCTATAAGCCACATCGGTGGTTTTGGATTTCTCTGGGAGGGCATAACTAAATCTGCGTCTTTTTCCAACCAATCGGCAGGCCTGCACACATCCAAATCTTTTGGTACCTTATCGCAGAGAGCAGCCGCGACATTCAAGTTATTAATTTTTATATTATTCAAGTTACTTACTGCACTAAATGCTTCGTCATAACTACTATAAGATATCCATGAATCCCAAGTTTCAGCTTCAAGTTTCATCCTTATTTCTTTTATGCATCCATAGCATTCAAATGCTTTACATAGATCATCATAATTTGTCTCTATTGAAATTTGTGTAACATGGAGGATTCGAAGTTTCCTCATGTTACCCAAATTACTCGATTTAGAAATATCAGTAGAATGGTCATTTCCCGTTCCGAGGTCATCAACAGAGCTTTCCCTTATCACATTAGCAGAGGTCGTCAACAGTGCCGGGGGAGAGTCAGCGTATCCAGGGGATGGGGGTTCGTTCCTTAAAGAATCCATTAGACGAAAGAGAGAGAAAAGGGTTACAGTAGTTTGATGTACCTGCTCGAGAATGTTAGGCCATCACACGTCGGAAAGGAAATTTGCACTTTCCACTATCGGCACAATGAGAGTATACTTCCCAGATGGTCCACTCCATACCCTACCCGAAGGATAGCATCAAAACAGATATAGAGGCACAGGTGTAAGCTGAACCCGCCTGTTAGGACTGAAACCAAGAAATTATGGAATCATCCTCCCCATATATATAATGACGGGCTTCCGGCCAAAAGCCGAGAGTCCTACCCAAAGCATTGGATCCCCCTGGATTCCAAAGACCCAACACCTGAGAATAGTTCCGCCAAACAGGTCCAAACTATCTTCGGGATGGCTGAAATCATCCAATACTCTCACATATAGCTTTGAATGCAA
The DNA here is from genome assembly GCF_036898095.1 of Palaemon carinicauda. Classification (NCBI taxonomy): domain Eukaryota; kingdom Metazoa; phylum Arthropoda; class Malacostraca; order Decapoda; family Palaemonidae; genus Palaemon; species Palaemon carinicauda. The sequence goes on from NC_090748.1 coordinate 103,721,013, forward strand.
ACACCTCCCAACCGTGATACCTCCTCCCACTCATCAAAGCAGGCAACAATAAAGGATGTATGAACATCCCCGCCGGGGTTACAATGGATGTAAAAACATCCAAGCCATAGGAGAAAAAAAAAAATAATAAATATATATGTACATAATATATACATACATATAATGAGGGAAATTTTTCTCATAGAGTTTGGAAAGCAAGACTAAAGAAAGTTTATGAAATTAGGATAAGGTCGAAGTAATATTGAGAAAAAGAAAAAGGTGAAAGAGAGAAATTTACATTCGAACTGGGGGAGCAATTTCCCCAAGTTCGAGAGCCCTCTTGCCCGTCACCAAGTTTCAGCACGGGAATGAAATGCCATGCTGAAGCTCAATGACTTCATCAAGGCATTCTCTCATTAAGAGGGGGACCTTTCTGGAACCTTCCCCTACACCGCTGAGCGCGCTGTTCTGCGCTTTGGGGGGGGGGGGAATGCGGTGATGGCGACCTTGCCGTGTGTTGTCCTGCAGCCTCGCGCGTGGGAGGGTATTGGCAATCGCGCGGGGAAGCGGGCTGGGGAATACCCAGGGTCGCACACAGGAGACTGATGGTGCGGGCAGGGGACTGCTAGTGCTCACGCGCGAGCGATGGCGCGTAGAAGCGTACGCAGGAGGCTGATCGTGCGATCGTGCGCGCGGGCACGCAGGATCAGGATGAAGGGCCCGTGGGCGTGCGGGCGAGAGATCGCGACCCAGATGATGTCGTAGGGCGCGAGCGCGCAGGACAGATATCCCTTGTGCGCGGGCGCTCAGCAGGAACCTGTGATTGTTGGCGCGGCTCTTGTGGGCGCACATCAGGCTGGCGGTGTGTAGCTGCTGTAGGGGTTGGGCGTGGGCGGGCAGGGCGCGTGCGCACATCCTCGTAAGCGCGTGCAGGGGAACGCGCGCGTTTGCCCGCTGGCGAGGGATGGCGCGCAGGAGATAGCAGGCGGCACGTTGGCGAGCGCTGACGAGTAGGTGAAGTCTTAGACTTCCCTACTGCCCCCAGATCCGAACATCGTGGGCGGGCAGGAGATCGTTGGCGCGTTGGAGAGCGCTGGCGCGCAGGAGAGCGCTGGCGCGCAGGAGAGCGCTGGCACGCATGGTGTTGGCGTGCAGAAGGTTGGTGGCGCACTGGCGCACAGGTGAGCGCTAGCGCCCTATCTCAGGAACAGCAGGAGCAGGAGATCGTTGGCGGACGTGGCGCGTAAGGGACGTGTGCGCGTGATAGCGCATACGCCCTTGTTGCCCAATAGGGACCGGTGCCTGACTATGAAAGACAGTCGACGCGTAAAGCGCATCAGTTGCCAGGAACGGCTACGGCAGGTCAGCAGGTCTGACGGGTGGAAGGTCGACGTGTCCTTTGAAAGGACAACCTTCCACCGAAGGAGACAGTGAACGATCCGCAGAGAGGTATAGGGTCGTAGCAGGAACAATCGGTGATCGATGACAAGGCTCCTTTGCGGCGGACTGCAACGATGACTATGAACCGAAGAGGCGCCTCCTCACCGTCTTATAAGGTGAAGGAAGGACTCTCCAGCGAAGAGGAAGGCGAGCCTTGCAACATGTAGGCCCTCTGGGGGCCGTTGCATCAGCAAGCTGACCTTCAGCAGTCCTCCGAAGAGGAGTCTCTGTGAGTGAACTCCCCCGAGGGGGAGAATCACAGGCAGGAGAGACTGTTGGACTTAGTTTCTCCCTCGTAGGTTAAGCAGGAACGGGAGAAACTAAGCCTTCAGCAACTGCGGGATGAGAAGAGCCAGAAGTATTAGGAGATACCGCATTGGATACCTCTGACACCACAACGTCGACAATAGACAGAAGATCAACCTCTGCCAGAGTCGGCGATTGCTTGACAGCGGCACCCAATCGGAAGATGTCAAGAAGTGCTTCCTTGGAGGGCAAACCCTCGAGCCTCAAGGAAGTCCAAAGCTGAAATAAATTGGACAAATTAAAATCCTCCCCCGGGGGGAGAGGTGGAGCTGCCTCGCTAGAGGAGGCAACACCATCTCTCAAACCCCAAGTTCGGGAAACAGAACCACGGTCTACGCTACCACTCGCCGGTCTCTCGAAAGAGACCGATCGAGCGGGAGCTTCGGAGGAGGTTTGGGCAACGGAAGAAGTGTCCTTGGGATTTTCTCCTTTCCAAGAAAACTTTGACGAAAAATATCCCGCCTGGCCTGCTTCTTACGTCGCCGAGAAAACCTCTCCCACTGGGAGGTAGACCACTCCCTACACTCACCACACTTATTGCCACTATCACACTGTTGACCTCTACAGTAAGGGCAAAGGGCATGAGAGTCCGTCTCGACTGCCGACATGAAAGTTCCACAGGGGCGGTCGGGTAAACCAGGACAGGTGCGCATATTCGCAGAGGCCATCTTCACACTCAAACCTGTAGGAGAAAAAGCAAAAAGACATTAATGGCTGTCAGAGAGAGGTGAGGGCGAGAGCGGACACGTCCGACTACCACCCGAACCGAGAGCAAAGTGAGCTCAAGCACAGGTGTGTGAGGGGGGGGGGGGGGGGTTAGTGAGCTCAAGCACAGGTGTGTGAGGGGGGGGGGGTTAGTGAGCTCAAGCACAGGTGTGTGAGGGGGGGGGGGGTTAGTGAGCTCAAGCACAGGTGTGTGAGGGGGGGGGGGGGGTTAGTGAGCTCAAGCACAGGTGTGTGAGGGGGGGGGGTTAGCAAGCTCCCCCCCACGCTAACTAGCGGTGGGTTAGTAAACCCTCGTTAAAATTTTAATGGCTCGTCATTTCAGCTACGCCGAAAGTAATACCCCTATTAAATAGCGTAGTTTGTATGTCAGTTACGGAACACATGCATTTTAACTTTGTATGGACTGACTTTATAAATATTAAGAGCTAATGAATGACTCACTTCTAGACTTCTTAAAGTTGATAGATTGGATAATTAAATTTACGGCTTCAAGAAATAATAAAAGACACTGATAAACTTGAAATAATCTAGTAACATTGTTGTTAAAAAATATATTACTTTTCTACTGTAACTCAACTTACAATTGTAACACAAACGCCCTAAAATTCTCAATTACTTTGGCCAATTGGGAATTTCTAAATATTTATAATACTGTAGTCAATTTTCCCATAAGGTATTTCAATACTCCATAAATGTTTGATAAGAATGGATGCTTCAGTTGCGGTGATTCGTTGCTCCTCTTATCTTGTCTTCTTGGGAAATCTTCTGTTATCTTTCCCTTTCTTTTGATGATATTAAGTCTGAAAAATAAATACAATACTTTAATTGAACAGATATAACTGTCTTTTTCAATTATTTTACTGTACAGTACAAGTCATTATCAAGACTATGCTTTTAGTAAAACATCCTGCATGATAAACTAAATACAAAATATTCTAATGTAACAATTATAAAATAGTGGAAATAATGATAAAACTAGGTCATGTCCATGACATTTATAATAGCAAATATTACAAATACTGAAAGTATATCAAGTAAAGTGGGAAAGCATTACTTCCTAAATCATAACATGGAAATACTTCACTACAATGATTGAATGCCTGGCCTCTGGCAATCCACTGACTAACAGGAGCTCCCTGAATCCTTCAACTTTCAAAAGATACTCAATAAACCATAATTCCCTGAATGAAACATCCTCTGTGGTGTACACAGAGGATACCTGGTCAACCTCACACAATATTCATAAAAAATTACTTAAGGGTATGTATAAAATATGAGCAAAAATAGGATTTACTGACAGCAACATTTTCAGGAGTAACATATTACATAGAATACAAGAGTATAATGCTGTACAAATGAATAATTTGTGTAGTTTTCACTATCCTAAAAACAGGAAAAAACCTTACTAGCCTAAAAACAGGTAAAAAACACCTCACTATCCTTAAACCCAGGAAAAAAACACCTATCCTAAAAACAGGAAAAAACCACCGCACTATCCTAAAAACAGGAAAAAAACCACCGCACTATCCTGAAAACCAGGAAAAAAACACCTCACTATCCTAAAAGCCTGGAAAAAAACCACCTCACTATCCTAAAAACCAGGAAAAAACTACCTCACTATCCTAAAAACCAGGAAAAAACTACCTCACTATCCTAAAAACCAGGAAAAACCTACCTCACTATCTTAAAACCAAGAAAAAACTACCTCACTATCCTAAAAACCAGGATAAAACTACCTCACTATCCTAAAACCAGGAAAAAAAACTACATTATCCTAAAAATCAGGAAAAAAAACTACCCCTCTATCCTAAAATCCAGGAAAAAAACTACCTCACTATCCTAAAAACCAGGAAAAAACTACCTCACTATCCTAAAAACCAGGAAAAAACTACCTCACTACCCTAAAAACCAGGAAAAAACTACCTCACTATCCTAAAAACTAGGAAAAACTACCTCACCATCCTAAAAAAAAAAAACAGGAAAAAAACTACCTATCCTAAAAAACAGGAAAAAACTACCTCACTATCCTAAAACAGGAAAAAAACTACCTCACTATCCTAAAAACCAGGAAAAAACTACCTTACTAACCTAAAATTCTGGAAAAAAAACCACCTCACTATCCTAAAACCCTGGAAAAAACCACCTCACAATCCTAAAATCCTGGAAAAAACCACCTCACAATCCTAAAATCCTGGAAAAAAAACCACCTATCCTAAAATTCAGGAATAAAAACTACCTCACTATCCTAAAAACGAGGAAAAACCTACCTCCCTATCCTTAAATCCAGGAAAAAGCCACCTCACTATCCTAAAATCCAGAAAAAAAAACCCACCTCACTATCCTAAAAGCCAGGAAAAAAACTACATCACTATCCGAAAAACCAGGAAAAAAAAACTACCTCACCATCCTAAAATCCAGGAAAAAAACCACCCCACTATCCTAAAAACTCAGGAAAAAAACCACCTCACTATCCTAAGTCAGGAAAAAAAACTACCTCACTATCCTAAAAATGAGGAAAAAAAACTACCTCACCATCCTAAAATTCAGGAAAAAAACACCTCACTATCCTAAAAGCCAGGAAAAAAACTACCTCACTATCCTAAAAACGAGGAAAAAAACTACCTCACCATCCTAAAATCCAGGAAAAAACCACTTCACTATCCTAAAAGACAGGAAAAAAAAAACTACCTCCCTATCCTGAAAACGAGGGAAAAAAAACTACCTCACCATCCTAAAATCCAGGAAAAAACCACCTCACTATCATAAAACAGGAAAAAAACTACCTCACTATCCTAAAAAGAGGAAAAAATCCTACCTCACCATCATAAAATTCAGGAAAAAAACCACCTCACTATCCTAAATTTCAGGAAAAAAACCACTTCACTCTCCTAAAAACAGGTAAAAACCACATCACTATCCTAAAATCCAGGAAAAAAACTACCTCACTATCCTAAAAACCAGGAAAAAACTACCTCACTATCCTAAAAACCAGGGAAAAAAACTACCACACCATCCTAAAATCCAGGAAAAAACCACCTCACTATCCTAAAAGTCAGGAAAAAAAACCACCTCACTCTCCTAATTCAGGAAAAAAAAACTATCTCACTATCCTAAAAACTAGGAAAAAAAAACTACCTCACCATCCTAAAATTCAGGAAAAAAACACCTCACTATCCTAAAAGCCAGGAAAAAACTACCTCACTATCCTAAAAACGAGGAAAAAAATCTACCTCACCATCCTAAAATCCAGGAAAAAACCACTTCACTATCCTAAAAGACAGGAAAAAACTACCTCACTATCCTGAAAACGAGGAAAAAAAACTACCTCACCATCCTAAAATCCAGGAAAAAAACCACCTCACTATCATAAGAGGAAAAAAAAACTACCTCACTATCCTAAAAACGAGGAAAAAAAATTACCTCACCAACCTAAATTTCAGGAAAAAAACCACTTCACTATCCTAAAAACAGGTAAAAACCACCTCACTATCCTAAAAACCAGGATAAAACTACCTCCCTATCCTTAAATCCAGGAAAAAGCTACCTCCCTAACCTTAAATCCAGGAAAAGAGCCACCTCACTATCCTAAAATCCAGGAAAAAAGCTACCTCACTATCATAAAATCCTGGAAACCACCACCTCACTATCCTAAAAGTCAGGAAAAAAAAACTACCTCACTATCCTAAAAACGAAGAAAAAAAAAACTACCTCACCGTCCTAATATTCAGGAAAAAACCACCTCACTATCCTAAAAACCAGGAAAAAAACTACCTCACTATCCTAAAAAACCAGGATAAAACTACCTCCCTATCCTTAAATCCAGGAAAAGACTACCTCCCTAACCTTAAATCCAGGAAAAGAGCCACCTCACTATCCTAAAACCCAGGAAAAAAGCCACCTCACTATCATAAAATCCTGGAAAACACCACCTCACTATCCTAAAAGTCAGGAAAAAAAAACTACCTCACTAAACTAAAAACGAAGAAAAAAACTACCTCACCTTCCTAATATTCAGGAAAAAACCACCTCACTATCGTAAAATCCAGGAAAAAAATCTACCTTACTATCCTAAAACCCAGGAAAAAAACTACCTCACAATCCTAAAAAAACAGAAAAAAAAACTACCTCACCATCCTAAAATCCAGGAAAAAACCACCTCACTATCCTAAATTTCAGGAAAAAAAAACTACTTCACTATCCTAAAAACAGGTAAAAACCACTTCATAATCCTTCAACAGAAAAAACAACTGCAACTTTCAGATTTATCAAGCAAATGTGATTCTCGTAATTGAATTGGGACACTAAACTTTCCTTATGTACTGTATGGAGCCTCCATAAACTAATTCCATTTATCCTATCATATTAATCAGTTTAAGTGGATTAAAGGTTAATCTTCAATCAATAAACCAACTTGTTCTTCCCATCTTTACCATCTTACTTATCTTGCCTTAAACTGTGGAAAAACTTATCACACACATTCTGACTCGTTAACCATCTTACTCATCTTGCCCTAAACTATGGAAAAATTTACTAATCTTCCTCTGACCCACTAATAGTCTCTCGATTGGTTCATTGAAGAACTTATTCAGCATTATTGTTTTTTACTTATGGATATATTTCATCCATGGATTAACCTATAAAACACAAATTGACAACCCGGTCTTACCGAAGTCATGGCTTTAACGTTCATAAACACAGAACAATGTGTGCTTTTGCCAATGATTAACCAATGTTACCTCATAATTGCAAGCTCCTAGATTTTAGTGCTTCTTTGTATAAATCTAATCTTCAGGTTTTATACTATATCTAATATCATTAAAAAATGGCTTAAGCCATTTATTTTACATCCCTGAGAATTAGTGAAAATATCATCAAAATTGTGGCTTAGTCTTTTACTCTACTCCTGTTATAATGAATTGGAAGTATATCATTCAGAATTTTTTTTTATTGCTATTAGAAGGATTGAAAAAAAAAAAATAAGTTTATACAAACTTATCAGAAATAAGAAGCATTTAATGAAGTGTGTGATGTTTCCTTGGTAACAATCTATAGTAAACTAAATAAATAATGAATTACCTAGAACAGCTATTACAGCTATTATATCAAAATTAAAATTACAGTACTGTATAATATTTAGGGAGAGTTCAAATATTAAATGAAAAATTCATGGCCTTGGGAAAAATATATGCAAAAAAATAAAAAAAAAAAACGCTGATTTTTCATCTTATCGCAATGTGTACATGATTGTTAACAGGTCTGAATTCCTCTTTAATTTGGAGATGCAGCGAGGGGAGACCTAGCTCATAGGCATCCAGAACAAAGGCCCCTAGCATCACTACTCCTGACACAAAAATGAGGATAGTAATGGCCAATGTTTCTTCATAAAAAAGACAAATATTGACATTCACGGGAGACTGATAACGTACACGCTCTCCCCCGGGAAGACAAACATAGTTGCGCGAACGTTACTCCTATTGTTTAAACTTCCTGGACTTCTTGAATGTCTTTGTGGTTCTACTTGCTGGAGATACTGTAGCAGCAAAGGCTTCAACAAAGAAGAGGCAGTGAAGGTAAGAACTTGAAGTTTATACACAAGTTCACAAACAATTTCTACAACACCCTCCACAGTTCTGATGGAACAATTTCCAAAAGTAAGAGCCACACGCTCTAGACACCCATTACTGTCATGATAAAGCAGATTGGTAATACTTAATAATGTGTAGATATATCATAACAAGAGTACACTATGGAAATCAACAAGGTACCATACACATACCTGACTTGGGCAATGCCACCCCCATAATAAGCAGCATAAATAGTTATTTTCCAGTATTTCCTGTCATTCTGACTAATAAATTAATACTAGTGTACACACCATGAAATAGTCTATATTGTTTGAAATCTAGTACCTCAGTTGGTCTTACTGCATCCCACTGACCAGAAAACCAAATTTTAAATGATATACCTAACAACTACAGCCAACAACAATGCCAAGAATTTCAGTTAGACATCTCAAAACCCTCTTAAGTTCCTTCATGAAGTATTACTGTATTCTCTGTGGTACATTTATACACTTTCCTTAGAACTTGATGGAATGAAGGGATAACTTGTACCATGGACTTTTATCAATTTTTCTTTTTTTTTTTTTCAGTAAAGAGGCATTACATGTTTTTTTTTTCCACAAATCTAGTTTGGAGTGAACAATACAACCCGATTCTCAATTAACGGTCACTCATTGTTCTGGCCTAATCATTCAAATGGCCACTATCATGCACAACATAGGTAACTAAACAATATAGTCTTCACCACACCGTATAATGTAAGAGCAAGGACGAAGCAGATGCCAGACGCTCTGAGATCTGTAAGTCACTGAAGAAGATACGTGAAGTGGCTTATCATAAAGTGTCTAATCTCATAGCGTTGAGCAAACACAATAGATAACTTTTAACCAGATGTATTCTCAAAGAAATAAGCATATCCGGAACATGACCTCTCAGAACATACTTTGTGTATAACCCACTCAGGTTGGGGGATGCCATTGAGAATAAATGAAAGCCCAATCTTGTACAAAACCAAGTGCTAGCAACAGGTGAGTAAGCACTTGTATCCCATACTGCTCATCACTGAGTATGCTCTTGGTACAGACCACTTAGCCTTAGGTATGATATCTACATGGACTGTCCTCACATAATTTGAGATTGTAGGGAAGACAATTTCTAGAAGGGCGTTTGCATATAATAAAGCACTTCCGATAAGAGACATGACATCTAGATTGGATGAGTGCACACCAACTGAAGTGCTTGTAATCAGAAGATCACATGCAAATTGATGAGCAAGCTTGTGCATAAATAGTAGAAGCCCAAAAGCTTGTGAATGCTCTAAGTCAGATGAATGAGTGCAAATGGGCAGGCACAAGCCATGCTAATAGACATACACAACTCCTGTTGTAAGTCCCATGACTGGGAGTACTAATGCAAAGAGGTGGGGTAATGCTCCTGTAGGGGAGCACTCTCAAGCTGATAAGGTAGCTCTCCCATAGGAGAGCTCTCTTGCAAGCAGGGGAGGTGGTGTGCGATCGCTCTCATAGATGCATTCAATCACGCCCAGCTGAAGAGTGTGAGATCAGATGTGGTAGCATTCGAGTAAGAGTGCGTTATCAGATGTGGTAGCATTCGAGTAAGAGTGCGTTATCAGATGTGGTGGCACTCAAGTTGGAGCATGTAATCAGATGCAGACACACTCAAAGTCAGTGCATGTGAATTGGATTACCTATTCATTGTCCCACTGAAGGGCTTACTCTCTCCTTAAACAGACTCAATACCCTGGTCTGAAGAATTCATTTGAGATGGTGACCATTAGGGAATCATGGCATGGACGATGATCAAGTTCTTGCAGCAACTGCTATTTTTGGGAAGATTTCCCCCTAGAAATATCCTCAACTGAGGGCATTGTCTCAATCAAAACATCCTTGGTGGAACTTTTCACTACTGGGAGAGTGCTTGCACGGTCGGTTGTGAACAAGTAATCGATCTAGATTGTATGGGTGTTCCGTAACTGGAGACTGTCCTCCAGTGTGAGGATGTGAGGGTGTGAGCATGTGCAGGCCAATGTACTTTCTCATATCATAAAATACTCAGGTGAGTGATCAAGGTTAGGTATATAGAAAAGATGAGCTGGCCTGTTATGGTACAGGAAGTTGTGAAAGAGAACATGATAGTGGTGAGCATTCAAATTGGGGTGCGTACTGAGTGCATACTCTCCTTAGAGTACATTGTAATAAAAGATGGCAAGGCACAAGAAAATGTACATCTCAAGAAAGGCACTTGTGCCCCAGAGAGGGCGCCTGCATTAAGAGTAGGAGCAAACAGGTACATCTGAAGACCATCACTCATGCACCAGGGAATGCAGAGCAAGGGATGAGAGCATTTGTGATTGAGAGCTTATGCAGGCGATCAATGAGTTCATATGATCGGAAGTGTGAGGGCAATTGGCATTCCAGAAAAGGTAAACGCAATGAGCACATGAGCTCAGATGGGTGAATGCAGTGGGTAAGTGCATACAGTATATGTAATAAGTGAGTGTAAAGAGTATGTGCACATAGGTGGGTGCTCTGTCCAGAGTGTATTGGCTAATACACGTGGGCACACACAATTATGAGTTATAGGTCTCAAATATTGTTGTAAAGAATTTGATGATGTTATGCCCCTTGTTTTACTTGCCATCAAAGGTGTCTCTTCACAATGCATCTGTTTTTACCTCTGCAAGTTGTGCAGGGATTGGCAAATCCAAAGCAGTGGGTAAGGTTGAGTAAATTAGACTAGTGAGATTAGGAGCTCAAGGTTGCTTCTTCTCTTTCCTTCAAGTTGCCATAAGTGTTTCCATGGTCTAAACCAATGGTAATACAAATGAGGGGAAAGGGTCCAAATTAGGAATTTCCTTTGCTCATATGGCATATGAGGAATGTACCCAGGACTTATAGTAATTTATGTTTTGAGGGGACACCCTTCAAACCCACAGAAGGCCACCATGTCCTTATGGCCATTTCCTTGGCATTGTTTGTTATCAACTAACTTTGAAGCTTATCATCAGGCAAAAAGTAGGGAATAGCTCCCTCTTCTGGGAAACCAACTATAACCACCTCTCTTGTAGCTTACCCATGAAGGAGTTCGGAATTGCCATCCTTCTCAGTCAACCGGCCAGAGGAGGCTGAAGGAGAAGGGTCGAAAGTGCAGGTACCAAAATAGGAAAAGAAGAAGGCCTGCAGATTTTGATTTGGATGAACCCAAGGGTGAATGTTTTTGTTTTGGGTACTTTTTCTTCTCTTGTTGTACATTACCCAATGTGCTGATGGGCACTCCTTACACTCATCTCCCAGGGAAGACTGCAAACAGTCATGCCCCATGCAAAAGGTGCACAAGTAATGGAGATCCTCATGGCTCCTGCTCATGAAGGTTCTGCACTTACATACAACAACCCCAGGTAAGGGTTGCATATCTACAAACGCACTTTCACCACATAAAGAGAAAAGTTAAACAATGAAGACGCTGTGTTTACGCATGTATGACCCAGCAGCTTTAGTTAATGTGGCTTCTTGGTGTCTTTTGCGAGGGGGCAGGGACTTCCTGCCATACACCACTAACTACTGACAAGCTGAAATTATACTCTATTAAAGAATAGAGTTTGTATTTGTGTAGGAACATACATTGGAAATCCAATATCTTTATCTATTGGCAATTGAATCACTCCTTAATTCAGTAGTAATCCAATACTACTATAAATCTTCTAACAAGAGCACTTAAAACCTTCAAAAAAATCTAGAATTAATCCAAATGCCAGTTGTCAATGCAGTGCAGAAAAATGACAATCTTACTGTAATCCACTACCAAGAAAATTCTGCCCAGAATAGCTAATTATGAATAAAACTATCTAAATTAAATCTCAAGAGAAGCCATAAACTTGACTATTGTGATGTAAATCATTCACAATCTATAACCTTAATAAAATGATATTTTCATTAATAAAATAAATTTCTGAACATACATACCCGGTAGTTATATATATAGCTTACGTCCCCGACGTCAACGGCAGAAAATTCGAAACGCGCCAACCGCCAGTTGGATAGCTAGGTGTACCACCCCTGCACCCTAGCGAGGTACCTGGGAACCATTCCAGTGACCCTCATAAATTCCATGCCTCTAGCCTCTAGAGGGGAGGAGGGTGGGACTAAAATTATATATAACTACTGGGTAAGTATGTTCAAAAATTTATTTTATTAATGAAAATATTTTTAAACAAGACTTACCCGGTAGTTATATATATATAGATGAATAACACCTTTGGTGGAGGGTTAGAGACAGCTAGCATATCTGGAATTCTACTTAAGAGTTAATTAAAACAAAACTTAAGGGTTCGTACCTGATAAGGAAGCTAACTTCAATGATACTCTGCCTCATTATGTCTGCTAGCCTTATGAGATCCAGCGATCCTTCCAGGGGGCTGAAGATCTCGAAGGGACTGTCAAACCGGTGTCAAAACCTCATCATGACAGAACCTCCTCCAATAACCAATTCCGGGTGCTCTCAAGGAACAAACATGACCACCTGACAAAATCAATGATTGTGGAAGACTGACACAATCTCCACAAACAACCATAAAAACCAATTAAAAGTACCAAGAGAAGAAAAGGTTATTGGGATTAGGGGAACATAGTGGTGGATCCTTCACCCACTATTGCACTCGTTGCTACGAATGGACCCAGAGTGAAACAGTCCTCATAAAAAGTCTGAACACCTTTCAAATAATACGACGCGAACACAGATTTGCTCCTCCAGAAGGTCGTGTCCATTATGCTTTGTAGAGATCTGTTCTGCCTCAATGCTGCCGACGTTGCCACTGCTCTGACTTCATGAGACTTGACCTTTAAAAGTCCAAGGTCTGATTCATTACAATGAATATGAGCTTCCTTAAATAAAAGCCTGACAAAATATGACAAGGCATTTTTAGACATCTGTGAAGAGGGCTTCTTGACTGAACACCACAATGATTCAGACTTGCCTCGTAGGTCTTTTGTTCTCTCCAAGTAGCATATTAGAGCTCTAACTGGGCATAAGACTCTTTCTACCTCATCTCCAACCAGATCTGTAAGATTTGGAATCTCGAATGCTTTGGGCCAAGGCTGAAGAGCGTTCGTTTTTGGCAAGAAAGCCTAATTGCAAGTAACAGACAGCTTTACCATTACGAAATCCAACGTTTTTGCTAAACGCATGAATCTCACTCACTCTTTTGGCTGTCGCAAAAATGACCAAAAATAGTCTTCATAGTGAGGTCTTTCAAGGCAGTTGAACCCAGCGGCTCAAACCTGTCGTTCATGAGATACTTCAAAACAATATCCAGATTCCAGGCTGGAGAATTTTGGTTCCGTCGTTTTGAAGTCTTGAAAGACTTGAGAAGCTCTTGCAGATCCTTATTGCCAGAGGTGTCAAGGTTTCTATGCCTAAACACAGTAGCTAACATACTCCTATAACCTTTAATAGTAGAGGAGGAGAAATTGCACTTCCTTCGAAGATATAGCAGGAAATCCGCAATTTGAGCTACAGAGGTACTGGATGAGGAAAGAGAGTTGACTCTACACCACTCTCTGAAAACCTTCCACTTAGATTGATATACCTTGATGGTTGAAGTCCTTCTTTCTCTCGCAATAGCTTGAGCTGCCTCCTTCGAAAAGCCTCTAGATCTAGCAAGTCTCTCGATAGTCTGAAGGCAGTCAGCTGAAGAGTGTGGAGATTTTGATGCAATCTTTCTAAGTGGGGTTGTCTGAGAAGATCTACTCTTAGAGGAAGAATTCTTGGGGTGTCTATCACCCATTCCAGTACCTCTGTGAACCATTCTCTTGACGGCCAATAGGGAGCCACTAGGGTCATTCTGGTTCCTTTGGATGTCACAAATTTCTGTATTACTCTGTACAGGATCTTGTAAGGTGGGAAGGCGTACAGATCTAGATTGGACCAGTCCAATAGAAAAGTGTCTACGTGGACTGCTGCTGGATCCGGAACAGGGGAGCAATACGCCTCTTAACCTCTTCGTCTTTGAGGTTGCAAAAAGGTCTATGCAAGGGCGACCCCAAAGACACCACAGGCTCTTGCACACATGAAGGTTGAGGGTCCACTCTGTTGGAAGGATCTGATTCCGTCTGCCATAACGTTTTTCTCCCCTTGAATGAATCGCGTGAGAAGTATAACGTTCCTCTCTCTTGCCCACATCAGGAGACTCTCTGACGTCTAGTACAGAGATATCGAGTGTGTTCCCCTTTGCTTTGAGATGCATGCCAATGCTGTCGTGTTGTCCGCACTGACCTGAACTACTTTGTTGGTGACTAAAGCCTCGAAACTTTTGAGGGGTAAAAGAACTGCCTACAACTCCTTGTGGTTGACATGCAAGGATTTCTGGGGCTCTGCCCATAGACCCGAGACTTCTAACTTGTCTAGGGTTGCTCCCCATCCTGTGTCCGAGGCGTCGGAGCATAACACAAGGTCTGGGCTTTTTATTGACATGTAGAGACCTTCCTGGAACTTATCTGGTTCCTCCAACCACCGAAGGCAGATTTTGATGGGGTTCGTGATTGGAATGGACATCGATTCTAAGTCCCTCTCCTTGTCCCAATGGCTGTTGAGATGGAACTGGAGAGGACGAAGCTTCAGTCTTCCCAGTGGGACGAATTGCTCCAAGGAGGAAAGGGTTCCTATCAGACTCATCCATTTCCTTGCTGAGCAAACTTTCTTGCTTTGAAACGATCTTAGTTTCAACTTGGATTGCTCTATCCTTAAGGGAGACAGAAATGCCCAAAAAGTCTGACTCCGTATCGTCATCCCCAAATATAAAATCTCTTGAGATGGAACCAAGAGAGACTTTTCCTTGTTCACAAGGAGACCCAGTTCTTTCGCAAGGTCCAAGGTTGTATCCTTCAGGCAGTGATCGTAAGAGTGCGCTCTGAGAAGCCAGTCGTCTAGATACAGGGGGGCTCTTATGCCCCTTGAATGTAGGATCTTTGCTACATTCAGCATGAGCTTTGTAAAGATGAGGTGCTGTGCAAAGGCCGAAGCATAGGGCTCTGAATTGGAAGACTTCTCCTCTGAAAACGAACCTGAGGTAGGGTCTGAAGCTCGGATGAATGGGGATGTGGAAGTAGGCGTCCCGAAGGTCTAATGAGACCATCCAGTCATCCCTCCTTACTGCTGCTAGCACTGACTTCGAAGTTTCCATGGTGAACTTCGTTTTGATGATGAACCTGTTCAGCGCACTCACGTCCAGAACTGGACACCATCCCCCTGAGTTCTTGGGTACCAGGAATAGCAGATTGTAGAAAGCAGGTGAACGGATATCCTGAACCTTCTCTATGGGCCCCCTTTTCTAACATAAGAGACACTTGGTTCGAAAGAGCTTTGTCTCTTTGCCTCCTCTCTGTACCTGGGAGAGAGATCCATGGGAACTAAGACCAGGGGAGGGCTCCTTGGAAAGGGGATCTTGTAACCCTCCTTCAAGACCTGAATAGACCATTGGTCCGCCCCTCTCTTCTCCCATGCTTGCCAGAATATGAGTAGTCTCGCACCCACTGCCTGAAGGCGAAAGCAGTCAGAGTCTGCTTCGCCCTGCCCTGAAACCTCGTCTCTTACTCCTTCTAGCATCAGGTCTGGAGCTACCCCTGCTGGAAGATCTTCCTCGAAAGGGCTGGGAAAACTTGGGAAAAGTATCTTCCTTAGGCTTGTGGCTGGTAAAAGAGGGAGGCAAAGCCTTTCTAGCAATCTTGGAGACAAGATCCTGAGTAGCCTTCTGAGCTAAAGCTGAAGAGATCTCCCTGATAAGTTATTGCGGAAACAGTAATGGAGAAAGAGGTGCATATAAGAGTTCGGACTTCTGGAAGGGAGTCACCCCCGCCGAAAGAAAAGAGCATAGTTGATTCCTTTTCTTAAGGATGCCTGCGGAAAAAGAGCTGCAAGTTCATCAGAGCCATCCCTCAAGGCTTTGTCCATGCACGACATCAAATGGACCAGGGCAGAGGTATCCCCCTCTTTAAAAGTCTCAACTTTTTTACCCAAGGCCCACAGTGTCCAGTCTAGGAAGTTAAAATCTTCAAAGGCACGAAAAATTCCTTTGAGAAGGTGGTCCATTTCTGAAGTGGACCAAAAAATTTTGGTCTTTCTCATGGCCGACCGACGAGGAGCGTCTACGAGGCTTGAGAAATCTCCCTGGGCAGAAGCAGGAATTCCCAAGCCGAGAACTTCTCCCGTCTCGTACCAGATGCTCGACCTCTAAGCCAGTCTAGCTGGAGGAAAGAAAAAAGACGTCTTTCCTAAGGCCTTCTTAGACTGTAACCAGTCACCCATTGATTTAAGAGCTCTCTTGGACGAACACGACAGTACCATCTTAGTAAAGCGGGCTTTCTTAGAGGCTTAGCCAAAAGTAAACTCAGACAGGGAAGAGCGCGGAGCTATAGGCACAAAAAAGTTCCTTCTCTAGCGACGTTCCTCCGGGAGCAGTAGGGTTAAGAGCGGTATCAATTTCAGAAAAATCCTGAGTGCCAACCGCAATAGAAATAGGCTCATTGCGAACAGTAACAGGCGGCAGAGTCGCGTGCGGCTCATCCGAAAGCTCGCGATCAGCTCGATCGGAGACGAGAAGTTCCTGAACATGAACCGCATCGATGTCTTGTAAAGAATAAGCCTCCTCATCGTAATCCAAACTAACATCCGAAATATGACAAGGCATAGGACGTTCAGGATCATAGTTGTATTCAGAAACCCGCTTGCCGTCAACTGCTGACAAGCGATCGGTACTACGAACCGCTTGTTGTTCAGCGATTCGTTCAACTGTAATCTTCCAAGAAACGCGACCTGAACGACTCTCACAAAATATTTGGTGGAGAGAGAAACTTCTTGAATGATAGGAGGTTTAGCAGCCCGTTTAAAAGGACGTGTGGTAGCCTGTTTGCAAGGACGTTCGGCAGACTGAACCAAAGGAGGATCGGCAACCTCAACCGAAGGAGGATCAGCAGCCTGTTCAGTAGGAAGTCCAGGAGCCTAAGTCAAAAGACTTATACAAAGAACTAACATAAGGCTGAATAACAGGACGATCGGTAACCCGTTCGCAAGGACATTCAATAACCTGTTTAACAGGACATCCAACGTCTTTCTTAGAAGAACGCATGGGCGCACAGTCTCGGTCGCATTCAATAAAAGAACCGTGGACTGCGGACTTAGGAGAACGATCACGATCACCTCCTAAAGGCCGTTCGTAGCGGCTAGCAGGAAGCTTCAATCCCCGACTACGAGGGCACTCGCAAACACGTCCTGGTTCGCTGCTCCGATCACGACCGCTGATATGAGATTTGTCGCTGCGCTGGTATGATTGCATAAAGGATGAGAGCCTGCTTTGCATGTCTTGAAGAATTACAAAGTTAGGATCTGAACGTTGTGAAAACGGTGATAAAGTCATAACGTTCTCCTCACCGCTAAATAGAACAGAGTGCCTAGAAGGCGAAATCAAGTCTGAAGGCTGCTTGGGAGCTTGGAATGAGGTAAAGCCTGGTCCTGAGTGCACGGAAAGATCCTTGGAAACGTCCAGTGATCTAAAAGGACGTTTGGTCAGGGGGCTTTCAAAAGGCTCTGGAGAATCCCAGTGACTGCATCCAGGTTTTGAACTAGCAGGACGTCGATAGGCCGTATCATAGGACCTCTTAAGAGGTCTGGAAGCGAGCTTCCAGCCTCTTTTAGGCAAGAAGTCATCTGAAGACGACAAAAAACACTTAACCTCACCTTTTCGATGGTGAGGGCGAACGTCCTGCAGGCGCCCACAGGTACGTTTGAGGGGACGTCTGCTTGTTTGATAAAGCCTCTCGTCTCATTTCGCCTTTCGACATTCCTTCTCCCAGGGGGTGGGGAGCTTGGAAGAGGTTTAGGACTAGGAGGACAACAGACACGAGCAGGCGCACCCTCCACTGCACTTGCACCTTCACCTTTCAATAGACGCACATCGGACATCAACTGTGTCCTGTCCGCAGCCAAAGATTCAACTTAAGCGCCGAGAGCTTGAATCGCCACTAACATATCTTTTAGTGAAGGTTCATTAGCAACTGCAATAGTGGGATCAGGCACTACCACTACAGGTGAAGGAATAGGATTAATGACATGGGAGGAGGAAATACAGACGCTCCCCAATATACGAACATCCGTGTTACGAACATCCGGACATAGGAACACAAATTGACGGAAGTCCAAAAGGAAGTCCAAATTAGCGCCACTCCCGACTTGTATTGACTATATGTTGATTTTGTTATTACCAATGTTCTACTTAATTTTTCTTAGGACTTCCAAATAAATTAAATGAATGCAATTTATATAATGTTTTTCTTTATGACGCCGCCTAAAACAGAAACCTTCCATCATAATAAACAAACGAAGGCATTAAACGTGCATGATGAAAGTGATAAATAATGATATTAAAAGCTTTTAGTAAATATGTTATTACAAATATTATTTACCGTATCTATATAAAATCCTACATATGCAGCAAAGTAGGAAAACTTTTTTTTTTTTGGGGGGGACGCGTTTAATCATCAATAACAAACTGCTGCTAATGACAGAATGATAATTTACGATAATTCTAAACTGTTACTAAAGATGATTGTCCATTCCATATCCAAAATACTTTTCCTAACTTCAGTTATAAGTCAACTTGTACCCCCCTCAATTCTGAAACCATCTAAAATAAAAAGTATGAGAAGAAGCAAGTACTAGCCCGATTTTTAAAGTTGTCGAACAATTAAGTTACAGCTATAACGTTCGATGTGACAGATGGTGCGAGATTGGAGAAAGTAAGGAAAATTGAATCAAGATTGATTTTCAATACAAATGAAACTTTGAGGAGCAACAAAGATACCATTTGTTAGAGAGATAGAGAGAAGTAAGGAATGGGAGGTAGTGAAAAGTAGCAGAGAGAGAGAGAGAGAGAGAGAGAGAGAGAGAGAGAGAGAGAGAGAGAGAGAGAGAGAGAGAGAGAGAGAGACAGAGAGAGAGAGAGAGACAGAGACAGAGAGAGAGAGACAGAGACAGAGAGAGAGAGACAGAGACAGAGAGACAGAGAGACAGAGAGACAGAGAGACAGAGAGAGAGAGAGAGAGAGAGAGAGAGAGAGAGAGAGAGAGAGAGAGAGAGAGAGAGAGTTGTTTTAAATGTAATAAACAAAAAAAGTTGATGGGTTTTAACACATTGATGCTTATGTAATATCAACTGTATAGACGGTTTGAATAAGTTAAGAAATGGTATAAACGATACTTTGTTAGTGTATTCGTACGCTCTCAAGAGCAGCAGCTAGACGTCAGCTGATCTGATCACAGCCAAAAGTAAAACAAAAAGAAATCAACAATACTCGATTTTTAAAACATACCCGAAATTTAAAAACAAAAGTACACGCTTTCTTAATGTGCAATTAACTATTTAAAGAGTAGCAATTTTCTAGAATAAAATGATGTTTCCCAAAAAATAGTGGTTTGCTGATTAAATCGGATGCCGTATTTTTAGCTACGATTGAAATGGATGTAGACTCGGCATAAAGTAAAACAAAGAGAAGTGAACAATACTCAATTTTTAAGAAATTTAAAAACAAAAGTACACGCTTTCTTAATGTGCAATTAACTATTTATAGAGTAGCAATTTTCTAGAATAAAATGATGTTTCCCAAAAAATAGTGGTTTGCTGATGAAATCGGATGCCGTATCATTAGCTACGATTGAAATGGATGTACACTCGGCATAATTTTTTCGTTTCGTATTTAATTGACACTAAGAAAACTAATTTTAGTTTCTTCATCTATATCCAAGTATTGTATAACGAGAGAGAGAGAGAGAGAGAGAGAGAGAGAGAGAGAGAGAGAGAGAGAGAGAGAGAGAGAGAGAGAGAGAGAGTCAGCTGTTGTCGTCGAATGCCGTGTTTTTAGCTAAGATTGAAATGGATGAAGACTCGGCATAATTTTTTCGTTTCGTATTTAATTGACACTAAGAAAACTAATTTTAGATTTTTCATCTATATGTAAGTGTTGTATAACACGAGAGAGAGAGAGAGAGAGAGAGAGAGAGAGAGAGAGAGAGAGAGAGAGAGAGAGAGAGAGAGAGAGAGAGAGAGAATCAGCTATTGTAATCGAATGCCGTGTTTTTGTTTCGTGAGAAATTGATCGCCATGACTAACAACAACCTACTGTACTGAACTTTACAGTATTATACAGACTACTGTAATATGATAAAGTAAAATATTTGTAATAACCTATTCAATATGAATTGGGGCTATTTGTTGACTTCTACGGCTGAAAATCGTAGACATCTGAGTTAGGTTACGCTTACTCTAGACCAAAATTTAACACTAACGACTTACGAACAATCAAGCTTACGAACAGACTCTCGGTCCCTATGTGTTCGTAAGTTGGGGACTGTCTGTATCTCTAGATGAGCGAGAAGAACTACGCCTCAATCTATCCCTTTTGAGTTTACGCCTGTATCTATCAAACTAAATCCATTCATGCTCTGACAGCAAAACACATTCGTCACAGCGATCACCTAAATCACACACTTTACCCCTACATGCAACACACAGAAAATGGGGGTCAAGAGAGGCTTTAGCCATACGGGTCTTACACCCACTAGTCACACAACCTAAAAGTTATGGGGGGGTGGCCATTTTGAAAAATTCAAGAGAATTTAGACAAGCAAAGGTCAAAAATCATCTAATCCAAACAAAATCAAGAAATATCCAAAGCGAGATCAAAAACGAGGGAATCAATAACCAAAGATTTGTACTTCACCAAAAAAAAAAACCATCAGTAATGACAAAGTAGAATTCACGTGTCGCCGCTAGCGACAGCAGGGAATATATGAAGGTCACTGGAATGGTTCCCAGGTATCTCGCTAGGGTGCAGGAGTGGTACACCTGGCTATCCAACTGGCGGTTGGCGCGAGTTTCGAATTTTCTGCCGTTGACGTAAGCTATATATATAGCTACCAGGTAAGTTTTGTTTAAAATAAAAGGTTTAATTCAATTTTCATTTACTTAGGTCAAATTAACCTCAATCTACTAACAAACCAACATCTTTTTATAATACCATTCAAATCTAACATGCAATGCTCTATACAGTATAACTTTACCTTTAAAATTCCAGTTAATGTAGCCAACAGGTTTTCTATGGATTCCATGCTCTCATTGAGTAGCAAAACTAAAAACCTTCAATTTGCAGCCTCCCAATGCTCATTACTGAAGAAGCACCTGAAACAAAATAAAAGAAAAAAAAAAAAAACTTTGAAATTTTTTTAAAAAATCCTTCCATTAATTTGTATCATCATATGACAGAATTGAACATGTCGTTCTTGCTATTACTGTCACCTAGTGTTATGTTATGAATTTTGGTTAGTTGTACTCTGGTAAAGTTTTGATGAGCTATTAGGTTAGACTGTGTATTCAATGTATATACTATGTAATATTGCAAATATAACTTGCAAATTAGGAGGAAGTGAGAGTTTAAATGGTGAGCAGTCTAGTATAGTCTTAGGTTTGTCATATTTTGCTCATACCATAAAGGAATATGGTCAGTTAAAGGTTAAAATTCGATACACTCCCACCCACCTCTATTGTGGTAAAGCACGCAAAAACAAATCACCTCTTCAATACTGTATAGTCTGTGCGAATGCACAAGAAAAAAAAATTCAAATTATGATAGGGATAGGGAATTTTTCTATGTTATTTGTTTACCTTCACAGTGTCACAAAGATCCGCTCTTGTTACAGACACTGATAAGGATAGGGATGTGGGGAATATGGGGAAAGGAAGAGTAGCCCTGGTTACTTTTGTATGTTTGTTCCCACCCTATTCAACTCCATCCCCCTTTTACAATGTAACAATTTCCGCCTGAACGTGCAGTAGCTCCACAAACTGAGCTCTGTGCTCTAATGGAAAAGTGGTACCTTCTCTTAAATGCATTACTATTGGATATTAGACATTGGAGGCCTCTTTGGTTTACGTATGTGTGACAATTCAAGTGTGCTTCTCTCCTATTTTTAGGAACTTTACTTTGAAATGGACAATCATAATCCTGGTAAATTCTAACCACACCTTTTGATTGCTTTGTCTTGAAATTTGTTGCACTGCACCTCAGTGGTTGATTTTCTAATAAAAATCCTTAATTTTGTCATGGCTGCACATTGGGCAAGAGGTGAATATACCCCAGATGAACCCATTACCGTACAAAATTTTTAACTAATAATGAAGAAAGTTTGAAATTTCGGTGCTACTATAGCGTGAGGTCTACCACACCATAGCGTGAGATCTACCTCCCGTTAGTAATATAGCGTGAGGTCTACCGCTGAATTATTCGTCCCTCATAGATAAAACATATTTCATACATTTCTTTTAAGCAATGAACACTTAATTTAAACATATTTTAGAAGTGACTTAAATAGATAATTGGATTTCTAATTACATTAAAAAAGGAATAAAGGTATAAATACACGTTATCATATATTTCCACACATTTATTCTAGCGATCCACTCTTCGTACATCAAACATGTTATCATATATTTCCATACATTTATTCTAGCGATACACTCTTCGTACATCAAACAGGTTATCATATATTTCCATACATTTATTCTAGCGATACACACTTCGTACATCTAAGAATGACACAAATAGATCATTGGTATTTTTTCTCATCATCTTCCACCAAAAATGATCAAGCTGAGACTGGAACAGCTGACAACCAACACCTCGCATTAATCTCTTCAGAATCATCGTTTTAGCATCCAACCATGATCCCTCAATTACCTGTATGTGTGCTCCTGTTGCTGGGGGTTCACTGTGGAATGCTGATATCGATGATATCTCTTTTCGGCCAAGGGAAAAACTGATTTAGCCGATCCATTTGCTTCCTTTTATATGGGGAGGTCACGTAGATATGTCACGTTTTTGATGGATCTGGGCAGTTCACATGTTTCATGGTTAGGTGCGGGGCTCTGGGACGCTGGTCACGCGGTAGACCTCACCTTCCACCTGGGTAGGTGACATACGGCGGTAGACCTCACGCTATAGTAGCACCGAAATTTCTACATAACCACATACAGTAGTGCTTTCATCAGAAATAAAATGTACAAAGTGTTCCAAGCTGTGCACTGTATGTACAGATCTTCATTACAGGCAGAGTCACAGTAAAGTTAGAATGACCAAACTAGAAGCAAGTCCAGTGCATTTTCTCTGCGAATGATTACAAGGATAGTTTTGTGGGTAAATGCAATTTTGAACCTAATCAGGTATCCCTGTTTTTACATCTGATTTGGATCACTCAGATTACGACAATTGGGGCAAGACATTACAGACCGAGTTTCAGTGTAACCTAAGGATACGGCAGTCTAAGAAGGGGGGTTGCAAGGGGGTCAGAACCCCCCTGATAGGTAAGGATATGACTTATAGGTTAGGTTAGCTGGTGTTATTGTGTGTTTCCCCAGTAAAATTAGACCATGTTAAAGATTGAGATGTCTGAGTTCGAATGAAAATGGAGCTTGAAAGAAATTGGAACTTACGAAAGAACAGTGCTTGAGAGAACTGCGGCAGATAGTCCGTTGGTGGTGTTCCACCTTATTTTTGCAATTTTTTTTTTTTTTTTTTTTTTTTTTTTTTTTTTTTTTTTTTTTTTTTTTTTTGCTGTATTATCTTCCATCATCTTGCCTTGCTCAAGACCTGATTCCCACCTGAAATTCCCTGATTAGAGATTATGTTAGGGAGAGGTACTTGGAAGATACTTTTGCCAGTAAAATTATAGAACAGTGCAATAAACAGTTTATGAAAAGTAAGCCTTCTATATAATGCATTTGGTGGTGTTTTGAACATTTTCAATGATTTCTGGCAGAAATCCATATTTTTGAGTTATGGCGGGTTGACTACCATAACTTAAAAGCTTTAGCTTTGCATTAGGTAGTCATCAAAAGTGTTCGAAGCACCTTAATATAAATTGTATACTCAAATTTACTTTTGTTTCCACCCGTCATCATAAAAAAGTTACCGTAATCAAAACCAAGTAAAACAGTAGAAATGAAACAGTTCAAACACTGGAGCTTTTGTTTGCTAGGACGTCTGGACACAGAAAACAATTATACATCGAATTTTCTATGGAGTCATTCATAGCATTGTTCATCACATTAATAGTACCTCATTACTCAATTGACCTAATGATTTATCGGTTTTTGCGATACCGTAGCTCACTTCGCTTGTGACTAAACAATATCGCATTGCTCCCATGTTCTGGCACCTGGAACATGTTTTTCTATGGTCATAGGAATGAATGGCAAGCAATTATGACGCAGTTCCGGTAGGCCCTGTTGCTTCCTCCGGTGCCTTGGAAGACCGCGGAGGCAGCAGCAGTAGGGGATTCTGAATTATGAAGCTTCACCTGCGGTGGATAATGTGGGAGGGTGGGCTGTGGCACCTGAGCAGTACCAGCCGAACTAGGTTGAGTCCCTTGTCAGGCTGGGAGGAACGTAGAGAGGACAGGTCCCCTTTTCTGTTTCATTTGTTTGATTTCAGCGACCCCCCCAAAATTGGGGGAAGAGGCTTGGTATATGTATGGATGTATTAGCCATGTGAACTACAATTTTGGCATTCACTATCAATTATATAAACTTAAAGGTGTGAATAGGAACTTAACAAATGGGTGTGCTATACTGTAGCTTCACACTCCAGCCTCTCTTAAAACAGACGACCTCCATTTCCCATTATCAGACTAAATATCAAATATTTCTACCATAACCTTTCATTATTAGAACCCTTTGTATATCAGCGGCCAGTTTCTCACGCGTTCATTAAAGATAGACATCAACTAACCTAAAATTTCCGACCCCTAATCTATAAGCTGTGTCCTTACCTACTTATATAATGGGGGGGGTTTATGCCATTGCGCTGCTATATTCTAAGTTAGCCATAATAATACATACGTGTGGCCGCTATCACACATACACCTCCATTATCAACATAAAATAAGAAGTATAATT
>NC_090748.1:103756037-103758537 GCF_036898095.1 Palaemon carinicauda
ATAATTGAACTAACAAGCGAACGAGACTCGTGTTTTCCTCGTTTGGAAGGAATATCGAGTTTCACTTTCCCCAGATCTGGTTCGCCTTGTTTATCGTTACTGAATACTGCTGTTTGTCGAATGAGGGCAGTGGAGAAGAACGGTCGTTTATATAACAAGTGGGAGGGTTGAACTGGCATGCAATTGCTGGAGGGTATTGGGCTATGAATATATCCTTAATCTCATACTTGCAGGTTTGAGTGTACATTAGTGTGTGTGTGTGTTATCATATGAATATATCCCTAATCTCATACTTGTGGGTTTGATTGTGCATATATGTCTGTGTGTGTGTGTGTGTGTATGTTTGTGTGATTAATATATCCTTAATCTCATACTTGCGGATTTGAGAGTACATGTGTGTGTGTATGTATATGTGATCATATAGCAGAGTTCACTTGAAAGTATTGAACTGTTTATATCAAATTCTACAATAAACGAATTACATTATGAAAACTAATTCTATATATCTTATTTCTCTCAGATTTAATATTTCACATCATATTCTGCATTAGATGTTAAAATAATATACTGCTCGTCTATTTAATCCACTTCTGAACTGTAGCATTTACAAAGGAATTTGAAAGCTATTAATTTATTAGAAAGTTGATATGCAATTGGTATACCAATTTACGATATATGTTTGTTAATCACAATGATAGAGGTTTGTTTACCTGGTTATATCCCATGAATAATAAGATATTCACTTGTAAACAATGAATAATAAGATATTCACTTGTAGACAATGAATAATAAGATATTCACTTGTAAACAATGAATAAGTAGATATTCATTTAAAAAAAATGAATGAGATATTCACTTATAAACAATGAATAATAAGATATTCACTTGTAAACAATGAATAAGTAGATATTCATTTTAAAAAAATGAATGAGATATTCACTTATAAACAATGAATAATAAGATATTCACTTATAAACAATGAATAATAAGATATTCACTTGTAAACAATGAATAATAAGATATTCACTTGTAAACAATGAATAATAAGATATTCAATTGTAAACAATGAATGATAATATATTCACATGTAAACAATGAATGATAAGATATTCACTAGTAAACAATGAATAATAAGATATTCATTTGTAAACAATGAATAATAAGATATCACTTATTTACAAAGTTGGAGACATTAAAGGTTTAATGGTTTAAAGTCCACTTATGAATGGCAGAGGCAAGGGACAGTGACATTGCCCTATCAAGCCGGACAATGCCCTAGAGACTGACCATATATACATATGATCAGCACCTAAGCCCCCTCTCCACTCAAGCTAGGACCAAGGATGGCCAGGCAATGGCTGCTGATGACTCAGCAGATAGACCTATAGGCTCCCCCATAACCCCCATCCTTAGCTCACAAAGATGGTGAGATTGCAGCGACCAAAGAAACTAACGAGTTTGAGCGGGACTCGAACCCCAGTCTGGCGTTCACCAGTCAGGGACGTTACCACGTCGGCCACCACAACCCTTAGTGAGATCAGTATGTTAACTAATGCTATATCCGGATATTTTAATTTCATGATTTCCTGTTGGAAAATATATGAAAAACTTTGTTTTTCTTCACGGCCTTTAATTTCGCCACATAATAATAAAAAAAAGGTATTGGAATTTGGAGCAATATCAACGTTCTAGATTTCAAAATGTCCTAATCAGATATATGTAAAAAAATAAAAAAAAAATTAAAATAAAAAAAAAAATAAAATTGGTGTTCCCCACGGGCTTCAATTTCGTCTCATAATCATCAACCAGGATATTGTAATCTGAAGCAAGATCAACGCTCTATTCTGGGTCTATTTTGGCTTTTTAAGTGTCCAAAATCCTTTAAAGATGATAATTTCCACCAAAAGGCAATTTTCCCTTCCTTTTAATCAAAGGATCATTTTCTCCCTTGCTCAGTGATGCCTCCAAAACACCAAAAAAACCTCCTTTTTTTCTCCTTCTCGCCGAGACCTTCCAAAAACAATCAGATATTTTTGCATGAAGACGAAATCTATTAAGATGTTGATGCTCTCTCCAGTCTTCGGATGGATATGAAGAAAAGTTCAGATTGAAACTGAAGATTTTTGTGTGCGGGGAAAATGGCCAATTTAGAATTGGAAATTTGCGAGAATTTGTATGTCCTTAACCTTCCCATCTCTTGTTGTTTTAATTTGATCTGTTTTTCAACTGATAATCACTAAAATATATAATATTTGTATTATAACTTACACTGTTAAAAAGAAAAAAAAACGTAATTTTAATCGGAAATTCTCCGTAAAAATATACTGTTTTCAGCCGTATTTCAGTAAAATACAGGCGACCGTAATTTTATCATACTTTGTTATTATATTCCACGGGTTGGTGACCGTAATATCACTCTTTAACGTCAATATACCCGTTTTTAAAACGGTAAAAATCATGGAATAATTGTTGCCAGACATTTACCGTTTTTTAATGGCAA
>NC_090748.1:103768537-103773537 GCF_036898095.1 Palaemon carinicauda
CGTTCTACTGGAAAACTATAAAGAAAGGTGGTTTGCTCTTTCAATTACTTAAAAGAGTCAAAAGCTAGTTCGTGAAATGCCAGTTACAAATTCATTGGAATAATTTCTTAGTGAATGATTTCGTAAAATGAAATATATACATCGAATATAGGCAAAGGTTTCATAATAATATTAATCATACGATGTAAGTCACCTCAATAATTACAATCATTGTTGCGGTGGTTAACATGTCAAAATTAAAATATCAAACGAAATATTTGTTTTTTTAATGCATATTTTGTTGGGCTCGATAAATGTCTTTAATGAATATGAAATATCCTTTAATTCACAAATTATTATCCATGACATTGCTATATCATACCATGAATAATGAGAATATAATTATATATCATATTCAAGATTTGTTTGAATTAGTTAACAAGCTGCTGTGAAATAATTGATTTTCAAATCAAAGTTTAACTGAGAGTTTGATTGATTGACTGATTATGAGTTATCTGTTTAATTGAGATAATCTATGTTTAATGTTTATATTCATATCAATGGATATAGTTTCTATTTTGAACGGTTGGAAGTTTGTGAATAATTTCCTAATACTGTTATAAAGTTATTAAAAAAAAAATTATGGAAAAAAGTTATCTTGTGGCCATGAAGACGGAGATTTTGACCATCTACTATCTTTTGTAATATATATATATATATATATATATATATATATATACTGCATATATCTTATAATACAATAAATGAATATTACTAATTTATACACACACACACACACACACACACACACACACATATATATATATATATATATATATATATATATATATATATATGTATATATATATATCTTATAATGCAATAAATGAATAATAACAATTTATACATACATAAATATATATATATATATATATATATATATATATACCGTATATATATATATATATATATATATATATATATATATATATATATGATAAATTTTGCACATTTAGACGTGTTTTTCATATTCAAATAAGCCATATATATTTTTGATACATTAATGTCTGGATTCTCTTAACGACCTCGGGATCAGAGCCCCAGGCGAAATCACACAAAGACAAGAGCTTGTGACCGGCCGGGAATCGATCCCTGGTCGGCAAGCTTGTATAGACAGTGACTAAACCACTTGGCCACGAAGAAATCTTTCTTCGTGGCCAAGTGGTTTAGTCACTGTCTATACAAGCTTGCCGACCAGGGTTCGATTCCCGGCCGGTCACAAGCTCTTGTCTTTGTGTGATTTCGCCTGGGGCTCTGATCCCGAGGTCGTTAAGAGAATCCAGACATTAATGTATCAAAAATATATATGGCTTATTTGTATATATATATATATATATATATATATATATATATATATATATATATACAGTATGTATGTATATAGTAATAATATTTACCTATTGCATTATAAGTAAATTCTGGAGACTTATGTTTAGTTAATCATTATGCAATTAAAGTTATTAGAAAATCCCCTGAAATCCATAGTTGATTTGCTAATATTCCAGTTTCTCTACCTAGACCTTTAAAACATGGCATGCCTTCCAGGTGGGCGTTCCAGTTTACCAGAACTGAACTAGAATATAACCGCTATCTTATGACACAATTCTGATATTTACATCCACAAACGAAGTTAGCAGGAGGTTATGTTTTCGCCTTTGTTTGTGTGTTTGTTTGTGAGTGCTTGTGTGTTTTGTTTGAGAACAGATTCCTTGCCACAATTTAAATCGCAGAGTAATGAAAACTTGGAGGGGTTAACTGTTATGTCAAAAGCTGGAAATGATTAAATTTTGAAAGGTCAAGATCACGGTCAAGCAATATGTCCAATGAACGTAATCAGCCATAAGTTATGACTTCGTTGTCACAAAGACTGCAAACTTGTTTTATATTTGAGTGTATGAAAATACACACCAATTAATACATGTTAAGGTCAAGGTCGAACAAAAGGTCGAGAAATAAGCTGCCACGGTGGAGGTCTGCGCTCTATTGAGTGCCCCTCTAGTTCATCTTTAAATGGTTAAACGATCCAATTTAGAAAGCTGTAAATAAATTTGGAAAATATAAACCTTCAAGTATGGCATTAGTGATTAACATAATTTTGCACTGCTACTTTGAAAACGGCTTATGGAACATTTCTGGTACTATCATTATTCATTATGATCACAAGAATACGCAGCAATAATGAATAACATGTTCGTTGTTCAATATAGTGAAATATGTATACTTCAATTATATGCACATTTGCTTACATGGCTGAGGTCTATGAAGCGTGAAGTAGAAGATGATGAATGGAGAAGCATTGATTTAAAAGCTCAAGATAGAGACGACTGGCGAAACCTAACAGAAGCCCCTTGCGTCAATAGGCGTGGGAGGAGATGATGATGATGATGGCGATGAAGATGATGAGGAGAAAAATGATGATGATGATGATGATCATTATAGAAATAGACTCATATTGCTGTATCGTCTCTCTAGACAGACATAGAAGGGCGAAGGGTATACGGTGAGCAAGTTATTTTGATTGGGATGATGATTATAAATGAAATATTCCCAGATCTTATTGAATTTCATGTGCTTTGACGTTGCAATTTCTTCATGAATTCATTGCTCCTTGGAGTTAATTTTTTGTCATATTTGAATGTTTAAAGGTCACTCATGAATGGCAGAGGCAAGGGAAAGAGACATGTTCCTAGCAAGTAGGACAATGCCCTAGAGACTAACCATATATACATATGCTCAGCACCCAATCTAGGACCAGGGAGGGTCAGGCAATGGCTGCCAATGACTCAGCAGGTAGACCTATAGGCTCCCCTAAACACACCATCCTTAGTTCACAAGAATGATGAGGTTACAGACACTACAAGAAACTATCGAGTTAGAGCGGGACTCGAATCCCAGTCTGGCGAGCGCCAGGGAAGGACGGAGAGAGAGAGAGAGAGAGAGAGAGAGAGAGAGAGAGAGAGAGAGAGAGAGAGAGAGAGAGATTAATTCTGAAGCAAGACTTCGACGTGATAACAATCCTTGGAAAAGGATTAGTATTCGATAATCATCGTTTTCATTAATTCAATTATAATACGAATCATATGTAAGTACACCTCCCACCCCCACCTCCGATATTCCTCTTACACGATCTCCTCTTACACGATCTCCTCTTACATGATCTCCTCTTACACGATCAAAGAGGAAAAGAGTAAACCAGCCAAAGGGAAACGAAGTTTGAATATGGAAATACAATTATGTAATACCTCTTCCCTGTTGGAAGCAGCCGTACGTTGCTGAATTAATCAATCTAATCCGGTGAAAGTCATGCATTTAATAAAAAAAATTATGTTAATTACATTATTCAACTTGACATTAGATAAGGCTTTGATTAATTTGATTTGATCGAACAGATTATTGATAGTACTTATTACGTTGTATTGTTTCCATATTTTGAGAAATATTTCTTCATAATTTCATTTTCTGTTTTTTTTTTTTTTTTTTTTTTTTTTTTTTAAGTGGGGGAACGTTTTTGCAATGATCAGCAAAGCTGTACTAGTTAGGGCTACCCATACTAGCTTGGCAAAGCTGTACTAGTTAGAGCCACCCATACTAGTTTCATTTGCTGTGAGTGATCAGACAAAAGTCTCCCCGCCATTTCCAATCCGTAGTGGCCAGCGTGGTGATGAAAACTGGTCGAAACCCAGATATGAATAATGACATGGGTGAGGCCTTCGTCCTGCAGTGGACTAGAAATGGCTGCATTTGTTGTTGATAAGTCTCTTAGTTATTTAATAATAATAATAACAATAATGATAATAATAATAATAATAATAATTATTATTATTATTATTATTATTAT
This sequence comes from Palaemon carinicauda, assembly GCF_036898095.1. Classification (NCBI taxonomy): domain Eukaryota; kingdom Metazoa; phylum Arthropoda; class Malacostraca; order Decapoda; family Palaemonidae; genus Palaemon; species Palaemon carinicauda. The sequence goes on from NC_090748.1 coordinate 103,772,415, forward strand.
TATTATTATTATTACCTTAATAACAATTATAATTGTTATTAAAGCAATTTTCCATTTGTACCCTTTACAATAATAACAGTTTATACAATTCCTGAAAAACATTTTTCCCACAAAACTTTTGTTAAGCTGATAGAAATAATACATAATTTTGTTTCTAAGTACAATATTAGGATTTTTATATTTTTGGGGGATTTTTTAGTTTTTAATTTTTTTTTTAATTTCTTTTTTTTATATTTTCTATTTTTCTAGGTTTTCCTTTAACTCCTTGCTCGTCACTATTTATTTCATCTTTCAACTGATTCATCAAATCCGCCAATTCCATAACTACTTTTTGAGTATCACCAATCTGTCCAGTCTTCGCCAGAAGTCTTTGCTTTAGAGTCTTGATTTCTCTCCTTAGACTTTCCACTTCACTTTCTGTCTGTTTTCTGATTCTTCTTTCTTCTATTAGCTCTTTATCAAGCCTTGTGCTCTCTTCTTCTCTCCTTAGAATTTCTCTCTTTTGTTGTTTCACTATATTATCAATTTGCATGACCAATATTTCAAGCCAATCTATCTTGACTTCCATATCCTCTTTTTCTTGCTTAAGAATTTTCGCTCCTTCCGTCACAAGATTTAGCCGATCCTCTACCTCTCTTTTGATTGTTTCTACCTCCTGCATGTTTTGAATATGTAGACTTTCCATTTTTTCTTCGAAAATAGCGATTTGTTCCTCTTTTTCTTTTCTTAATCTCTCCTCTTCCATTAACTCCTCTTTAAGCTTTTCTTTCTCTTCTTGAACTCTTTGTGCTTTAGCATTCGTTTCCATATCTTGAATCATTACACCTTCCATGTTTTCTTTGAGAATAGCTATTTGTTCTCTCTTTCTCTCCTTAGTCTTTCCTCTTCCATTAACTCCTCTTTTAGCTTTTCTTTCTCTTCTTCAACTATTTTTAGTTCTGTTGTGTTTCTTTCAATAATCATCTCTAATTCTTCAAATTATTTTTCAAGATTATCAACTTTAGTTTTTGCTATCAATTTACCTTGCCAAAGTTCGTCTGCTTCTTTCTTTAGCAAGATTTAGCTCTTCTTCTAATACTTTTCTCACTGTCTCTTCTCCTCATTGCAATTTGGACTTAGTCTC
>NC_090748.1:103778537-103780333 GCF_036898095.1 Palaemon carinicauda
AGGCATTAAGGAAATTCTTACCTTTAAAGTAATAGGAAACATGGAATGAATATCAATAAAGTTATTAGGCATTAAGGAAATTCATTGAAATGAATATCAATAAAGTTATTAGGCATTAAGGAAATTCTTACCTTTAAAGTAATAGGAAACATAAAATGAATATCAATAAAGTTATTAGGCATTAAGGAAATTCTTACCTTTAAAGTAATAGGAAACATGAAATGCAGAAAATAATCCAATATGTCGCCATTCTTTGTTGTCAAGGAGGAGTAAATGGTGAAGTGACGGGAAAGAGACATTACTCCTTCCTCTTCTTCTGTTTTCAGTAGGATATCTGGCGCAATGAAATAATAATATTAATAATAATAATAATGGTAATGATAAATATAATGAAAATGGTAATAAAAATAATAATAATAATAATAATAATAATAATGAATTTAATAATAATAATAATTATAATTATAACAATAACAACAATTAATAATATAACAATAATAACAACAAAAACAATAATAATAATAATAGTAAAACAAAAACAACAACAATGATAATAATAATAATAATAAAAATAACAACAACAACAACAACAATAACAACAAAACCAATAATAATAATAATAATAATAATAATAACAACAACAACAACAACAACAAAAACAATAATAATAATAACAACAACAACAAAAACAACAATGATAATGATAATAATAACAATAACAACAACAACAACAACAACATTAATAATAATAATAATAATAATAATAATAATAATAATAATAATAATAATAATAATAATAATAATAATAATGATAACAAAGTTATGCTCTGATTTGATTCCATTAGAATCTGACAATTGTTTAATGTTACTTTTTCGACACTGTCATTCAAAAGAACAAAAGTGCCCTTAAACATTCAACTTGTCGACGAATTTTTTTTCTCGTTCGCTTTCGAAACAAACTCAAATAGAACAATTTTCCAATCAGACGTTTTATATATCGTTTGCAATTGCATTTGTGATTGCTAGATCCAAAAGTATTCATGTCAAGTTATTGGCAAAGAGTTGAACTGCTTCGACATCAGTTATATCAGTAAAATAGATCTTCTTCTTCTTCTTCTTTGTCTGCATCTTTTCCCACATTATGTGAGGTCGATGTTTCTAGCCAGTGTTCTCCATCTACCTCTGTCCCACACTTCATCATATTTATACCCTAATATTAATCTTAATCTCACAATTTCTACTGGTCATATTAGTTTTGGCTAATTTTTCATGGCCGGATGCCCTTCCTGCCGCCAACCCTCCCCATTTACCCGGGCTTGGGACCGACACCAAGTTGATGATCGCTTGCTCCGCTCAGTGGCTGGGTTGGATTCATTATATATTATGTACATTTATATATATATATATATATATATATATATATATATATATATATATATATATATATATATATATGCATATGATAAATTTTTGCACATTTAAACGTGTCTATTTTTCATATTTCAAATAAGTCATATATTTTATTACATTAACGTCTGGATTCGCTTAACGACCTCGGGATCAGAGTCTCGAGGCGAAATCTCTCAAAGACAATAGCATCTGACCGGATGAGTTTCAAACCCTGGTCCAGGATGCTTGTATGACAGTGAACGTGACCATACCATTGGCTAAATAGCATGGTCACTGTCATACAAGCATCCTGGACCAGGGTTCGTAACCTGGACGGTCAAATGTTATTATTTTGAAAGATTTCGCCTCGGCACTCTGATCCTGAGGTTGTTAAGAGAATCCAGATG
>NC_090748.1:103780833-103783333 GCF_036898095.1 Palaemon carinicauda
CCACGGCTTTTACTTAATACTTTTATATAGCTTTGGTATGAAAAGGGGTAAGGAAAAAAGTCATAGAAAACGAGCTTGAAAAAGGACAAGAAAAAAAGGTTATAGAAAACGAGTTTGGAAAAAGGCAAAATAATCGATTTAACATTTAGATGTATCTCCCTGTTTCTCTTTCCAAATTAATAAATTTAACCTTTTAGATATCTCCTTGTTTCTATTTTCAAATTAATCAATTTAACTTTAGATATCTCCCTGTTTTCTATTTCCATTTAATCAATTTAACCTCTCTCTCTCTCTCTCTCTCTCCTCTCTCTCTCTCTCTCTCTCTCTCTCTCTCTCTCTCTCTCTCTCTCTCTCCTCTCTCTCTCTTTATATATATATATATATATATATATATATATATATATATATATATATATATATTAATCAATTTAACCTTTAGATCTCTCCCTCTGTTTCTATTTCCATTTAATCCATTTAATCCTAAAATCCTTAATCCCTTAGAAGGATGATTAATCGTTTCCTTCGCTGTTAAACCTTCTATTCCTCTCGTTCCTTTTAGCCCTATCCAAGAGCAGCATTACTCCTCTCATTGGCCGTTGCCTCAGGCTACGACATAAGCTGAAAACCTCACAACTTATACGGTGGAGAAGACGTCCTTACTTTACTGGGATTTCTAATCTCTTAGAAAACCTCTGGAAATCCGGGATTAGGGAAATGGGATTTCAGAGGTGACGCTGCTAATGGCAACAGACAGAGAGAGAGAGAGAGAGAGAGAGAGAGAGAGAGAGAGAGAGAGAGAGAGAGAGGAGAGAGAGAGAGATAGAGATCTTGGGTGAGCAATGGAAGATTTCAATTATCTTCCTTTTCAATTTATTTGGAGCTCAATATGGACACTAAAAAGATCAAGTATTACTGAAACTTAGAAATAGTTTATAATCCTCTATATAATAAAGAGTAACGTTGCTGATATATATATATATAATATATATATATATATATATATATATATATATATATATATATATATATATAAATATATATGTATATACATATCTGCATATATATGTATATATATATATATATGTATATATATATATATATATATATATATATATATATGTGTGTGTGTGTGTGTGTAGGAGGGAGAGGGAGTAGTCATACTGTGGCGAGAGGATGTACCCTGACAGGTACACTTGGAAATCACAATCTCCCACAAAATTGCCGAAACTGCCGGGTGGCAGTTAGGAAAGGGGGGGAAGGGGGGTTGAGAAGATTTCCATCTGTCTGTGGTGTGCTGTGCAGAACTATCTAATTATTTAGCCGTAATTTATGACGTGAAACTAGTAAATAAATAATAGACAACCTGAATAGTTAAATTAGTTTTTTTTTTATATAGAGATATAGACCACCTCAGGATTATGTAAGTAATCGAAGGATAGATTGGCTTAAAGCAAATGGGTGTTACAGACTTATACACACACAAACAAAGCCACTCCAACACAAAAACATAACACACACCTGACACGTCTCGAACTCTCGACCTAACCGGGCCAGGACTCCTGGCTGCTGGGAGGAAGGACGCTGGTGACTGGTACAACACACGAACATACGCTCCCGGGGTCTAAGTGATGTCAGGCAGGGCAGCCGATCGGGACTACGGTCTACAACAAAGCCGAAGCAAAGAGAAAGTAACAGCGCTTATCCCTACAAATGGGGAAAAATTACGTTAGTAGAAGATATAAATCACAGGTACTACGTATCTCGGCCCATGAATACACTCACACATCTATGAATAGTACCCAAATAGGTTAATTTATGCCAATAAACAATAACGTGATTCGCATGTCGGAATCCCTGGAATGGTGTTCTGTCACGCATGTTGGATTTCCTGGAAGGTGTACCCACAATGAGCCCATCTGTGTTCCAGTTGTTTTCGATAGCAGCTCATAGGTTCAAAGAATGCTTATTCTTAAATGAGGATAATTACGATAAACAAAGTTCTGTCTGGGTTGGAGATATTCCCATGCTCTTTTAAGTAATGCCATAGCCTCTATAGTCGGAGTCTATACCATAGTCTTCCCACTGTCTTGGGTTAGAGTTCTCTTGCTTGAGGGTACACTCGGGCACACTATTCTATTTTATTTCTCTTCCTATTGTTTATATTTTTCAAGTTTTTATAGTTTATATATGAAAGATTTATTTTGATGTTGCTGTTCTTAAAGTATTCTATTTTAGTTGTTATATGCTTCTCTTGTAGTTTCCCTATTTCCTTTTTTCTCACTGGGCTATTTTGTCTGTTGTTGCTTTTGAGCTTATAGCATTCTGTTTTTCTCCAACTAGGGTTGTAGCTTAGCAAGTAATAATAATAATAATAATAATATAATAATAATAATAATATGGATATTGTTACTGAAAGATTATATCAAAGTTAGCCTTGTAAGCGTTTGAAATATATATTTACCCTTGAATTTCTATGGTAATTTTATTTTTTTTTAATTTG
>NC_090748.1:103793333-103805833 GCF_036898095.1 Palaemon carinicauda
CGTCAATTAAAACATGTCAAGGTCGAGAAATAAGCTACCGCGGCGGAGGTCTGCGCTTTACTGAGAGCCCTTCTAGTTGAAATATTTGCCTATTGGCTAAGTACGAGATATATCCCTTACTCTAAAGACTAAAAGAAAAAATCTGTTTACTTATCGTTTGTCAAATTCTGTAACATACACAGTTGAAAATTAGCATTAAAAACGGTAAATTTCTAGTAACATTTATTCCGTGGCTTTTACCGTTTTATAAACGGATATATTGACGTAACAGAGTGAAAGATAATAACAACGCATGGTAAAATTACGGTCACCCTTATTTTACTGAAATACGGCTGAGAACTATATTTTTACGGAGAATTTCCGATTAAAATTACGGTTTTTTAACAGTGTACATGATAAAAGCAAAAAAGAGTAACTCACTCTTAATTAATTCGCCAAGTTACACAGAACAGTAATCACTGGACAGTCCTTTGCTCAAAGCCAAGATGCAATTTATATTATAAGATAAAAGGGAAAAATGTAAATTCTGTCGAATATTCATTATAGATTCGTTTGAAATAAGACTCCAAGAGATGGCTATTTCCTTAGTTCTCAGAGACAAAGGATTAAATAAATATACATGAACGGAAATGAAAGCATTGGCTGAAGTTTCCATGAAACAATAACTGAATGAAATGTTACCTTCGTTTGTCCAGGAATTTCACGAAGCCTTTGTTTGGTCTTGCATTCATTTTGTTGGATGTTGATACAAAGATTTTGCTTAACTCGCAGAGCTGGCTGGACATAGAGGAGTTTCCGAGATATTTGATGTTACGTATTACGTTCAAGTTTAGTTTTACTTTTTAATGGAATACCCACAGATAGATTATGTAAAGAGGGAGAGTGAAGGACAGCTTTTACCTGCATCCAGATTATGAACTTGGTTAAGATCCAAAATTTCGAGAGCTATTTATTTTAATGAAGTTGCATTTCGAATTAAACATTTTGATGCACATTGCAGAGTTCTGTCGATTTCTTGGTTTTCCAAAATGGCACGCAATATATATATATATATATATATATATATATATATATATATATATATACTGTACATATACATATATATGTGTATGTATGTATGTATTATTATTATTATTATTATTATTATTATTATTATTATTACCATTATTACTATTATTACTAGCTAAGCTACAACCCTAGCAGGAAAAGCAGGATGCTATAAGCCCAAGGGCTCCATCGGGAAAAAATACCCCATCATTCACTCATTATTTAAGACAAAAGTACTTGGTTTATTGGGATCAGCTGATGACATACTTCTCACAACCTTTTTAGCAAATACTCTTCATTTTTAAATTACGGATTTCTAGAAAATTAAGATCACATCAATCTATGAATAGAAAATTTGTAACCACGATATATTAACATATAGATAACAACAAACTATGAATAAGATACGTTAAATGACAAATATTAATATTTCCAATACGCGCGTAGGCCTCTCAACTCCATATAGACTGTGTATATTCCCTTTTTTCGGGCACATTTCCTGCTTTATACCTATATAGTTATTATCCCTAACACTTTATGCATCCCTCAGCATAGTCACATCATACAAATTGTGAATATATAAGTGAAAATACAAATAACTTTATTTTTTTTAGTTTAAGCAAGCGTATGGTATATAGAAAACGGGTTATTTCTTCCTTAGGTATCAGAGAAAACGTTAGAATAGTATGGGGAACTAATATAATAGCTTTGACTAAGCTATTTTACAAAGCAATACAGATACTTACAAAGCTCCGATAATAGATCGCTTACTAGACCATACTAGGTCAAGTACATATAAAAAGTTACATTTCAACCATCAGACAATTATTTTTCATTAGATAGCTATTCTAAACATAAAATATAGGCATTCTACTATCCAAAAATTCTATAATCTCAATTTAGAAAATTACAACTCACATTCTTCTCGATACCTCTTTTCCTGAGACTTAAGTCTTTAGCACTTTCTTCCTAACAATTTCTTATGTAGATTACACATCATGTCCAATTTCTAAACTTATGATATTTTATCTTATTCCTTTTTCCCTACATATCAGAAGGACTTTTATCCGGTAGCTGGAATGAAAATTATTAAGCCGCTTGGCTCTACTAAAAATGCAGTCTACTATTCTTTAACATACCTCTTGATCAGTACATACAATGACCAATTTACAATACTGGTACTGAATCATAGGCCTTCCTATAAAATAAGCATGGATAGCTGTTACCAAGTTGTGGAATGATCTTCCTAATCGGGTAGTTGAATCAGTAGAACTTCAAAAGTTCAAAGTTGGAGCAAATGCTTTTTTGTTGACCAGGCGGACATGAGTCTTTTTAGTTTATTTATGACATATTTGTTTTTGATGTTGTTTATAGTTAAATGTGACATGTCTGTTTTGACGTTGTTACTTTTTTTAGAACGATTTATTGTTAATTTGTTCTCTTCATTTATTTATTTCCTTATTTCCTTTCCTCACTGGGCTATTTTTCCCTGTTGGAGCCCCTGGGCTTATAGCATCTTGCTTTTCCAACTAGGGTTGTAGCTTGGATAGTAATAATAATAATAATAATAATATAGGCCTATTAACATTTTTCCCAAAGTTTAAATTAGTTTTAATGAAATCCTATAAGGCACAGACACTAGAGTAAAGTTAGTAAAGAAAGCATTTATTGCTCTTCAATTTTACTAATGTCGAACAATCTTATTTAATTATATATTTGTTTAGTTCTGATATAATGGGCAATGCGCGTTTAAAAGCGATATACTTTTCTCATTATATGTAAATGGTGAAGGGTAAGTGCATACTCTACCATTTATGAAAAAAAAAGTATATGTAAATAGACTTTATCCTCATGTAATAAAGAGCAAGTTTTTTTGACACACATATACTGTATATATAAACATATATATATATAGTATATATTATAATATATATATATATATATATATATATATATATATATATATATATATATATATATATATATATATATATATATATATATATATATATATATATATATATATATATATGTGAATTTTATATATATATATATATATATATAAATATATAATTTCTGGTGACGCTCAGTTCTCTCCCTCGGGTAGAGGGAGAGCATGTAGTCATACCCTGGTGAGAGGGAATGCGTGTGCATATCTATCAGAATATTTAGCCGTCTTTTTGACAGATCTCATACACTAGTACTAATATAAAAAGCAATGTGCATCCAAATGCTTAATTCGAAATGCAGCTGCATTAAAATAATTAACCCTTGAAATTTGGGACCTTAACCAAGTTCCTTTGCTCTCCCTCTTTGCATAATCTATCTGTGAGTATTCCATTAAAAAGTAAAACTAAACTTGAATGAAATACGTAATATCAAATATCTCGGAAACTCCTCTGTGTCCAGCCAGCTCTGCGAGCTAAGCAAAATCTTTGTATCAACCTCTAACAAAATGAATGCAAGACAAAACAAAGGCTTCATGAAATTCCTGGACAAACGAAGGTAACATTTCATTCAAAGTTATTGTTTCATGGAAACTTCAGCCAATGCTTTCATTTCCATTCATGCATATTTATTTAACTCTTTGTCTCTGAGAACTAAGGAAACAGCCATCTCTTGGAGTCTTATTTCAAACGTATCTATAATGATTATTCGCCAGAATTTGTATTTTTTGCTTTTAGTTTATAATATAAATTGCATCTTGGCTTTGAGAAAAGGACTGTCTAGTGATAGTTCTGTGCAACTTGAGGAATTTCTCGTTGAAAGTTATTTTGTTTATTTACAATATTTCAATTGTACAAACTTAAAGAAACACAGTTACTAGTATATCAATTCGAAAAATTGTCTTTTTACGTATAGAGTGTGGTGTGTTCACTTTTCAACAACTAACAGCCATACACTGTTAAATCCTGGAATAAATGTTGCCAGGCATTTACCGTTTTTAAAAAAAGGATATATTGACGTTAAGTAGTGATATTACGGTCACCAACCTGTAAAAGATAATAACAAAATAGGATAGTAACAGGACCCTTAGTAGTAATTACTGTCGCCTGTATTCTACTGAAATACAGCTGAGAACAGTATATCTTTACGGAGAATTTCCAATTAGGAATTAGGTTGTTTGTTAACAGGGAAATACAGAGTCATCTAACAAAATAAAACGAGAAAGAAATATAAAAAAAATAACTAATCATTAATAATCGTAAGATATTTTTCGTTCTCCCGCTGGCCAGACTTTACAAAGACTACATACAGAAGGTCTTCAACACCGTTAAAAACCGTAATCTTAATCGGAAATTCTCCGTAAAAAATATACTGTTCTCAGCCGTATTTCAGTAAAATACAGACGAACATAATTTTGCTATAGTTTGTTCTTATATTTAACAAGTTAGTGACCGTAATATCACTCTATTACGTCAATATATACGTTAAGAACGGTAAAAAATCCTAGAATAAATGTTGCCTGGCATTTACCGTTATTAATGCAGATTTTTAACAGTGAACTTACTAAATCGAAAGGTTCCAAGAAGATGTCTATAAGTTGAATTGTTTATAAGACGAATTGTTTGTACATCAAATTGTTTGTACATCAAATTGTTTGTACGTCAAATTGTTTGTACATCGAATTGTTTGTACGTCGAATTGTTTGTGCGTCAAATTGTTTGTGCATCGAATTGTTTGTACGTCAAATTGTTTGTACATTGAATTGTTTGTACGTCAAATTGTTTGTACGTTGAATTGTTTGTACGTTGAATTGTTTGTACGTCAAATTCTTTGTACGTTGAATTGTTTGTACGTCAAATTGTTTGTACATCAAATTGTTTGTACGTCGAATTGTTTGTAAGTCAAATTGTCTGTACGTCAAATTGTTTGTACGTCGAGTTGTTTGTAAGTCAAATTCTTTGTAATTCGAATTCTTTGTAAGTCGATTTTTACCCAATTTTCTTGAGTTCCATTTAATCATACAATTTCTTCATTTAACTATTACGATTTTACATATTATATCCGCATGAAATCTTAAAAAAGACGTTTCGCCGAGTATATTGCATCTTCCACAGGCATTGCAACGCCAGTATCAGATCAATCAATTGCATCCAGCGATTCAACTCCTTTCAAGAAGATAAATGGTGATGCGGACCTTTCCATCTTGACCATTTCCTTCATTGAAGACGTTGCTTCTTATTTTTCATTTTTTCCTTTTTATTTCTTTTTTTTTTCTTTTATACGTATGTTTCGTTTTCTCTCTTCTATCATTTTTTTTTTTTATAACTGTTTCCAATTACTCGATTTTCTTATTCCGGATATTAGTTGAATTCAAAGTTCTATTTTCCTTTCATTAATTTTATTTTTTTCCGTTTTATAGATATGGTCTCTTTCTCTTCTACATTCAAATTCCTTTTATTCCTTCTATAAATTTTTACATCTCATTTTACTGTATATATTTGCTGATTCTCCCTTTTAACCTCTTCCCTTTACTTGATTTTCCATTTCATATATTCGTTTCATTTAGTTCAACTTTTCATTAAATTATAGTTTCACTTTACACCATTAATATCTCATTTTATATTTTTGCTGATTATTCTCTCTGTTTCCTTAAACATTACCATCCCCTCTTTCACTCTCTTTCTTATGATAGTATTTGCTTTATTCAAATTAATTTCATAATATTCTCTTTTTTAATATTTTCTTTTCCCACGCATTCCCCTTTTTACATTTCTTCATCTCAATTTATTAAACGATCTTATCCTGTCAACTTAAAGACTTTCTTCTTCTCAAATCTTTAATTTTTTTTGTTACTTTAATGTATTTTCTCGCTTCTTCCATTTAATCTTTTTTTTTCTTTTATTTAAATGTTTTTGGGGAATATACGAGTACATAACGTAAAGTGTTAAGTATTCAAGGAAAATTAAATCTTATACGATGGTTTATATATTAGAACTTCTAAGTAGGATTATTGTCTTACTGTTTTTACTTAGATCAGCTTTATACCGCACGTGTTTCATACACGCTTGTACACTGTAACATTATTGCCCTTTTTATCTCTCACTTGTAAGGTAATTTGTGTTCAAGTCGAATTGTTTGTAAGTCAAATGGTTTGTAAGTCAAATTGTTTGTAAGTCAAATGGTTTGTAAGTCAAATGGTTTGTAAGTCGAATTGATTTGTAAGTCAAATGATTTGTAAGTCGAATTGTTTGTAAGTCGAATTATTTGTAAGTCAAATGGTTTGTAAGTCGAATTGTTTGTAAGTCGAATTCCCTTCGCTTTTTGTTGAGTTCCATTTAATCGTACAATTTCTTCTTTTAACTTCTACGATTTTACATATCATTAGATCCGTATGAAATCTTAAAAAAACGTTCCGCCGAGGATATCGCATCTTTCAAAGGCATTGCGACGCCAGTATCAGATCAATCAATTGCATCCAGCGATTCAAGACCTTTCAAGAAGATAAATGGTGATGCGGACCTTTCCATCTTGACCATTTCCTTCATTGAAGACGTTGCTTTTCTTTCTCCATTTTTTCGTGTTTATTTCTCTTTTTTTTTTTATACGTGTTTCGTTTTCTCTTTTCTATCATTTTTTTTCTATGACTGTTTCCAATGACTTGATTTTTTTTCGGATTTAAGTTGTATTTAACGTTAATTTTCTTTCCATTAATTTTATTTCGTTTTATAGATTTGTTTCCGTTTTCTCTTTTTTATCATTTTTTTCTATAACTGTTTCCAATAAATTATTATTTTATTCCAGATTTTAGGTGAATATAACGTTCAATTTTCTTTCCATCAATTTTATCTTTTTATTCGTTTTATAGATTTGTTTTCGTTTTCTCTTTTATATCAGCTTTTTTTTCTATAACTGTTTTCAATAACTTGAATTTTTTTATTCCGGATTTCAGTTGCATTTAACGTTCGTTTTTGTTCCATCAATTTTATTTCTATTTTTCGTTTTATAGATAGGTTTTCGATTTCTCTTCTACATTAAATTCATTTTGTTCTTTCTATGAATGTTTCCATTTAATTGATTTTCGATTCCGAATTATATATCTTATATATTTGCGGATTCTCCTCTCTATTTTCTTAAACATGAACATCGCCTCTTTCACTCCCTTTCTGATGATCGTATTTGCCTTATTCAAATTAGTTTCATAATATCATCTTTTTTAATATTTTCTTTTCCCACGCATTCCCCTTTTTACATTTCTTCATCTTAATTTATTAAACGATCTTATCGTGTCAACTTAAAGACTTTCTTCTTCTCAGTTCTTTAAATTCCTTTGTTATTTTAATATATTTTCTCACTCCTTCCATTCAAGGAAAATGAAATCTTTTAAAATGGCTTATATATTAGAACTTCTAAGTAGGACTATTGTTTTATTGCCTTTATTTTGAACAACTTCGTACCGCACGTGTTTCGTACACGCTTGTACACTGTAACGTTATTGACTTTTTTTTATCTTTCGCTCTTTCCTACACTAATAACAGAACCAGCTTAAGCTTGCCTTCGCATGTATTAGTCCGTTCGAATTTTTGTGATATTGTTACTCGGAACTGCTTGTATATAAGCTCGTTATCTGTTGAATAAAGGTTATTTGCATTCTACTCGCTTATCTGTTAAGAATCACCTCATTGTTGAACACAAGCACATAAGCCTTTTAAGCTTATCTTCGCATGCATTAGTCCGTTCAAAGTTTTGTGACACTCTTGCTCGGAACTGCTTGTATATAAACTCGTTATCTGTTGGATAAAGGTTACTTGCATTCTCCTCGCCTCTCTGTTAACAACCACCGCTCACTTTGGTGAACACAAAATGCCAGTAGATAGGCCTACTGTGTAATAGTAATAAATCTGTTCTTCATGAGTCACCTTTGATATGAATTACAGAATAAAAACAATAGGTTATAATAATAGATTATTTATAAGCCTATGAGTGGTAACAACAAAAAGCTATTATAAGATAATTAATTAAGTATACCGATACTTTTTTACGCTAATTTCATCATTTCGTCAAAAATTGAGTTTAGGTAACTCACTGAAATTGGGCTGTTTCGCGAAATATCCTTAATGAAACCATTTATTCAGAGAGTGTCACAACGTGTGCAATTATCTTCAGATGAAATTAATTTGAGCTTCATGATTAAATCTAAATGTGAGTGACTTTAGATAAGGCATCTGACATAGACGATAAATTACGTTTGAGCCATGATTATAATCATAAGATTTATACTGATTTAAGTGACAGATGTATGAGCGTTCTGTTAAATGGATTTTCAATTTAGAATGGTCAGTGTATGTTTAAACTATTGAAGTGTACTGATCTCATGAAATGGCATTTAGATAACATAGAATGCAGATTTATTTTACAGTTTAATAAACAAATTTTGTAAATAGAATATGGTTACATATGATATCTGCAAAAGGAGTGTACACACACACACACACATATGTATATATATATATATATATATATATATACATATATTTATATGTACATATATATATTTATATATATATATATATGTATATATATATTTGTATATATATATATATATATATTTGTACTTATATATATATATATATATATATATTTATTTATATTTGTATTTGTATATATATATATATATATATATATATATATATATGTGTGTGTGTATATATATACATATAAATACACATATATATATATTTATATTTACATATATATATATATATATATATTTATATTTACATATATATATATATATATATATACATATATATACACATACATACATACATATATATACACATATTAAGCATATCATATCTATGCCAAACAATAAGCACAAATTGAGTAATCATAAACAATTATATATAATAACGTTAAAACCTTACTTTAGGGTCTCGAAACAGCTATTAGTCACGTGAAGCGATTAACAACGTTTTGATTAATTGAAGACGAAAAGTTATCAAAGAATAGGACCAGAAAGGCTTATATTCATCATCACCTCAACTTATATCATCTGAATTCTGGTTTCATCTTATTGATGATGATGGTAACTGTGGAACAAACACTCAGACTTCTCGAACATATGAGAGTTTGAGGTAGTTTGTCTAAATATCATTATTAGATGGACAGAAGATTAATTACTCAAATTCAGGATGGTGATAAGATGAGGATCTGTTGGTGATATCTCTTGCTTTATGTATTTATATATATATATATATATATATATATATTTATATATTTATATATATTCATATATTCATATATTCAATTTATATTTATATTTATAACATTGTTATCAAAGGTAAATAATACAGGAATTACTAATACGACTATCATATCATCGAATTATGCATATTTCAGTATTATTATTATTATTATTATTATTATTATTATTATTATTATTATTGTTGTTGTTGTTTTTTTTTTTTTGGTGTTGTTGTTATTTTTATTACTTGCTAAGCCACAACCCTAGTTGGAAAAGCAGGATGCTATAAGGCCAGGGGCTCCAGCCTAGTAAATAACCTAGTGAGGAAAGGAAATAAATAAACTACAATAGAAGTAATTAACAATTAAAATAAAATATCTTAAAAACAGTAACCACATTAGAATAGATATTTCAAATATAAACTATAAAAACTTTACCAAAACAAGATGAAGAGAAATAAGATAGAATAGTGTGTCCGAGTACACCCTCCTATTTATTCAATTAGCATAATTTAATGCATTTAATTTTCTGTTGATAGTTCTATCTGTCAACTCTCTCCATTTTACATTCTACTTTCTACTCTGTGGGAATTTATTATGTAAACCTATAGAGCTTATAACAGCTACATGATAATGCAGTGTAAGAAGATATTCATCCTCAATTTCTTAAAAACAAGGTTGAAATTTAATTTTATATTGGTAATAAAGCTTTATTTAACTTAATTTTTCTTAAGGTTATATATTGTGGTAATTGCGGATTCATGCCTGTTAACTCAAGCCTGAAATATATATACAATATATATATATATATATATGTGTGTGTGTGTGTATATATGTAAATATATATATATATATATACAGTATGTGTGTGTATATATACACTCCTATATGTGTATATATATATATATATATATATATTTGTATATATATATATATATATATGTATATATATGTATATATACATATATATATGTGTGTATATACATATATATACACACACACACACACACATATATATATATATATATATATATATATATATATATATATATATATATATATATATATATATATATATAACGTTTTCCAGGTATTTAACGACAGAACTTTCAATCTATCAGTTTTCACTGAATATTTCTTTTAAAGATATACTTTCTTTGGAATAAAAAATAAACTTTCATTTATTATCTGAAGGTAAATAACAAAACAACAATGGCGCTTTTTCTAAAATCCTAAGTAACTCATTCCTTTAAGCTAAAACATTATGCAGATCAAATACCCATCCGTAGGAATTCCTCTTGTTTAAGAGAGAGAGAGAGAGAGAGAGAGAGAGAGAGAGAGAGACCTTAAAGTAAGAGTCACGCGAGGGAAGTGGAAATGACATCTGCATCAAAGGTCTCTTCCTCCATTAAAAATTCTTTTTTTTTTTTCCTCACGTTGAGTAAGTGAGTTTTACCTGGGAAACCTGAATGCAGAATATAACTTTAAGTATGCCGGAAATGTCTTATTCAATAGAATATTTCTATAAAAATTCAAGAATTAACCGTAATTTTGATCAGAAATTCTCCGTAAATAATATACTGTTTTCAACCGTATTTCAGTAAAATACAAGCGACTATAATTTTACCTTATTTTGTTATTATCTTCTACGGGCTGGTGACTGTAATATCACTCTTTTATGATAATATAACCGTTTTTAAAACGGTAAGATAAGTGTGGCAGAAATATCTCATTTAATAGAATATTTTTATATTAATTCAAGAATTACACTGTTAAAAAAAAACTGTAATTTTAATCGGAAATTCACCTTAAAAATATACTGTTTTCAACCGTATTTCGGTAAAATACAGGCGACTGTAATTTTACCTTACTTTGTTATTATCTTCTACTGGTTGGTGACCGTAATATCACTCTTTTACGTCTATATAACCGTTTTTAAAACGATAAAAATTCGTGTAAGTGTGACGGAAATATCGCCTCTAATAGAATATTTCTATATTAATTCAAGAATTACCTGAATAAAACACCATGCCGTATACATTAATCTTGGGTATTAAAAATCTACATTTATAAATGTTGTGTATTTAAAAATCCAGAAGCTTTTGCACTTTGAAAAAAGTGCGAGCTTTTGCATTCTTTAATATAAAACGTATATAAATGTGGATTTTTAATACCTAATTCAAAAATTCATAGATATATACATTTCAAGTTACTATTCAAAGTTACTTCATTAAATTGTTGACTTCCCTTTTTTATTATTCTTTTAAAGACAATTTCAGGAGAGAGTTACAAAGACTTACAAGGATTTTGGATGTCTCAAAGACTTTTTAGTCGAGCCGCAAAGACTTCATTTGCTCTTGGGTAAAGCGAATTAATTAAAATGTTTAAAGTTTTTATGATATTGTCTAACTTATTCTTGAATTCGTTAACCGTGTTACATTGTTCAATAGATCCACTGGAGGTCTGTTCCAAATATCTGTTATTTTGTATGTAAAAAGATTACCACATAGAGTGATGTATCTTTTGAGAGAGAGAGAGAGAGAGAGAGAGAGAGAGAGAGAGAGAGATGAAATCGTCTTTAAAAGCTAAAACTTATTCGAAGAGAGAGAGAGAGAGAGAGAGAGAGAGAGAGAGAGAGAGAACGTGCTTCTGTCATGAAGTTAGACGTCAGGTCAGGGAAATGTAAAAAAAAAAATATTCCTTCAAAGGTCACTTCCACCTCCCGGGGGTCATTTTTTCCTCCTGTGAGTACATACAAATTGAAAGCAAAACCTTTTAGGAGGAGAAAAGGCTTCTTTATTTTTACAAATAGTTTTATATGATGGGAATCTTTCCATTTAATTTTCGATGAATTAAATTTATTCTTTACTTAAATACAGTATTCAGAATTTGATGATTGCATAAAGAATTGTAAAAAGAAAAAAAAATGCTCTCAACTCATTTCTTATTTAAAAGATAAATTTATTAATAATCTCTAGAAAATTAAAGTTATCTTTATTAACATTATCAAAATTATTAAAATCATTACTATTATTAAGATTATTATTAACATTATTAAAATTATTAAAATTATTAAAATCACATAAAACATTATTTGATCCCTCTCAAATATGATAATGTTCAATACGCATGAATAGCTTTTATTAATATTTTTTCTAACTTGAAATATTTTAGATCATTAAATGCTCTAGATTTATCTGTTTAGAATATAACAAGCATCTCATAGTTAGAAGTCAACAATTTGTGTAATTGTGTAATAAACT
>NC_090748.1:103813333-103943333 GCF_036898095.1 Palaemon carinicauda
AGTACCTCTAAATTATATTTCCTCCATTTTTATTTGAAAAACAAACTGCAAATTATATAAGAGCATATCAAGAAAATACGCGTTTGACCCAATTCTTTTTTTTTTTTTTTTTTTTCATTTTGCAGGATCTCTTTCTTTCATATCCATTTTTCATTCTATTGTGTGCATTAATATCTGCAGCAGACGGGTCTTGTGAAAGCCTATTATATTCGATGGAGGTGTGATAGATCTCTTGATCCTCAATAAGAGAGAGAGAGAGAGAGAGAGAGAGAGAGAGAGAGAGAGAGAGAGAGAGAGAGAGAGAGAGAGAAGGAGGCCGTTCCTGGATTGTTCTTTTATTATGGCAACTGTTGTTATCTAAAGAAATATACAAACATATATTATGTATATATACACATAATATATATATATATGTTATATATATAATATATATATATATATATATATATATATATATATATGTATATATATATATATATATATATATATATATATATATATATATATATATATATACTGTATATGTGTGTGTAAATATTTTTCACTTTTTTAATAAAGATATCTTATAAACATTTTTGTGAGGTTTCTGGGATTGCTTTTCATTATGGTAACTATATTTAGCTAAAGAAATATAATATTTTTCGCTTTTTTAAAAAAGAAATACCTAGTTGGAAGAGCAGGATGCTATAAGCCTAGGGCCACCAACAGGGAATATAGCCCAGTGAGGAAAGGAAACAAGGAAAAATAAAATATTTTAAGAAAAGTAACAACATTAAAATAAATTTTTCCTATATAAACTATAAGAACTTTAACAAAACAAGAGGAAGAGAAATTAGATAGAATAGTGTGCCCGAGTGTACCCTCAAGCATGTGAACTATAACTCAAGACAGTGGAAGACCATGGTACAGAGGCTATGGTACTACCCAAGTCTAGAGAACAATGGTTTGATTTTGTAGTGTCCTCCTCCTAGAATAGCTGCTGACCATAGCTAAAGAGTCTCTTCTACCCTTACCAAGAGGAAAGTAGCCACTGAACAATTACAGTGCAGTAGTTAACCCCTTGAGTGAAGAAAAATTGTTTGGTAATCTCAGTTTTGTCAGGTTTATGAGGACAGAGGAGAATCTGTAAAGAATATGCCAGACTATTCGGTGAATGTGTAGGCAAGGGGAAAGGGAACCGTAACCAGAGAGGATGATCCAGTGTAGTACTGTCTGGCCAGTCAAAGGACTCAATAACTTTCTAGCGGTAGTATCTCAACGGATGGCTGGTGCCCTGGCCAACTTAATACGTCAATGGGTGTAGGAGGAGATGATGATGATGATGATGATTTTTTGACTTTCTGATTTCAAAAATGACTTGAGAGAATGACATTGAAATCTGGGAAAAAAACTAAATTACTAACTGAAAATATCTTACCATTAACCAACGCATTAACTCGCAAATCTTATTCTTCTTCTATATACGAGATTTTTTCCCATTTGTATGGTGTAAGCATAGTTTCCTTCTTTTTGAAGGACTTTGCTTTGCCTTTGGGCCGATCGGCTACCCTGCCTGACATCGCTTCGACCCTGGGACCGTATGTTCATGTGTTGTACCAGAAAATTGACGAAGAAGCAAGACATCTGGTAAGAATATTTTTCCAATAACGAAATGGAAAAACTAAGAGTTTGCTTTCCATTTCAAAGGCAATTTTCTCAGTGAAAAACATGCATGCGCTCTTAATAAGATTCAAGACAACACTTTATGATAAGTATAACCATTATGTATCTCGAAAATCGATAGTAATAACATGAGGCCCGATTAGGTTGGAATTGCCTTTGGCAATTGAATTGGATCTCGATATTTGTGGCAAAATATTTCAGTTTTAAGAATTCCTCCCATTGGAAAGGCAAGGAGGCTATTGCCTTTCTACATTTGGAGTTTTAATAAGCATAAGCGATGATATTACAAAGGGATTAACCGGTGATGAAGTGTGGGACAGAGGTAGATGGAGAACGCTAGCCAGAAACATCGACCCCGCATAGAAGTGGGAAAAGATGCAGACAAAGAAGAAGAAAAAAAAAGAAGCGATGATATTACAAATTAATGGTAAAGGCCAATGCTCTCTCTCTCTCTCTCTCTCTCTCTCTCTCTCTCTCTCTCTCTCTCTCTCTCTCTCTCTCTCTCTCAAGTGAATCCTACAAGTGAATCCTACATCTGCTTATGAGGCAGAGAGGCGAGCTTTGTCCTCCTAAGAGTCTATGCATTAACCAGAGAACTCAAGGGACCCACGCCCATTGTAAGCCTCCCATTCGGGCGTAATTGAACGCATTCAAACGCGGGCGTAGTTATTCCTCTCAAATACACCTCTATCTTATCACCCTAGTTTATCTTCATGGGAAGATAAAGGAGTAATGCGAGTTGTCATTCAAAATCGGTGGATTTGTATATATTCAGCCTATGAATTTTTGTGTGCACCTGTTTGTAAGAATTAAATCGTGTTCTTAAATGAGAGAGAGAGAGAGAGAGAGAGAGAGAGAGAGAGAGAGAGAGAGAGAGAGAGAGAGAGAGAGAGAGAGAGAGAGAGATTACTATTTTGGTAATGAAACTTTGACAATGCCATATTGTTAAAACAACCCATGATTAAAATCGGAAATTCTCCGTAAAAATATACTGTTCTCATTTGTATCCCAGTAAAGTACAGGCGACTGTAATTTTTACCCTACTTTGTTATTATCTTTTACGGGTGGGTGACCGTAATATCACTCCTTAACGTCAATGGGAGGTATTCATAAAAATGAAGGATATCCTTGTAAGCATAAGGTAATCATTATGAATATGGAAAGAAAGATTTGCTTATACTTCTACCTTTTGCTTCAGAGAATTGCCTTGTACTTCTAAAGATTTGCTTATACTTCTACCTTTTGCTTCAGAGAATTACCTTGTACTTCTACCTTTTACTTGCGAGGATATCCTCCAAGCAGAAGTACAAGGTTGACTCGTGTTTTGGGAGCGTTTAGTTACATGTTGGAACTTGTAAGATTTCATTTGTGCTGTCAAGATAAGAAAGAGTTTAGTATTTATAATACGTATTTAATGCCCTGTTTTTACTTGTATTTAATAAAGTTTACGCATCAGAAAGAACACAGACGCCGCCGCGCCTTCCCCAAAGCCTCGCTGGTAACATCTATCCCCCATCCCTTGCATTAGAAGTTCTTTGACCTCTCTTTAGCTCCCACACCCCTTGCATTAGAAGTTCTTTGACCTCTCTTTAGCTCCCACACCCCTTGCATTAGAAGTTCTTTGACCTCTTTTTAGCTCCCACACCCCTTGCATTAGAAGTTCTCTGACCTCTTTTTAGCTCCCACACCCCTTGCATTAGAAGTTCTTTGACCTCTCTTTAGCTCCCACACCCCTTGCATTAGAAGTTCTTTGACCTCTCTTTAGCTCCCACACCCCTTGCATTAGAAGTTCTCTGACCTCTTTTTAGCTCCCACACCCCTTGCATTAGAAGTTCTCTGACCTCTTTTTAGCTCCCACACCCCTTGCATTAGAAGTTCTTTGACCTCTTTTTAGCTCCCACACCCCTTGCATTAGAGGTTCTTTGACCTCTTTTTAGCTTCCCCACCCCTTGCATTAGAAGTTCTTTGACCTCTTTTTAGCTCCCACACCCTTTGCATTAGAAGTTCTTTGACCTCTTTTTAGCTCCCTCACCCCTTGCATTAGAAGTTCTTTGACCCCTTTTTAGCTACCACACCCCTTGCATTAGAAGTTCTTTGACCTCTTTTTAGCTCCCCCACCCCTTGCATTAAGTTTTTTTACCTCTTTTTAGCTCCCCCACCCCTTGCATTAGAAGTTCTTTGACCTCTTTTTAGCTCCCATACCCTTTGCATTAGAAGTTCTTTGATCTTTTTTTAGATCCCCCACCCCTTGCATTAGAAGTTCTTTGACCTCTTTTTAGCTCCCCCACCCCTTGCATTAGAAGTTCTTTGACCTCTTTTTAACTCCCACACCCCTTGCATTAGAAGTTCTTTGACCTCTTTTTAGCTCCCCCACCTCTTGCATTAGAAGTTCATTGACCTCTTTTTAGCTCCCCCACCCCTTGCATTAGAAGTTCTTTGACCTCTTTTTAGCTCCCACGCCTCTAGCATTAGAAGTTCTTTGACCTATTTTTAGCTCCCCCACCCCTTGCATTAGAAGTTCTTTGACCTCTTTTTAGCTCCCCCACCCCTTGCATTAGAAGTTCTTTGACCTCTTTTTAGCTCCCCCACCCCTTGCATTAGAAGTTCTTTGACCTCTTTTTAGCTCCCCCACCCATTGCATTAGAAGTTCTTTGACCTCTTTTTAGCTCCAACACCCCTTGCATTAGCAGTTCTTTGACCTCTTTTTAGCTCCCACATCCCATGCATTAGAAGTTCTTTGACCTCTTTTTAGCTCCAAAACCTCTAGCATTAGAGGTTTTTTTACCTCTTTTTAGCTCCCACACCTCTAGCATTAGAAGTTCTTTGACTTCTTTTTAGCCCCCACACCTCTAGCATTAGAAGTTCTTTGACCTCTTTTTAGCTCCCAAACCTCTAGCATTAGAGTTTCTTTGACCTCTTTTTAGCTCCCACACCTCTAGCATTAGAAGTTCTTTGACTTCTTTTTAGCCCCCACACCTCTAGCATTAGAAGTTCTTTGACCTCTTTTTAGCTCCCACACCTCTAGCATTAGAAGTTCTTTGACCTCTTTTTAGCTCCCACACCTCTAGCATTAGAAGTTTTTTTACCTCTTTTTAGCTCCCACACCTCTAGCATTAGAAGTTCTTTTACCTCTTTTTAGCTCCCACGCCTTTAGCATTAGAAGTTCTTTGACTTCTTTTTTTAGCTCCCACACCTCTAGCATTAGAAGTTCTTTGACCTCTTTTTAGCTCCCACACCCCTTGCATTAGAAGATCTTTGACCTCTTTTTAGCTCCCACACCCCTTGCATTAGAAGTTCTTTGACCTCTTTTTAGCTCCCACACCTCTAGCATTAGAGATTCTTTGACCTCTTTTTACCTCCCACACCTCTAGCATTAGAAGTTCTTTGACCTCTTTTTAGCTCCCACACCTCTAACATTAGAAGTTCTTTGACCTCTTTTTAGCTCCCACATCTCTAGTATTAGAAGTTCTTTGACCTATTTTTAGCTCCCACACCTCTAGCATTAGAAGTTCTTTGACTTCTTTTCAGCTCCCACACCTCTAGCATTAGAAGTTCTTTGACCTCTTTTTAGCTCCCACGCCTCTAGCATTAGAAGTTATTTGACCTCTTTTTAGCTCCCACACCTCTAGCATTAGAAGTTCTTTGACTTCTTTTCAGCTCCCACACCTCTAGCATTAGAAGTTCTTTGACTTCTTTTTAGCTCCCACACCTCTAGCATTAGAAGTTCTTTGACTTCTTTTTTTAGCTCCCACACCTCTAGCATTAGAAGTTCTTTGACCTCTTTTTAGCTCCCACACCCATTGCATTAGAAGATCTTTGACCTCTTTTTAGCTCCCACACCCCATGCATTAGAAGTTCTTTGACCTCTTTTTAGCTCCCACACCTCTAGCATTAGAGATTCTTTGACCTCTTTTTACCTCCCACACCTCTAGCATTAGAAGTTCTTTGACCTCTTTTTAGCTCCCACACCTCTAACATTAGAAGTTCTTAGACCTCTTTTTAGCTCCCACATCTCTAGTATTAGAAGTTCTTTGACCTCTTTTTAGCTCCCACACCTCTAGCATTAGAAGTTCTTTGACCTCTTTTTAGCTCCCACACCTCTAGCATTAGAAGTTCTTTGACATATTTTTAGCTCCCACACCTCTAGCATTAGAAGTTCTTTGACTTCTTTTTAGCTCCCACACCTCTAGCATTAGAAGTTCTTTGACCTCTTTTTAGCTCCCACGCCTCTAGCATTAGAAGTTATTTGACCTCTTTTTAGCTCCCACACCTCTAGCATTAGAATTTCTTTGACTTCTTTTCAGCTCCCTTACCTCAAGCATTAGAAGTTCTTTGGCCTCTCTTTATAGCTCCCACACCTCTAGCATTAGAAGTTCTTTGACCTCTCTCTTTAGCGCCCACACTTCTAGCATTAGAAGTTCTTTGACATATATTTCTAGGTTCCATACTTTTAGCATTAGAGGGTCTTCGATCTATATTTTGAGGTGCCTTACTTCTAGCATTAGAGGTTCTCTATTTTTAGGTGTCTTACCTCTGGCATTAGAGGCTCCTCTTCGCTGTTCTCTCCTGTCTTCTAGTTTTCAAGATCTTATTTCATTAGATTAACTGTTTCTTTCGAGATTTCATTGTCTCTTTTCCTTATTTCGTCAGTGTCCTTCTTGATTTCAAAAGAGATTTCAGTGCCGCGAGTCCTCACTTCGTCATATTCCTCAGGGAAATCGAAGGCATTTATTCTTTACCTATCTGGGCAATGAGTAAAGAGATTAATACTATCGATTTCTCCGCATACACTATCATGCCAAAGTAAATGACGAGCAACATGATATATTTACCAATGTCATCTGGATATGTCCTTAAATCAATGGTGGATTTTGGGACAATCCTGTTGAAGAACTACACGTCACTCACCGTTCAGTTGAACCATTCTGCCTCCATCCTCATTCCCCGCAATCCGTTTTTGCACCGATACAAAGCCTCGTACTTTTTCCAAAAGTCTCCTTTAATAAGACATCGTCGCAAAAGCCCAAGCAAAGGATCCTTCAAGGCGCATACATTATCTTCAAAGCTCAGGTGCCAACGGAAGATCCCGTGTCTTTCTATAGGTCGGGCGATATAAAAGGAACGATCGGCAACTTTGGCAGCAACCAAAACCATCTGTAGTTGATGGTGTTCCGGACATAACACATAATTCTTACCGGCAGCTTCCTATTCCGCCAGAATGCGATCTCTGTGAGTTAAGTGAAATCCTTCTCCCAGTCATCAACTCATTTCCTCTTACTCCTATTGACGCGTAATTCCTTGGTTAGATTTCGCCAGCTACATATAGATCATGTGAGGTGTTGCAGGCTACGTTTGAAAAAATGAAGATCAGGTCTTCAGAAGTCATTTGAAGCTCTGAGAGTTGTTCAGGACTGCTCCTGGAAATTTCAGTTCTGGAGTCATTCAGAAATCCATGTTAAGTATACGGCTATGTCCTTTGAAGACTTTTGGAAATTCAGGAAAATTTTCTTCCGAAACCGTTCTGAGATTCCGTTCTGGAGGCATTCAGAATTCCATGCTAAGTCTATGGCTATTTTTTCTGAAGCCATTTGGAAATCCGGGAAAGTTTTCTTCCGATACCATTCTGAGATTCCGTTCTGGAGGCATTCAGAATTCCATGCTAAGTCTATGGCTATTTCTTCTGAAGCCATTTGGAAATCCGAGAAGATTTTCTTCCGAATTCTTTTAGGACTCGCGAAAAATTCCAGTCTTGTTTTATAACAACAACAACAACAATAATAATGATAATGAAATAATAATAATAATAATAATAATAATAATAATAATAATAATAATAATAATAATAAACTACGTGATTTGATTTATGGATTTGATTTGAAAAGTTTTGAAGACGCTAAACGCTCAACTTTGCAGTTTGAAGGAAACTTTAAGATACCCGGACGAAGGGCGAAGGGTAATTGAGGTTTAACCATTTACTTTTATGTGATTATAAGGATATGCTTTTGCTCTAAAAGTAGAAGCTTTTGCTTGAAATGTTTATGAATACAAGTAGAAGGATTTCCTTCATATTTTGCAAGTATAAGCATATCTTTTTCTTTATGAATACCGCCCAATATATCAGTTTTTAAACAGTAAATGCCTGGCAACATTTATTCCCGGATTTTTACAGGCCTTTTGCGTTATAAGTAAGCAGAAATCTCTACTTGCTTCCGTATTACATTCATAAAAACTAAATTTATTTGATAAATTCCTAAAAGGCAAGTGACTTGCAAATGAAACTTCCACAGAGTAATCACTAATGTTTACTAACAGAAGCTAAGGTACCGATAAGGAGATAATAATTAAAACTAGCTAGTTATCGAGAGACATATATTTATATATATATATATGTATATATATATATAAAGTATATATATATATATATATTTGTGTATATATATATGTATATATATGATGTATATATATATATATATATATATATATATGTATGTATATATATATATATATATATATATATATATACATATATATATATATATATATAAAATTTATATTCCTCCCGGCCTGCTGTCATCATATGTGTGCGATATGTGTGTGCGTGCGTGTGTGTGTGTGTGTATATGTGTGTGCGTGTGTGTGTGTGTGTAGATAAAGCACTTAAACAATGCTACCAAAATAGTGCAGAACTCTTTACATCACTTGAACGAGTAATCTATTACTACAACTACTACTACTACTACTACTACTACTACTACTACTACTACTATTACTACTGCGTTCATCCCACAAACTCCTTTCCAGGCAAACGTAAATAATGCAAAGGCCATCCGTTGTCTGAATATTTATGGCTGATCGTACTGGAGAATGAATTATTCCCTTAGATGTGCATCTTTCAAAACGAATGCTCTCGCATACGTTAGCCTTTCACGTTCT
This sequence comes from Palaemon carinicauda, assembly GCF_036898095.1. Lineage (NCBI taxonomy): Eukaryota > Metazoa > Arthropoda > Malacostraca > Decapoda > Palaemonidae > Palaemon > Palaemon carinicauda. The sequence continues at coordinate 103,821,929 of NC_090748.1, forward strand.
TCGTTTTTCCTTTGGTCCATTTCACGGAATGGAGTCTGGTGGCTTCAAATATTAACGATATAAATGGCAAATCTTGTTTTTGGAGTAGACAATAATTTCTTCTTCTTCTTCTTCTTCTTCTTCTTCTGCTGATGGCGAGAATATCCACTTCCCACAGAATGTCTTATTTCATTTGCAAGAGGAAACTTCTAAATTTACTTTTTTCCTAAGTACATAAAATATATATATAAGAGAGAGAGAGAGAGAGAGAGAGAGAGAGAGAGAGAGAGAGAGAGAGAGAGAGAGAGAGAGAGAGCGTTCTCTCTCTCTCTCTCTCTCTCTCTCTCTCTCTCTCTCTCTCTCTCTCTCTCTCTCTCTCTCTACGCCATTTAGACGTTATGAATCTCCCTCCCTACTTTCCAATCCCATTTAGACTCAAATCTCCATCATTTTCTCATCCTTCATTTCCTAGTCCGTCCATCGTCTTTTATCGTAACAGAAACTCTTCCGTAAATTGACCGGGACAAATCTCTATTGTCTCTGGGTGAAGGTTTGCAATTATCCCTTTGCCTCTGAACAACAGACGCTACTTTTCTCATGTCTTCTTCACGCTGAGAGAGAGAGAGAGAGAGAGAGAGAGAGAGAGAGAGAGAGAGAGAGAGAGAGAGAGAGAGAAATCTTGTTTTCTTCATACCCGGCATTTCTCCGTGTGTGTGTGTGAGAGAGAGAGAGAGAGAGAGAGAGAGAGAGAGAGAGAGGAAAAAATATCCTACGTCTTCTTCACACTAGCCATTTCTCCCTGTGTGTAAGAGAGAGAGAGAGAGAGAGAGAGAGAGAGAGAGAGAGAGAGAGAGAGAGAGAGAGAGAGAGAGATCTTATGTTTTCTTCACGCTTGGCATTTCTCCCTGAGAGAGAGAGAGAGAGAGAGAGAGAGAGAGAGAGAGAGAGAGAGAGAGAGATCTTGTTTTTTCTTCACATTCAAGATTTCTTCCTGAGAGAGAGAGAGAGAGAGAGAGAGGAGAGAGAGGAGAGAGAGAGAGAGAGAGAGGGTCTTGTGATTTCTTCACACTTGGCTTTTCTCCCTGAGAGAGAGAGAGAGAGAGAGAGAGAGAGAGAGAGAGAGAGAGAGAGGGGGGTCTTGTGATTTCTTCACACTTGGCTTTTCTCCCTGAGAGAGAGAGAGAGAGAGAGACAGAGAGACAGAGAGAGAACTTGTGTCTTCTTCATGCCTGGCATACCTCTTTTATTTGTATCAAAATACATTGATAATCATCCGTCCATTCTGTCGAAGGTAAACAGACAAAATTGATATTTCGAGAACGATCTGATACATTTAATCCTATTCAATTTGGAAACTCCAGATAATAAGGCAAACATCTAACTGGCTTCAAATATAAACAATCACACTTAACTTAGTTTCGTCATCTATCCAATATTTCATCTGGATTCAATTCAATTAATCACATAATCCATTGGGACCCAGACGGACTTCTATCATTATATTCTCGCGAAGGACATCATTGGAAAACAAGTTAGTATAATTGACAAAGTTAATTTCATAAACAAATACGAACTTAGTTTGGGGATAAAACGTTTCCGTTGTAAGACTTCGAAATTCCTGTTTATTTGGGTTAATATTTTGGAGTTGGTCCTCCTTTATTATTTATTGGTATTTCAGTATTGCTGTTAATTCATCGTTACATCTTAACTCTCTTTATAATTGTACAATTTATAGTCCATCATACATGTATGCAAACAGCACAGACACAGGCACACAGAAACACACTTGATCAGAAATTAAACACAAAACACACATAATTTCATATGTATATATATATATATATATATATATATATATATATATATATATATATATATATATATATATATATATATATATATATATAGTATATCTAAAGCTTTTCTAGATTCTAACGTTAGGTTCACGATCAATAAAAATCTGTATCTAATGTCTTTTTGAAAAGTACTCGAATGGTAAGGAACAAACAGTTAAATATATACTGTGTATATATATATATATATATATATATATATATATATATATATATATATATATATATGTGTGTATATATATATATGTGTGTGTGTGTGTGTGTGTAAACCTGTTCTGTTAGCGTGTAGATATAGAGACATTTCCCTAAGAAATCTTGGTAAGGTTAAGCACAATGGCTGTCATGATGAATCTTCCTACTCTTCTTCGTTGCAATTTTTTTCAGGATGAAATATGATGCTTTTATTACCTATACATTCTTGAGAAATCTGGAGTAATTTTCACTCTATTTATTATTATGGTAATAAAACAATAAGATGAAGCCATTTAGACGAGAACATATAAGATTAAAGAGATTTATTTAATAGGTTATTTTTATGTATATTTACTGTTATGTTTCAAAGAGTAGTTTATTATTACTGTAGTAAAACAGTATTTATTTATAAATATTTTTACTTTATTTTTATATTAACTAACTGCAAATTCCCCTTTTCAAAAATATCTTTTCTTTCCTCGATACTGTATTTCTTTATATCGCAAACAAGTGCCAAAATAGCTTGGAGTATAAAAGGACGGCGCTAAACTAGTTTGGCGCCAAATAGCCGTCACCAAACAGCTGAAGCCAGATCTCTTTTAAAGGAGATGGAATTGAAGCAAAGAGAGTAGCATCATCTGTATATGCAACAGGTTACTTCTTTTCTAGCCCGAACCACATCCATGTGCAAGTCCAGATGTTTGGGACCTATCGATTCTAAACCATATTTTCTTAATCTTTAAAAAATTAATATTTTTTAATATCTCCCAATTAATCTTAACCAGTTGATTAGCATCATGAATTATTAAACAAAACTATGAGTGGTTTTCCAAGGTGTATAGACCTTGGTCTTTTCAGTTTCATATCCTTAATCAGAGAATCACTTTTTGGCATATTACTTGAGATTTTACCCCAATTCTGGCAATCCAGTGTATTAAGATCTTCCTAGAAATAGAGCCTTAATAAAGGTTTACTAGACATTTAATCAATTCTAATCATCTTACCTTTCCTTAATTATGCATGTGTGAAGATGTCTTTGATTTAGTTAGCAATAACTTCTTAATTAGTCTAGTATCTTACCTCTTCCTTTAGTTTAATATTAATTGAATTTCTCTCAGGAGTTTACATAAGCAAAGTTTCGTGGGTGAGGGATACGAATGCTGGTTTCTTTCTTTACTAGACATAAAAAGGGGTTTGAACAGGCACTTACAAGCAGTCAAAAACAAAAGCGTGGTTTCTACATTAACACTTAGTGATGAACTCAGACGTCTTGACACTGGCTGGAGAATTTGGTGAATCCTGGTTTAGTTAGGCCTAAACGTCATCTATAGGCCTACTGTCGTCGCTGAAGTATAAGCCTTCGTCAGGTGTTGGGAAGGCTGGCGCGAAGTTCTAGACACGCCTTGGTCACTCGGGGACGTCACGCCTCTCGGTCGCTCTGGGACGTCTCGCCAAACGCACTCACAGACACTCAGGTGCGGGCGTAGTAACTTTGTTCGTCGTCCTTCGTTCTCAGGGGTAATTGTTCCCCTGTAATTTCGCGGCTGCTTTAGTATTCTACGTAATCGCCGTCCCTCAATTTGGTATAGGCAGCCGCCATGTGTTGTCGTCAAGGAGACCCGGCAGGTTAAGTAGGTCGTTAGACCTATTATACAGAGTGACTACTAGGAAGAGAGCGAGATGCCGTCTTCTCGTTGCTTATATATGGTCGTCCTGGGCGTGTCAAGCTATCCTTAATCACGTGACTTTTTCCCGGCTTCCACGTCTCATTCGTCTATGTTCCGTTCGACATTCAAGAACGGATCCTGTCGTTTGGGGGGGTTGTTTACGGGAAAGAACCCTGGAGTCAGCGAAATTAGTTGAAAACATCCTACCTAACTCCCGTTCACTCTCCTGTCTCTCCACAACTCTTTCTATATCTTTACAATTACTACTAACTGCATTTGTCTCCCCATTTCTCATTAATTAACAAAACCCACAAATAAAGACATCAATAATATACATAAACCTTCTGCATATGAAACTTACTCAAAAATAAGCATCTGTCTGACACCACTCGGCCAGCTACTAGGATTCTTATAGAATCCTCACATACAACAAAACCTATTCTTTAGGTTTCCCAGTAATAACTAGTAGCAACTCATTAATCCTTTCCAATTTTCTGAAAACCAAATACTTCACCACATTATACGTTACCACAGTAATAAGTACAATCAAAAACACATTACACATAGTCAGAAATGGTGCAACATCTTTCTTGTAAAACAGAACATAATCATTATCAAGTGGCATTGCCACATTTTCTACCACTGTTAATTTGTCTAGCTGAAAATGATTAATCTTGTTCTCGTAACTCTTTGCAATGGAAGATTGATTTAACTCATAATGCAAAAACACACTTGGTACATAATAGAGATAATCATTTATCACTACTGAGCAAGAATCTGCAAATGACTTCAAGTTTCCTAACTGAAATGTTTGAGTCTTCCCATCACAAGTAACTTCTGCATTTTTAGTACTTTGTACATAAACAAAAATCTCATTACCTAAATGTAATGCCCTGTATGGCAAAGCAAAGGTTTCAAATTTACACTCTCTCATCAACTCATAATTCTCAAAGAAAATACCTTGGATACACGGAAAATTGCTCATAGGTTGTTTAATTTGCACAAAATTGCACATGGATTGACTTTCACTTATCAACACACACTGTTCTAAATCACCTTCTTCTAAAATAATCATCAACAACTTGTTCTTATCCAATGCTAGACGAACCTTCGGATGGTTCCAAATTATTGTTGCATTTCCTATCTTAACTGGGAAAGGATGTATTGTATATAGGTCAAACAAATTCATACCCTTGAAGGGGATCAATACCAACAAATACCCTTTTGTTACTTTCACAGTTGACATTGTGTAATACCAAAATATATCTTCTAGCAAAGGCTTGGAATGGCTATTTACTATACACCAATCGATAATTTCTTTCAAAGTTTTTGGAGAAATGATAGCAGGGCTGAGTATTCCCTTTTGTGCATTTATTAGTCCGTTCACAGATTCCTTGTGATCACCAATCTCGATTTCTACTTCATGAACCAACTTAAACACTTGTTCTATGTCACCTATTTTATCAGAAACATTCACGTTAACTTGATTAATAAATTCCACCATCTTTTTTATGTTCTCTACATTCTTATTATTATTTTCTATTAGAGTACTTATAAGATTACCCTTCTGATTAGCCCATTTCTCGATTAGTTCTACACGATCAGTCAAACCTTTTACATCGTTTTCTGTAGCCACTCCAAACAAAGCACTAAATGCACTTCCTACAAAAGGTAACAAAGATCTCTTGTTTCTTTGAGGCCTGACAATGTCTTCAATTTTACCCTGTAAATTTCTTAATACTTCTACAAAGGCAGAATCACTATGGGTGAGTATGCACTTCCGTAGTTCTTTATCTAACTGGTTCAAATGTTCTTCCCTTTCTAATATTGAATTGACATTAATTTTTACTACAGCAAAATCTGTTAACAGTTCACCTTTTCCATGATTTTGTATCAAGGCCCCACTTTTAATGTCTATTTCGCAAGTGATACCGACCACCAGGGGTAGGATCAGAAGGAAGTTTTTCCACCACTTCCTGTAGAAGTTGAGAGGACCATGGATTAGTTTTTACAACCTTCATATGATTCCAATGGGCATACCTTACATCTAAATTCTGTTCATGTATCAGCTTAAATTTATTATTCCTTTCCCTTTCTAACACTCTATAAGGACCTTCAAATTTGGGAGATACCTTTTCATTTGGTCCTTCCTTTACATGTACCTTTATATATACTTGTGAGCCTATCTTCAGGTCAGTCATGGAACTAGTTGTGTCATAGTATTTCTTATTTACCTGTTGGCCCTTTTCTAAAGATTGTCTGGTTTGTCTTATTATTTGAAAGGTTCTTTGCAGTTTCCAAGCTATATAGTCCTGGTAATCATATGTGTGCCTAGGAGGTTTTGCGTCATCTAACAATGAGTTTGGCAGTCTTTTCTGATAACCATAAAGCAAAAAGTGTGGGGTTTCTCCTACTGTCTCATTTACTGTGTTATTCAAAGTAAACTGAACGTCCTCTAGCGCTAGGTCCCAATCTTCTGTAGTTGGACTAATGATAGTTCGCAGTACATCCAGTATCTTCTTATTGGCCCTTTCCACTGTCCCATTTGAACTCGGCTTATAAGGGGTTATCTCGCATTTCTTTATCTCAAAAAATTCACAAAGCTTTTTCATTACCTCACTGGTGAATTCGGGTGCATTGTCCGACAAAAGTACCTCCGGACACGAATGTCTTGTGAGTATTCTGGTCTTTAAAGCTTCTGCAACAGAAACTGCAGTTCTATCTCTGACTGGGACAATTTCTAAATACCGAGTCAAATAATCAATGAATACCAGTATATATTTATTTCCTCTCAAAGTTTTTGGAAAGGGTCCTATATGATCCATCTGAACTACCTCAAAAGGGTTTAAATTACTAGGATATTTTTCTAAAGGAGCTCTGACATTTACATGACCTTTATGCCTATTACAAGTTTGACATTCATTTACAAATTGCTTTGCTTCTTCGCTGCACTTAGGCCAAAAATAATTTCTATTTATTGTTCTCAGAGTCTTTTTGATTCCTGGATGTCCTGCCAACTTGTGGGTATGTGTTAGAGTTAATACTTCTTTAGTCAGGGTGTCAGGCACATATAGTCTAGAGCAAGCACTCCTATCCTTAGCCTTCTTATATAATATCCCATTTATTAATTCAAAATCTGACCTAGAGGTTTCATCTTGTAGCAAATCTCCTATTATTTCCTGATACTTTCTTGTTTCTCTTGTTCTATTTTAACTCTCTCCAAATCTAAGTCTACGACCTGACAGCTGAAACAAAAAGTGTTAGTTGTGATAATTCTTTCAGTATCCTCTTGTGCTCTAGATAATCCATCTGCTAAAGTATTAAACTTACCTGGAATGTATCTAAATTCTGGAGCAAACTCTAGCACACTAATAAACCATCGATTAAACTTTAAGTTATTAGTGAAAGCTCTTTTCTTAAATAGGTCACAGATGGGTTTATGGTCAGTAAGTACATTTACTTTGTGTCCTAACAAAATGTGCCGAAACTTTCTCAGTGCCCAATAAATGGCTAAACATTCCTTTTCTGTGGTATTGTAATTTCGTTCGGCCGCATTCAGGACTCTACTTGCATAATATACTACCCTCATTCGGGTTTTTGCCTTCTGTAACAAAACCGCTCCTATTCCTGTATTCGAAGCATCACATGCTAAGTAAAATTGCTTGCTAAAGTCTGGATACACTAAGATAGGATCTTGGATTAATTTCTCCTTCAACTTTTGAAAAGCCTCCTCTTGCTCTGCTTTCCATTCAAACTCTACATCCTTCTTAGTTAATTCTGTCAATGGTTTAGCTATAGTAGCAAAATTTTTGACAAATGGTCTATAGTATCCTATCATCCCTAAAAATCTTCTTACACCTTTCAAATTTTGTGGAGCAGGATATTCCACAATCGCCTTTATTTTTCCTTCCTGCATGCGCAATCCATCAGCACTGATCACATGTCCTAAATATTCTAATGATTTCCTCAAGAATTGACATTTCTTAACCTTTATCTTTAATCCTGCCAGTCTTAGTCGTTCTAAAACGATTTCTATGGTTCCGAAATGGCTCTCTATATCTTTGCTAAATATAATGACATCATCTAAATAGACTGACACATTCTCTATGTCTCCTAAGATCTGTAACATTAACCTTACAAAAGTCAATGGAGCTGATGTTAACCCAAATGGCATTACCTGAAATTCTAAGTGTTCTTTATGTGTGCTGAAGGCAGTTAATGGCTTTGATTCTTCGTCTAAAGGTACTTGCCAATATCCACTTAGTAGATCTAAGGATGAGAAGATCTTTGCTCCTCCTAACTGAGCCAAAACATCGTTTATTACAGGCATGGGCATCCTATCAGGAACTGTGTTCGCATTCAACTTGCGATAATCAATCACTAATCTGTAACTTCCATCTTTCTTTGGAATCAACAACATGGGAGAATTATAAGGTGATTTAGAGGGTATGACCACTCCTTCTTCTTTCATTTCTTCTATCATTTTATCTACTATTGGACGTTGGCTGATAGGTAATTTATAATTAGGTATGAAAAAGGGTTTGGCTCCATCATCTAGGATTATCTTATGTCTTAACACCTCAGTCCTACCTAACCTATCACCTGTAATTGCTATGCCCTGCCTATATTTATTTAAGGTTTCTATTAACCTTTTACGGTACTCAGGAAAATCGGTGTTATCTATCTCCCTATCTATTCCTGCATCAATGTTTCCTATGGTAAAGAATGCTTCCTCCTCTAACGGAATCATTTTGTGTGTAACTTCTATTCCTGTACAAAATTCTGTACCCGCTAACAAATGGAGTCTTTTATCAGAATAATTCATGACATAAGTAGTACAGGCTAATCCCTCCATCTGAACTAATGAGTTATCCATTCTGACATATTCTGGTAATCCTTCTGGGGTCAAGATTACATCATTATTTGTGTGTAGGCGGGTTATTAAATATACTCTAGTAAGAGTATTGGGCAGTAGTACTACATCTCTAGCTAGCCTAAATCTTATTTTGTTTGCATCTGCTGTGCTGATCAGACTTATCTCCCCAGTTTGTACTTGAGTACAAAAACATGAATCTTCATCTCCTCCTTTTTGAGATTCTGTTTCTCTTAAGTGTCTTAATTCTTGTGAATTCAATGTGCCTAGCAGCAAAACTTCTTGGAATTCCCTTTTATCTATTCTCTCAGATTCTCTGTCGACATTTTCATCCTTAGTATGTGTGCTACCTTTACAAGAAGTAATTTCCCCCTTTCTGGGTGCAATTGCTAAATTCTCTTCTTTCTCCCTTTCTTCTGATTTTACTTTGATTTCCCTTTCTCTTTCTGAACCGGAGTGTGTTTCAACTATCGAAGCGGTCCCCTGCAAATTGGCCAAATTTGTAGTGGACTTGTCATCAACAAGTTGGAAACAGACTTCCTGATTATTTCCCTTTAGAACTAATCTTCTGTCTTGACAATCAAAAACTATGCCAAAATCTTGCATTGTTGCAAAAGAAATCAAAGCTCGAGCGGGAAATGCTACTTCTTGCAAAACCAAAAATGGCACTTGACACTTCTTCTCTAGCAATTCAATGTTTAAATCTATGGCTCCTACATTGTTAAGCTGATTGCCAGTTATCCCCTGAATTAATGTATCCTCACTCCTAATTGCAGAAATAGGTATATTCAAATAATCAGTTAAGGTATGGAGCCCTATGAGATTTACAGTACTTCCTGAATCTAACAAACTAAGACATTCTTTACCTTCTATCTTGATATTTGTCTTGGGTAATGATTGCTGTCGGAAGGATAAATATGTTGCTGGCAACGTGGATGTACCTCCGCTACCTGCAACATCCTTCCATTCTTTGGTTTCCCTATTTCCTGGACTCCTATCCTGCTCTTCTAGTCACTTTCTGTTACCTTGTTTTTCTTCGGAGTAATTAGTAGGGTTTGAGTTATCCCTTGCCTGTACCTGAGGAGTATTTTCGGAGGGTTTATTATGTTTCTTACCTTGGTACCAACATTCTTGGTCTGTGTGACCTCCTCTTTGACAATACCTATTCTTTGGTCTAGCTCCCTTATGAGGATAATTCCCTCTAGATTTATTTGTTTCATTATAATTTCCTCTTCTTTCTTCATTTGACTTGCCAGGGGGCTGGTTATTTTGATAATCTTTAGGGTAATGTTTATTCCTACCGGTCTCGTTTTTCTGTATAATTTCTTGACATTCGTTCGGTGTTTTTGTGGTTTTCTGGGCAGGATCTAACTTTAGGTCTTCCAACAAGGCCGCATACATCTTACTGTAGGCCACAAGATTTAGAACTTCATCTAGATCTACCAGGTTCTTATTATCCTTACTAAACTTGGTTCCGTCTCCTACCGTGATTGTGGGCAATGACAAAAAGTCTTCCCTAACTGCTCTTACCTGATCCCTAACCTGGGTACGCCAACTGGCCCTGGATTCACCTTCACATTTATTAGTTGAGGTAAGCCTATACAAGTTCGACAACCGATCGGTCTCCTTGGCCGATCGCCACAATAGTCTGCATTCCTCCTTGAACTCGTTGAAAGTGGTAATTTTTTCAAAGGCCTTACCGTTTAATGTAGGGTGAGCATCCCCTACGTCTACGTTGACTAACATCATTGCCTGTTTAATTTTTGCAACATCGTCAGTTATTTTAAAACTAGCGATCCTATTCTCTGTGTCCGCTAACCACTTATCTACACTGTATTTCTCTAACCTTTGTTTGTCGGGATTATCCCTACTTACATTTCCACAAAACCGTGTGGTTTGTGTGATCAGCCCAGCGGAATTCATATCGGCAATATTTGCTCTTACCGGACTCGAACTTCGGTTTCTAGTCAGATTTTGACGTCTTCCTACACTAGCACTTCGCGACCGTCTGTCTGCAGTTAATCTCAAGTCGTATTGATATTGTGTAAGTCTTTGGAAAATATTGTCCAGACTCATATCACAAAAAAAAGGAAAAATTAAAACACCAAAATTTTCTTACGAGAGACAAATGCCCTAACTTCCTATTCTATAGAGAGACAGTATTTATACAAAACAAGAGAGTGAACGAAAACATGCAAACTACTCACATATCCATTGGTTCACGACTCCTTTGGTTTCCCTCTGTTTTTCTTGAGATTGTTTTGTATTTCTTCGACACATAAAAGGGGGTTTCAGCACTTTCCTGAAATAAAGCCAGTATTAGTTCAAACTTAATACAACACGGCACAGTATCCCTTAACGATGCCACCATTTGTGAAGATGTCTTTGATTTAGTTAGCAATAACTTCTTAATTAGTCTAGTATCTTACCTCTTCCTTTAGTTTAATATTAATTGAATTTCTCTCAGGAGTTTACATAAGCAAAGTTTCGTGGGTGAGGGATACGAATGCTGGTTTCTTTCTTTACTAGACATAAAAAGGGGTTTGAACAGGCACTTACAAGCAGTCAAAAACAAAAGCGTGGTTTCTACATTAACACTTAGTGATGAACTCAGACGTCTTGACACTGGCTGGAGAATTTGGTGAATCCTGGTTTAGTTAGGCCTAAACGTCATCTATAGGCCTACTGTCGTCGCTGAAGTATAAGCCTTCGTCAGGTGTTGGGAAGGCTGGCGCGAAGTTCTAGACACGCCTTGGTCACTCGGGGACGTCACGCCTCTCGGTCGCTCTGGGACGTCTCGCCAAACGCACTCACAGACACTCAGGTGCGGGCGTAGTAACTTTGTTCGTCGTCCTTCGTTCTCAGGGGTAATTGTTCCCCTGTAATTTCGCGGCTGCTTTAGTATTCTACGTAATCGCCGTCCCTCAATTTGGTATAGGCAGCCGCCATGTGTTGTCGTCAAGGAGACCCGGCAGGTTAAGTAGGTCGTTAGACCTATTATACAGAGTGACTACTAGGAAGAGAGCGAGATGCCGTCTTCTCGTTGCTTATATATGGTCGTCCTGGGCGTGTCAAGCTATCCTTAATCACGTGACTTTTTCCCGGCTTCCACGTCTCATTCGTCTATGTTCCGTTCGACATTCAAGAACGGATCCTGTCGTTTGGGGGGGTTGTTTACGGGAAAGAACCCTGGAGTCAGCGAAATTAGTTGAAAACATCCTACCTAACTCCCGTTCACTCTCCTGTCTCTCCACAACTCTTTCTATATCTTTACAATTACTACTAACTGCATTTGTCTCCCCATTTCTCATTAATTAACAAAACCCACAAATAAAGACATCAATAATATACATAAACCTTCTGCATATGAAACTTACTCAAAAATAAGCATCTGTCTGACACATGCGTGCCTGCAAAAACTCAGATACTTTTAATGATACAAATTCAATTTTTCTACATCATTTTCGCACTAGTCTTCATTCTTATTTATTGTATATTGCGTTTCTTTTACTTTGATGTATATAATTTTTTAATTTATTTTTTCATGTTGTTTAGTAATTACTTCTCAATTTGTTTACGTATACTTCAACATGGAAATACCAAGATTTCTTTTGTATCGTTTAACCTTTACAGAGAAAATTGAATATGCTGATGGCTTTCCAACTGTTTTGGGGATATTGGTTTCGGAGAATCTTGCAAAGTTTTAAAAGTTGGTCAAGAAAATGAAAGCAATATTGCTATCGGGCAGATCACGACCAGGAGCCACTTTGTATGCGAGGCAAGTTTTTATCCTGAAAAAATATATCGCGAAATGTGTAACCTATATTGATAATAAGTGCTGCATATGCATAGTCAAGAACGCTCTTGTTCATCAGCATAATTACCTCCGTCAACGAAGTTGGAAGGAGGTTATGCGTTTGTGTGAGTTTTTTTTTTTTTTTTTTTTTTTTTTTTTTTTTTTTTTTTGAACACCTTACTGACCACAATTTTAATCGTAGAGTAATGAAGCGTGTAGGGATTAACTGTTATGTAAAAAACTAGATATTATCAAATTTTCGAAGGTCAAGGTCAAAGTCACGGTCAAACAAAATGTCCAATTCACGTAATCAGCCATAAGTTTGGACATCGTTCTCACAGAGACTTCAAACTTGTTCATATATGAGTGTATGAATATCCACGACAATTAATACATGTTAAGGTCAAAGGTCAAGGTAAAGATCGAGCAAAAGGTCGAGAAATAAGCCGCCGCGGTAGAGTTCTGCTCTCTCTCTCTCTCTCTCTCTCTCTCTCTCTCTCTCTCTCTCTCTCTCTCTCTCTCTCTCTCTCTCTCTCTCTGGAATAAAGGTTTTTGACTTTGACTCTCTCTCTCTCTCTCTCTCTCTCTCTCTCTCTCTCTCTCTCTCTGGAATAAAGGTTTTTTACTTTGACTTTGACTCTCTCTCTCTCTCTCTCTCTCTCTCTCTCTCTCTCTCTCTCTCTCTCTCTCTCTCTCTCTCTCTCTCTCTCTCCTGCATGATTTAGAATTATTGAAAAGTGTTTCTAAATGTAAATTAGTTTTGAACTCTTTTTCCGATATTACGTCCAAAGACTAATCATAAGTTTGGGACATTTTCCAGGTAAAGCCGATGTTGACACAGAACAAAATCAATGAGGATTTTTTTTAAACTATTGGGAAAAGAGATTTTGCTTGCATGATTAGCTTTTACCAGGGAAAATGGAAATATAAGTGTTTTCAGTATTTTTTAGTTTTGGGTGAAATTTCAAATCGATGGGCCCAGTCGGGGTTCAATCACTCACATGCGTTGGTGAATATACATGCAAACACATCCACATACTGTACATTATATATATATATATATATATATATATATATATATATGTATGTATATATATATATATATATATGTATATATATATATATATATAAATAAATGTGTATATATATGTATATATTTATATATATATATATCTTGTGTATGTATATGTATGCAATTATATATACATATATATACACATATACAATATATATATATATATATATATATATATATATATATATATATATATATATATATATATATATATATAATAACACGAATAATACCCTTTGCGTCAATAGGCATAGGAGGAGATGATAACGATGAATGTATATATATATATATATATATATATATATATATATATATATATATATATATATATATGTGTGTGTGTGTGTGTGTGTGTTTGCGTGTGTTTGTGTGTGACTAGGAATGTCTGGTTTAACGTCTTAAATAATGATTTACCATACATTTGTAATAAAAAAAACTCAACGGGAAGAATTTTGGGTTGTAATGATACAGAAAAAATATAGAGACCATGTAGAAACCATGTAACCACGTGTAGCAAACTCACGATTCAGCTATCATGGTGGAGATGGGTTTATTTCAAAGTCTATGAACAGATTCCTGAATTCGTCAGGAATATGTACGGCGACTTGTCTTAAACTTTTATCTCTCTTGATAGCTCAGTCGGTAGAGTCATTGCTGGCATGGTTTCTGGCCCACAGGGGGGGGTTCGAATCTCCACCCGGCCAGAAGCTGTTACCATAAAATGAATTCCAAGTGGATATATATTCCCAAGATAGAATTCGGTATTAAAGGCCTTTCGTGGGTGATATTTACATTGAGTGAAATCACGTGTGCTTGTGATATATATATATATATATATATATATATATATATATATATATATATATATATATATATATATATATATATATATATATATATATATATTTATATATGTGTATATATATATATATATATATATATATATATATATATGTATGCATGTATGTGTGTGCGTGTGTGTTTGCATCTGCTAGTGTATCAACATCATGCAATATAACAAAAGCTTCAATTACCTGCCTAAATCCTCTGTTTCCTCAGTTTCTCTGACTTTTTTAACTTTTCATCCTGCAACAGGAAGGACCTTTCCCTTCATTGTTTACATTTTCTTTCCTATTTCATAAAGTTTAATCTGAAGTAAATGAGAATTAATCATAAATTTCCTTCATAATGTGAGATACTGGTTTACTAATAGTTGATAATTATCTATAAATTGATCTGATTGTGCCCTTAATTGTACTAACATTAAAGAAAGAACACTTTTATCATTTTTATTTAGTTGGTCAAAAAGGTTTTTCAACCATTTCTTCCTCAATATCACTGTACTTAACCATAGTACGCTTAAAAAAAGAAATTACAAATCAGGAATAGAATAGAGGGGCACTCAGTAGAGCGCAGACCTCCGCCTTGGCAGCTTATTTCTCGACCTATTGCTCGACCTTGACCTTGACCTTTGATCTTAACGTGGTTTAATTGGCGTGGATTTTTATACACCCAAATATGAACTAAGTTTGAAGTCTCTGTGACAACGATGTCCAAACTTATGGTTGATTACGTGAATTGGACATTTTGCTTGACCGTGATTTTGACCTTTGATCTTGACCTTTCTAAATTTAATCATTTGCAGCTTTTTACATAAAAGTTAATTGTTATAAGTTTCATTACTCTACGAATAAAATTGTGGCCAGGAAGCTGCTCACAAACAAACACACACGCAAACAGGTGGTAAAACATAACCTCCTTCCAACTTCGTTGGCGAGGGTAATAAGTAATAGATTAAAGTCAGCGAGTATCATCGAATAAGTCATAACTTATTCCTTTTCAGAGGAATGTTATAAATCCCCTCACAAGAATAAAAAACCTACAGAATCCTCTGACCCAGTCGTCATATAAATTCCTGAAAATATCAACTTTACTTCCAGTGCTGGAATTACACAAGGAAATGTTGTACTTCCTTTTGCCATTTCACTTCTTGACCCTAAAAATTCCCTGCAGAGAGCAACAGCCAATCGGGAATATTTCCAGAGAGCCAATTCCTCCTTTGTGTCTCTTCTTTATAAAATCTAAATTGGTTCTTTTGATGTCGAGTGTTTTTTCCACCGTGTTTTTAGTTTTCGGATTGCCTGTGTCAGCCTGGTATATATATAGATTTTTGAAGGCCTAATGGTTGATTGTAAATCGCAATTTCAATTTTTTTTTAAAGGTATTATTGTTCTTTTCCTTTCGCTCGTTTACCCATAGGAAAATACTATTTTTACACATTTTTCATAGGTAGAAAATTTACATAGTTTTGAAGGCTTAATAGTTGAATGTCAATGACAATTTCCAACTTATTTTGGGGGTCTCTGATCCCGAGGTATAGAGAGAATCCAGATATTAATGGATTAAATTATATGTCTTATTTGAATATGAAAAACACGTCTAAATTTGCAAAATGTATCACGTAGTATGTATGTAAAACAATTTCAAAAACTACTGGAATTATTACTGTCTAATTCATATATAAAGTTATATTTCAAACAAAAACCAGAATTAAAAAGTAAACTTGTAGAAAAGTACTCTAATATCCAGAAACTATTTCTGGAAAATGTGAAATCCTGTTGGTACCTTTTGAGGGAACATGAAAACTGAAAATAGTTTATATTAGTAAAGTTAGTGAAAGTATTGTAATAATTTCAACATCTCACAACCATTGTTGAGAAGCGAATATCTATAAGAACAATATTAATTTGGTGTTACTCCTAACTCCTACATTTTAGTCTTTCGACTGATTTTTTTAAATTTAAAATCAATTCTAAAGAGAATTATATACACTAAAGGATGTACTTTGGAAATTGTCTTAGCATTTTAATTTTTTAGTGTGTATGGTAAGCAGCTCTTCTAGGAGAAGGACACCCCAAAATCAAACTATTCTTTTCTAGTCTTGGGTAGTGCCATAGCCTCTGTACCATGTTCTTCCACTGTCTTGGGTTAGAGTTCTCTTGCTTGAGGTTACATTCGGGCACACTATTCTATCCAATTTCTCTACCTCTTGTTTTGCTAAAGTTTTTATAGATTATATAGGAATTATTTACCTTAGTGTTGTTACTGTTCTTAAAATATTTTTTCCCTGTTTCCTTTCCTCACCGGGCTATTTTCCTGTTGGGGCCCCTGGGCTTATAAAATCCTTTTTTCCCAGCTAGGGTTGTAACTTAGCAAGTAATAATAATAATAATAATAATAATAATAATAATAATAATAATAATAATAATAATAGAACTAAAAGTTGTAGGCCTACTTCGGAATTTTTTTTTATCATTTAAATTTTTCTAATTTGTATTATTTTATCAATGTATAGAAGTAACTTTCAAAGGTGACACACATACACACACACACACACACACACACTCTCTCTCTCTCTCTCTCTCTCTCTCTCTCTCTCTCTCTCTCTCTCTCTCTCTCTCTCTCTCTCTCTCGAAAAGACAGGAGTTCCATTCAAATTTTGATATGCTATTTTAAATTTAGCATTTTACTGAACTTTGAGTTGAGACATATAAGATACTAATATAAAGCCATATTATTCCAAAGAAGAACCACCTTAAAATCTCTCTCTCTCTCTCTCTCTCTCTCTCTCTCTCTCTCTCTCTCTCTCTCTCTCTCTCTCTCTCTCTCTCTCTGTGTGTGTGTGTGTGTGTGTGAGGTTGATAGTAGTAGAATGAATTACTATTATTGAAAGATATATAGAAATAGAGAAAAGAGAGAGTGGGATTCTTGTATACATAGAAAGCACATTAACGTGTATTGTATCATTTCATATTTAGTCAACCTATAGAAAATGGGATGTAAATATGTACTAGTGGTGAAAATACTAATAAAGTCAATATTATCAATTATATTATCATATCATATTATTGAAATAAATCCTGTTATTTTTATTAATTTCGTGGAGGTTTAGTTGTGGCCTACTTTAAAAATTAGATGTGAACAGCCCCTGTCCGGAGAGAAGCTCCGGCCAATCTAAAGAAGAAGAAGATGTGAACAGGAATCTTCTCTTTCAAAGTCTTTCGATATATCTTTCAATAACAATAATTTATTTTACTACTATCAACCTCACTACTGCTATTTATAGATCCAGGTCATACCAATAATTTAGTAAATGCATTATTTAATGAAAATTGATAGTCAAAATCATTTAGAGTAGGGAATAAGTAAGTGAAAATGTCTTAGATTTGGCTGAACATTGTTGGAACAATAATGTCTCCCGTCCGTCACTTATTAATTTTTCTGCCAACAAGGAACGACAATATATATTGAATTGTGGTGTGTAATTCTTCTGTTTTCTTCACTATTAAGGTAATATTAATATCTTCATTGATATTCAAATGGTTTTACAGTTAAAGTGATCTTTCATGGAGTAAAACTAGCCTGATTGGATTTTATAGCTTAGGCCTATATTTGTTTTGAGGTCAGGAGCTTCATAATATTTTAGGCCTACCCTCAGAGTAGGCTTAGCAGTACAGTTTCGTGTTGGGCGTATCTTGGAATTTCTATAAAATATGATTAAAAGAGGAAATAAAGAAGAGACTTAAACCAAATGACATAAAACAAAATTTCCAAAATGTCTCCTGTTTATATTGTAGTTTTCTAACCTCACTTTACCTTCCCTTTTCTTATGTACTTTATCTACTTTTACCTTATGTACTATTTCCTTGTCTACCCATCACTTTACCCAAAATCACTTTTCCTAACATCACTTTACCTACCCATACTGTATCTAACCTCACATTACGTACCCATACCTTACCTAAACTTATCGGTTTCATTGTATATTATTACATCTCAATGTATCCTAGTATTCCAACTACTTTTTCTTATAGGAAAAATTACGCTCCCTTCGAAAATAACACTCGTTCCCGTCGCAAATGAATAGTTACAGAAATATATATACATCTATATCCGCCGATAATGGGGGACCCCCAGTGGGAACTCGGGGTTTTGGGTGGGGAAATCATACTGGGGGATCGATATATAACCGTAATTCAGTCCTTTTCTTCTCTATACATTTCTTTCTGGTATTTATTATAACCGTAGGAAAAGTCAAATCAGTATACCGTGATATATTTGGGAGGAGCCGTTTCAAAGGTTATTTCTTGTAGTAATACAGTAACCAGTGCTGCCAACGCCTGATGTAGATTAAATGTTAGCATTCCATACCTGATGTAGATCAAATGTTAGCGTTTCATGCTAACATTAGCACCCGTTTGTTCGTTCGCCCCACCTTCCGTCCTTCGTTTCTCTCCATTATTACTCTTTTTATTACCGTATTATTTTCTCATTTTATATTCCCATTCAATATAATTTATCATACATTCCATTTTACCTTCCTATATTGGGTTTATGTGTTTTGTTAATTCCTTTCCCATTTGTACATACGTTCGTTTCATCAGTTTCCGATCTGCGCATATATCCCCCCGCCCCCTGCGCAGGAGTTTCCACTCCCCCTTTTACTCTTTTTATTAGTGTTATTTTTTCATTTTTTATTCCCATTCAATATTATTCCATTTTACCTTCCTATATTGGTTTTATTTGTTGGGTTATTTCTTTATCCCTTCCCGGTTTCACATAAATTCTTACCCTGGACTAGTTTTTTTATCCTGTTAATTCTCGGTATGATCTCCTCATTTTATATTCCCATTCACTATTATTTAACGTTCATTCCATTTTATCTTCCTATATTGTTTGTAATTATTTTTGTTGGTTAGTTCCTTTTCTCTCTGTGTCTTATAAAACTTTTCTTTCGTCTTGTTTCCGTATTTAGTTCATACATGTTTTCTCTTTTGTTCGTTGTTTTTCCCTTAACCAATCATCTCTCTAGGCCTATTGAGATATCTCCCTACCCCCCCATTCCTTTATCTCTGTATGCGCTGGTTTCCGACCCATTGTTCCCCTGCCTTTCCCGTTTTAACCTTTGACCTAGTTACTCGTCCTTCGTTACTAGTGCGTTTTTTTTCCCGTATTTTGAGATGGAACATATTATAGAAACTTGTACCGGTTGCAGCATTCCGTATCTAAAAGCAGTTGCTCAATTCCATGGTGATTTTGGTGATAATTCAGGTTATGTTGATCATTTTCTTAAATCTCACAATGTTATCCCTCAAAGTTTAAACTGCCCCTAGTGTCATTCGCTTTTATCTTATAGGGCAGACATTCACGGGTTTTATTGCTCTACTGTAACCACCATCCGTAAAACTAAGAAGAAACGTCGTTGTGGGTATACTGTTTCGGCCTATAAAGGTACTTTTTTGGACCAAAGTCGGCTACCCCCATGGAAGATAATATTATGTGCGAACCAGTTTTTGCATAAACATTCGGACCATGAGACCCTCATGGAAGGTATAGACATATCTTCAAAGACTAGTGTGGATTGGAGAAGTTTCTGTTCGGAGGTTACCGAATACTTCTTCGATAACCAAGAGGCGATTGGTGGTGATGGAGTTACTGTTGAAATAGACGAAACTCATTTTGGTAAATGTAAATACAACCGTGGTAGACCGTTAAGTGCCATATGGGTCTTTGGGGGTATTGAACGTGTGACCAAGAAATTTTTCATTATCCCTTTAGCTCCCCCCCTTTCTACTAAACGAGATGCTGCTACTCTAATTCCCCTCATCCAGAAGTATATTAAACGTGGTAGTATTATTATGAGTGATAAGTGGGCTGCATACAACTCTTTATCGGAAATTGGTTACGTTCATAAGTCGATTAATCATTCGGAGAATTTCGTTGACCCCCTAGACCCAACCATCCATACTCAAAATATAGAACGTCTCTGGAGAGAAGTGAAGGAGTGGGTTCAGAGGCCTGGAATCAAACCTGGACATTTCAAGCAATATTTTTCCAGGTTCTTTTTCACCCACTACTATCCTCGTCATTCGTTGCTGCACCACTTTTTCATTACTGCCAGTCGCCTCTACCCTCCTTTACAACATCAGCCAATCGACCCCCCCCTACCCTCAAGACCCCGATGACCCCCAACCATCCACATCCCAGTCATAGAAGTTAATCCGTCATCCTCTTCCTTCCGAGTCCACCAAGTTTCGACGTTTCCTTCATAAAAGTAAGTCATTCCTCAATAGTCATTATTCGTGTTTTGTGACCGGGGTACTTCTAGGCAAGGTTAGGTGGGTTTGTTAGGTTCTGTGGCCTTTCTGTACTTTTTATATATTTCGTACCACTTATATGGAGAAATTATTGAATATACCTGAGGAGATATTTAGCAGTTCTAGCTCTAGTAATGACATCGTGTCGTTGGTAGTTCTGTGTACCATTCGTCTCCGTTGGTAGTACTGTGTATCAAGGTAAGTCATTCCCCCATTCTTATTATATATGTTTTGTGACCGGGGTACTTCTAGGCAAGGTTAGGTGGGTTTGTTAGGTTCTGTGGCCTTTTGGTACTCTTTATTTATTGTGTAATAGTTTTATGGTAGTATTATTTAGTTTACGTATGGAAAAATTTATTTCTACCTCTAGTAATGACATCGTGCCGTTGGTAACACTGTGTACCATTCGGCAACGTTGGTAGTCCTGTCAATCATTGGTAACGTTGCTTATGTTATCGTCCCCGTCATCTGTTGTTTATATATTTTAACTCAGTATATGTGTTAATATTTATATGGTTCATTTGTATTGTATTTCATACAGGAAATATATGATTTCTTATAGTAGATATCGTGGTTTAACTGGTTTTCTCATTCATTTCATCCGTAATAACATCACAACCAATTCGTCAACTTATAACTAACCGAATTGGTTGATCTGTTTGTTTGCGATTGAAATGGATATCAAAACCTGTTAAATCTCGTTATTTGCTATAGGAAATCATATATTTCTTGTGCGTAGTCACAAGATGTAATAATATACAAAATTACCAACTTATCTTGCCTCACCTTACCTTGCCTTACCTTACCTTAGCTAACCTATCCTTACATTGCCTTACCTTACCTTGCCTTACCTTACCTTAGCTAACCTATCTTTACCTTAACTAACCTATCCTTAACTTGCCTTACCTTACCTTGCTGTACCTTACCTTTATCCTTACCTTGCCCTACCTTACCTTAGCTAACCTAGCCCTACCTTACTTTAGCTACCCTACCCTTACCTTGCCTTAACTTAGCTGACCTACTCTTACCATAGCTAACCTTCCCATATCTAACTTTGCCTTACTTTAGCAAACCTTCCCATACCTAACCTTCCTTACCTTAGCTAACCTTCCCTTAGCTCACCTACCCTTAGCTCACCTACCCTTAGCTACCCTACCATTACTTTATCTTAGCTAACCTTACCTTACCTTGGCTAACTTAACCTTACCTTACCTTACCTTACCCTAGCTTAGCTACCCTGCAATATCATATTTCAGCTTTAACTTTATGCAGTACAGTATAGTATGAAAAGGGTAAATACCTGAAACATATATGTCTCCTTCTTGATATCTTTTGTTTTATCAATTTCTGACCATGATTATTGAGGTAAACCACCCATTTGAGTTTTTGGACTCCCTTTATATAAATACAATTGTGTGGGATCCTAGTGGGAAGCCGGAGTTTTTGTGAGAGAAACCACCGATTATGAGTTATTTGCAGCCATAATAATGGTCAGAAATCCATAATACACAAAAATATCAGTGGAAAAATATTTGGTTCGTGTAAGTAGCGTGAAATTAAGGTACAGTATCAGAATTTCATATAATCTATTTCCATCCCTCAAATGGTTTTTGCTCGGCTATGCCTAGCTTTACTCGCAGTAAATATCTCATTGCTGCGCTGTCCTTGTAAGTAGTTCATGCCATCGACGCGCAGCCTTATTTAAGTATCGTAATAACCTACAATTTATATCATGTCACCCAAGTGGTCTATACTCTGCCGTGGCTTGCTTCACTTGCAATAAACATAATCTTAGTACTCCTTTTTACTGACAAAAGGTGCATGAATTTGCCGCTCACACCATCTCCATAAGTTGCAAATTATCATTATTAGGCATATATGCAGCAACTCTTACTATAGGTTTGAGAAGTCGAAGGTTGCGAGCACTGTGACAGCCCCTCTCATAGATATATCCTAATCCTTGCATGAAAAATATGTAGAAGTATGTGTTCTATGCAGTGAGATTAATGACCTTATTTAGAGTACTATGACTGTCATAAATTGTAGGGCACGATCACTGAACTCTTTTATAGGTGGCGTGTGCCAAGTCTCATACGGTGATGTGTTGAAACCCTATTGGTGACAGTATATTCCATCACAGTGGAGAATTCCACAAAATCTAACAATTCAGCATACAGTGAAACCTCGTTTATCGCGGTAGATAGGTTCCAGACCCGACCGCGATAGGTGAAAATCCGTGAAGTATTGACACCATATTTACCTATTTATTTAACATGTATACAGTATTCAGACTTTTAAAACCTTCCCTTGTACGTACAGTAGTACTGTTAACAAACTACCCTTTAATGTACAAAATACTTGATGCATGTACTACAGTACCCTAAACTAAAACGGGCACAAATATTAAAGGCGATTTTATATCATGTGTTTCCTAAACACGCTAAAAAGCATGATAAAAAATGGCAACCAATGTTTTGTTTACGTTTATCTCTGATCATAATGAAGAAACAAACTCATTTAGTGTACACATATATGTATAGGTTAGTTTTTGCATCGATTATATTGATTATACAGTATGTTGATTTTGTTATTACCAATTTTTTACTTAATTTTTCTTAGGACTTCCAAATGAAATGTTTTTCTTTATGACGCCGCTTAAAACGACGGCGTCATAAAGTACGCTCAGTAAACAACCACGCTCAGAACAAAGAAGGCATTTAACGCGCATGATGAAAGTGATAAATAATGATATTTACAGTAAAAGCATTTACAAAATATGTTATTACAAATATTATTTACCGTATCTATATAAAATCATACAGTACATACTGTACGTAGCAAAGCAGGAAAACAATTTACGAGAGAGAGAGAGAGAGAGAGAGAGAGAGAGAGAGAGAGAGAGAGAGAGAGAGAGAGAGAGAGAGAGAGAGAGAGAGAGAGATTGTTTTATGTACGTAAATGTAAATTTTAAACAAAAAAAATATGATAGGTTACAACATGTATACTCTTCAGACTTTTAAAACCTTCCCTTTAACTTAATGCATACAGTAATAAACTATAAAACAGGCACAAATATTAAAATGTTAGAATATTAAAGTAAAAAATAAAGATTGTTACTGTACTCACCACGAAAGAAGTTCAAGAAAAACTTGAATGATGATGGCGATGAATTTGCTGCACAGTAGAAATGATGATGATGAAGCTGATGATGTCTTCTACTGTGCAGCCAATAATAGTATTTTACGTCTCTTCAGACGGAGGTGTCTTTTCCTGGGACACCTCTTCAACTTCTTCCTGAGACACTTCTTCAATTTCTTCCGAGGGCATTGTGATCGGAAGTTGCTGACGCTGCTTCTTTTTTCGCAAGAGCATCCTGTAGGGAGCCATATGTTCATCGATCTTGGTGCAGAATTGTACAGAACGAACCATATCCTCGTCCCACTCTTGCGACATTTCTTTCACCTCATTCGCAAGCTTGCAGAGCTTGGCAAGCCGTTCTAATGTTAAGCCCGTTTCTTCGACATTTTCTTGGATCTCTTCCTGTGTTTCACTGTCTTCACTGCCCGATTTCGTCAGGTCTTCGAGGTCTGCGGCCGCGTAACTTCTACTGTCTTTTAACATATCGAGAAGCGTCACCTTCAAAGCAATCGTCATCTTTCGGTGCTGTTTAGGCTCACTACCAGCCTTAGTAGAAGCAGAAGGCTTGGGAGGCATTGTACGGTAGGGTTTAACAGAAAGTTCAACAAAAAGTTCAACTTAAAACAGTCATGCACAGCACAGATTAAAGTTCACAATAACTTAACAACGTCAACACAGCGATACAGCGGGAGACAAAGTGACCGCGGAAAGAGATGCTGCGGGTTGGAGAAGCGGTCAAAACACCAATCACAGGCTAGATTACAAAACTTGGGTTCTGATTCGTCATCTATCAGCGCTTGAACCAATCACAACCCGTCTTATATGCTACGTAGGTTACCAATTCAAAGTACAAGATACCCTGCGTACAGTATACTGTACAGTAATAATAATACTGTAATAATAATAATAAATAATGATACTGTAATAATAATAATAATAATAATGATAATAATAATAATAATAATAACAATAATAACAATAATGATTTTAATAACAACAACAACAATAATAATAATAATAATAATAGCTTTACGTACGCTATTTTACGCTTTTGTTGTAGGATGTGTGTGTCTCTCTCTCTCTCTCTATCTCTCTCTCTCTCTCTCTCTCTCTCTCTCTCTCTCTCTCTCTCTCTCTCTCTCTCTCTCGTACGCTTATTCGAAATGTGATTTTTGCAACAAAGAATATTATTGGATGCAGTACTACGTACGTATACATACAAACGATTCATGGAAAAGAAGCACATCCATTACATTTGTAGTACAGTACAGTAGTAGCCAACAGCAGCCTTACACCATTCTAATATGGTATGACTGCATCTGATTTTCGTTTCATGTTCGATTTAATTTTACTACGTACTGTATACAGTACTGAATTATCGTATGATCACATTCTCTTTTCGTGTTTTATTTCTTTCTGTGCTTAATTATATGTCATATGTAATGCAATGAACAATCAGTAAGAGCAGATATTACTAATTACAGTATTAATGGAATTACAGGTAACGAAATATCATATTTGGGGTCTTCAGATATTGCGGTATTTTCGAAATTTCCGGAAAATCCGCAATATGTATATATATATGGGTTATGGAAAAAACCCGCGAAGTGGTGAATCCGCGATGGTCGAACCGCGAAGTAGCGAAGGTTCACTGTATTGACAGAGCAACATTTCATTTACTTACCGACGGTTAAGCAGTACCTCTCGAGCAATCATAAGGACAAGCGGGTTCTTGTCTGAGAGTTTCGGGCTGTGTAAAGTGTATTCACAAGCCTTATTGTAATAAAGTGAAAAACCCATGTTCCGATGTCTCATTATCCATTGACATGGGACAGATGGATGAGGGTACAATCTGGCCGCTTGAAGCAGGAAATGATATATATATATATATGGAGATATGTTCTCTGTTCAGGAATAAAATAGTTACTAGTAATGTTTTAACTCATACCCCCTCCATATATTTTCATTCACCAGGTAAAAGTATCTTTATCGTCACTTTTTATAATAACTATTTTCTACATGTTTGACTGTTATGATTATACAAATATATTATTTCAACAGAACAAGAGGCACCAACAACTCCACAACTTCATGCTGTAAACAACTACATTAGACCTTCACCTAACAGTAGAAAGTGGACTCCAATCTTTAGCTACAGAAAGACCTCAGTCTTCGACCTCCTCTGTGTAGCTACAGAAAGACCTCAGTCTTCGACCTCCTCCCTGTAGCTACAGAAAGACCTCAGTCTTCGACCTCCTCTATGTAGCTACAGAAAGACCTCAGTCTTGACCTCCTCCCTGTAGCTACAGAAAGACCTCAGTCTTCGACCTCCTCCCTGTAGCTACAGAAAGACCTCAGTCTTCAATCTCCTAAACTTAGGTAAGGATCAATTCAAATTTGTTGCATGTGCCAATGTTTTGGTTATAGGTTTATATGCGAAACAGTTTTGGGATCAGGCGTGCTATTCCAGGTAGTTGAAACCATTAGTAAGCAAAGAGATATATCTGGAACACTAGGATAGGTAATGTGAGTATAGTTATACTAGGTAAAGTCCCTGATTCTTCCTCTTGTTATATTTTCTACATTTGGAGGACCATGATTTCTCAGGAAACATATAATTTATGACCTATGTATTTTATGAATTATTTGTACCGTAACTGAAATACAAACCACGCTATTTACATAGGGTATTGCTTTCGGCGTAGCTGAAATGGCGAGCCATTAGATTTTTAACGAGGGTTAACTACCCCTGCGCTAGTTAGCAGGGGTAGGGGAGGGGTAGCTAGCTACCCCTCCCCCCTCACACACTGGTGAACTGATTCACTTCGCTTAAGGCTCGGACGATGAACGGATGTCTCTGTTCCCGTCCTCGCATGGCAGCCATTTATTGTTTTGTCTTTACTTAATTACTTACTTTCTTTACTCATGTATAAATGTAAACATATTTTTATGTTTATGTATATATTTGAGTATAGAAATCAGTAAGTTTCCTTTTCAGTGTTCGTGCTGTGTGTGTGTGTGTACGATATCACTGTGTGGCCGCCGGCAGTCAGGCCAGTACAATGTATTTTCATGGGCCGCGATCTCTTCCTTGGTCTTTCGGTCGCCTCCTTCCACGAGCACCGTGGGGAGTCGTCATCGCTGGACTTATTATTCTGTTCTCCGCTACTCCTCTTTTCCTACGGGGAAGGTGGGGTTCAGCGTAGGATCGCGAGAGTGTAGTTTGACTACGGTCTCTCTCTCTCTCTGGAGTTCGTTCACCTTTTACTACATTTTCTACGATAGCTCCTCCTTTCGGGTGGAGTTGCTACGCAGTACTTTTTATCTCAATTATTTTTTTATTATTAAAGCTAATTGTATTTGTTAACTTTTCAGCTTTTTGGAACGTTTCCCTTCGGGTTGTTTCGTTCTTACTTTTAGTGAACGTTCCTTTATGAATTGCTTTTTTATAACTGTTATAATTCAGTTTTGGTTACAGTTCTCGCCCTTCCCCCTTCCCGTGAGTGTAGGTGGGGTTGGGGCTCTTGCCTGTTATGTAATTCTTGTGTTCTTTTCCCTCGGGTTTCCTCTTCGGAGTCTTCCCGGGGTAATGAATGTTAACTAATTACTTTTTATTTTCACAGTTAACGATCTGTTTTCCGTTTGCCTAATGTGACAACGAAGCAGAGCTGTCTTGTTGGGTCTCGGGGAGTCGGCTGTTGCTGCCTCCTCTATAGGACTTCGTCAGGGGCGTGTCTCCTTCTCCTGGTAGTTCTCCCGAGGCACCCGACAGCTCTTCAGTACATGTTAGAACTCTCAGGAGGTTCGCCTCCTTGGGTGGGTACCTTCCCTTCCGAGGGAGGTTACCTGCCCAGGTTTGAGTTTCTTTCCCTTTCGGGGGAAACTTCTCTTACCTTTAATAATTATAATATGTTCCTGGTCTTCCGGCGGTTTTGCTCTTGGTGCTGAGCGACCGCTTTTGTAACCTTGCTCAAGGGGCTGAGCGGTTACTTCTCGGACCATAGTTTTTGTGCGACTATGCTCTTGGTGCTGAGTGGTCTCACCTGCAGCTACGCTCAAGGGGCTGAGCAGCTGCAGGAGCGCCTCTTCGGAGGTTGGCTCCTAGGTCACTGGTTGACCCTTCGGCCCTTGGGCTCCATCTTCAGTCTCTTCTACGAAGTTTTCCGCTCTCATTCGCGGGAGAGGACACTCATAGAGACTCCTCTTCGGAGGACTCCTCCTGCTGTGGTTGCTGAAGGCTCAGTCCCCTTCGGGGAACAGCTGAGCCCTACGGTCTCTCCTGCGAGTGTTTCTTCCCCAGGGGGGAAGTTCACCACAGACACTCCTCTTTGGAGGTCTCCTTCTGCTGTTGTTGCTGTTGTTGCTGAGGGCTCAGTCCCCTTCAGGGGCAGCTGATGCCACGGTCTCTCCTGCGAGTGCTTCTTCCCCTTGGGGGATTTCACTACAGAGACTCCTCTTCGGAGGTCTGATGATGGTGCTCCTGCCTGTGGTCGTCTTCATCTTCACCCTCCCCGCAGAGAATCCTCCTGCCAGACCTTTTCCTGGACGCAGATGCGCTGTGGGCGCCAACGTGCCTCGTTTCCTACGAGGACCGGTCCCTTCGGGGCTAAGGGCTTACTCCACATTGTGGGTAAGTCAAGGAGTGCCAGGTTTTACCTGCGCGCCCACGTTTTCCTGCGCGCGCGTAGCACTCTTGCGCTCTCCTGCTGTGTTCCAGACTTCTCTCCTGCGATCTCCTGTAGCTGAGTCTCGCCGTAGATCTCCTGATCGCCAGCACTCACCTGCGCCTTGGAGTCCTCCTTTGCGCCAGCCCTCTTCAGCTCGCCAGCGCACTTCTGGACGCCCTTTCCTGCTACGCGCCTTGGGCGCCAACGGTCTCCTGTACGCCCACGATCACCTGCGCGCCAGCACACATCTGCGCTACCTTTTCTAATGTGCGCAATGCGTGTCAACGTTCGCCCTCGCGCCCACGATCTTTGGATCTAGGCACAGGCAAGGAGATTGTTCCTTCTTTTTACACCCTCGTTCGCCTTCTCGCCAGCGCACATCTGCTCGCCCTTTTCCTGATGTGCGCAAGGCGCACCAGCGTTCTCCACGAGCTCACAGATGTGGGTGGAGGCGAAAGTCTTGATTCCTTCACCTCCTCGCCGACGATCTTCTGCGGTCTAGATTTGACCGAGTCTCTGAGCCCCCGCGTGCCCACGAGAAGTCTTCTGTACTCGCCCACGAGCGTTCGCTATTATGCGCAACCTCACCATCTGGTTCTGCCCCTCGCTGATATCTTCCGGCCGCGCAACCGCACTCCATCGATCTCCTACGCGCCGGCGATCTCCTAGCGATCGCGCGCGATTCTTCGCCTGCCCGCTAGCGTTTTCAACGCGCCCACGCTTCAGATCGCCGTACGCGTCCACGCGTTGGTTCTCCTGTACGCGATCGGTCGCTACGCACCATCGCTCGCCAACGCGCCATCGCTCGCCAACTCGCCATCGCTCGCCGACGCGCCATCTCCCGCAATGAACCATCGCTCACCAATCGCGCCATCGCTCACCTACGCATTTTTCGGTCTTCCGACCGCGCCCACGCGTCCTCACGCGCACACATGTTCGCCCGCGCGCGAACCAACGATTGTACCATTGCGTGAGCGCCAAGGGCGATTTCGACCGCGATTCCCGTCGGGTTTTCGCAACACGGGCAACCTGGCGAGTGTTTCTAGAGCGCGTACTTTCAGATCATCATAGTCACGATCTTCACCTCGTAAGCGCAGAGCATGTCATTTACAAACCATGAAGAATCTTCAGAAGAGTCTGGGTAACATTCTTCTCCCACTTCAGGCAGGCCCCATCATCCCTCTCCTCAGGATTGCCTGATTCCCTTCCCTCCAACGGTGGCTGCTGACACTGCCTCTGTCAGTCGTCAACTTACGAACACAATAGGGACTGAGAGTCTGTTCGTAAGCTGGATTGTTCGTAAGTCGTTAGTGTTAAATTTTGGTCTAGGGTAGGCGTAACCTAACTCAGATGTCTACGATTTTCAGCCGTAGAAGTCAACAAATAGCCCTATTTCATATAAAATAGGTTATTACAAATATTTTACTTTATCATATTACAGTAGTTTGTATAATACTTTAAAGTTCAGTACAGTATGTGGTTTTATTATCCTGTACTGCACACTACATAATAGAAACTTGCACAAACAATCGGCCATACATATGCACTGCATTTCTGAATCAGCTGACTTAAAATAAAATCGTAGTAAATATAGTGTACTGTACATTTAGTACAGTACTGTACATTAATTCCTTTTTAAATAAATGTACTGAAAGCTATTTTATTGTTCCATTACCCATTTTTTTTTCCTAGAAACTTACGTAAACAAGCGGCCATTTGCATTATGTACTGTACTGTAATGTTTACCTTTTCACGCTGATCAAATCAGCTGACTTGTACCGTACTGTATTTACTGTATGTAACAGTACTGTGCATTTAACTGCTTCATGGTTGTTTTGGTATTGTTAAATAAAATGCAGAAGGTTAGTTTACTGAATTGTTTTATTTTAATTTTGACCGACGGAATCATTCTTTGTAGAGTATACGTCACGTATCTTGTGACGTCATGTATTTGGCGGAAGCGCGCTGACAAACCGAATGATTTCCTTTCATTATGTTGCAAAGTAATCTTATTACAGCATTCCCATAATCAAAACACCGAGTAACGATATCAAGTGTTTTAGTGGTCTGTATCATTAGTTATGAGATTAGTACAACTTACCGTAAAGTTAAGAAAAAAAAGTCTGATGACGTTATATTTCTTCTGGCGGAAGGCGAGAGGCAAATCAAGTGATTTTCTTCCGATTCGTTATTATTCCCATAATCGAAACATCGAATAAGGATATAAAGAATTTTTTAATAATTTTCAAAGAAATATGAAGATTTAACTGCATTAAAAATCAAAATACGAGAGGAGAGAGAGAGAGAGAGAGAGAGAGAGAGAGAGAGAGAGAGAGAGAGAGAGAGAGAGAGAGAGAGGGTGGGGGGGGTGCGTATTCCGTGTATAACTAATAATAAGGTCTATCAACGAACTGTATGGAAAATGTGATACCCTATAATATATTGGCGCTGTTGTAATAATCACTATGAAAAGATTCCGAATATCAAGAAAATCATATAAATCAGTGTTATTCGTACTACTGTATGTGTGTGCATTATCGTAATACTGCAGCGTCACCTTGAGATCAACTGATCTCCCAACCAAAAGTAAATCAAAAGTAATTGTTGATTATTGAAATGCTCAAGAAATTAAAAAAGATATGAACGTGCTTTAATAAACCACAATTAAACACAATAATGTCTAATGAAATATGAAGGCTTAATATTGAACGAAAAATTGAATACTGTATGAAACTTTAGAATTAACTACCCGTATGCGATTGACAGAGCGAGCACACACACACAGAAAGAGCTACAACGATTACGCATGATACCTAATAATAAGAACTGTAGGGAAACTGATTTTCTGTAACATATTGGCGCTGATGTAATATTCATCTTGAAGATATTTCTAATATGTTAAGAAATAAAAAAAAATGCCAAAAGTCTGATGACGTTATATTTATTCTGGCGGAAGGCGAGAGGCAAATCAAGTAGTTTTCTTCCGATCCGTTACTAGTCCCATAATTGAAACATCGAATAAGGATATAAAGAATTTTTTAATAATTTTCAAAGAAATATGAAGATTTAACTGCATTAAAAATCAAAATACGGGGGGAGAGAGAGAGAGAGAGAGAGAGAGAGAGAGAGAGAGAGAGAGAGAGAATTTAAACTTGCGATGAAATCTACGGATGTTTACGAACATGGTTGGACTTCCGTCAATTTGTGTTCGTATATCCGGATGTTCGTAACACGGATGTTCGTATCTTGGGGAGCGTCTGTACTGAGATGGACCGAAGTCCACTCGATTCCACTATCGGCTCGCTTCATTCCAGGCAAAAGGAATGTGCTCGCCGACAGTCTGAGCAGAGCATCATGATAGTGAGTACCGAGTGGTCTTTGGATCCTCTAGTAGCCAACAAAGTCCTGACTTTGTGGGGTTTCCCGACTGTGGACCTGTTCGCGACAGCCTTGAACTTCAAGCTTCCGCTGTACTGTTCCCCAGTCCCGGACCCCATGGCACTCTGGCAAGATGCCTTCCAACAACGGTGGGACAACATCGACGTTTACGCCTTCCCACCGTTCTGTCTGATGAGAAGGGTGCTCAACAAGACCAGAATATCATTTAACCTGTCAATGACTAATAGCTCCACTGTGGCATCATGCAGAGTGGTTCCCGGACCTTCTGCAGCTCCTGACGGAACTCCCGAGAGAACTTCCTCCGCGACACGAGCTACTCCAGCAACCAAACTGCAACATCTTCCACAAACCCGTAGCATCGCTTCGGCTTCACGCCTGGAGATCATCCAGCATCTCCTCACAGAGAGAGGCTTTTCGCAACAAGTTGCGGAAAGGATGTCTCGGCACCTGCGAAAGTCATCCGCAGGGGTCTACCAGGCAAAGTGGAGAGTCTTTTGTAGTTGGTGTCGTGGAAGGGGTATCTCTCCCCTCGATGCCACTATTCCAGCAATAGTGGAGTTTTTTGTGTATTTGCGGGAAGAAATGCGCCTTTCAGTCTCAGCAGTGAAAGGCTATCGCTCAGCCTTAAGCCTAGCCTTCAGGCTGAAAGGAATGGACATTTCCTCCTCGCTGGAACTTTCTCTACTCACACGAAGCTATGAGCTTACCTGCCCTCAGTCGGAAGTGAGACCTCCTCCATGGAACGTGGTTCGAGTCCTCAGGTCTCTTAAGAGACCTCCGTTCGAACCATTACGTCAGGCTTCTGATCGTCACCTGACTTGGAAGACGGTGTTCCTACTCGCATTGGCCTTGGCCAAGTGAGTCAGCGAACTTCATGGTCTCTCGTACGACGTCGCCCATTCAAGGGGATGGGGGGAGGTAACGTTTGGGTTCGTCCCTAAGTTTGTTGCTAAGACTCAAAATCCTGGGATTTCGGACCCACGGTTCGACTCCTTCCGGATTTCGAGTCTCCGTTTTGTAACAGATGACCCAGACCATCTCCTACTGTGCCCAGTAAGGAGTCTGAGGCTCTATCTTAAGAGAACAGCTGCAGCCCGTCCTCGAGTGCGAACATTGTTTGTGAGCACAGGAAGGACGAAGTGGAGGGTCACTAAGAACACCATCTCAGCATGGATTCGCAGGG
Organism: Palaemon carinicauda; assembly: GCF_036898095.1. Classification (NCBI taxonomy): domain Eukaryota; kingdom Metazoa; phylum Arthropoda; class Malacostraca; order Decapoda; family Palaemonidae; genus Palaemon; species Palaemon carinicauda. The sequence continues at coordinate 103,854,908 of NC_090748.1, forward strand.
TCATCCACCATTCCCTGAATCCAGACCCTCCTCCATCACGTTGCTCGAGAGCACACGATGTCAGAGGCATCGCTACGTCCCTGGCATTCAAGAGAAACTACTCAGTGACGCAGGTTCTACAAGCTGGGGTCTGGAAGCGTCAAACGACCTTCACAGCCCACTACCTGCAGGACGTGACCCACAGGAGGCTCGATATGTTCTCTATCGGCCCTGTGATGGCTGCACAACAGCTGGTCTAAACCTCAGGCTCCTTAATGGACAAGTAGCAGAAGGTTGAGGGCATTGTTACCCGGTTTTAGTCTGCATGAATGAAAAAGTATGCCTGGCCCTTACTCTTTTCTTCATCCTCCCCTCTCTTGGGGAAAGCAGCATCCTGGGTTCTCTGCACAGCTGACCTCAAACCACTGCAGGTAAACCATGCTTCCTTGTGTTCCTAGTATTAAGTTAATACTGCCGCGTCCCCCATACCCTGACGAGGTGGTATTGGGAACGTCCTATCCTAGAATTCCATCTAAAGGATTCCAGGTCAACTTCTTAGGACGAGTCACACTTCATTCCTTCACACACAAGCTTACGTAGGCCGCACGTTCCTTGCAGAGCAAGGGATTTGTGAGGTGCAGGGACTCCTTATCTCGAGTGCTACACACTCGGATTCTGAGTCCCCGGGCAAAGCCAAAGCCAGTAAGGCTGGGGACTTACCACCCTACCTAAGGGTTAAGTCACCCTATTTAAATAGCATGGTTTGTATTTCGGTTACGGAACAAATGACAAATTCGTAGATAATTTATATTTTTCCTAACCATACAAACCTTAGCTATTTAATCATACTTGCCCGCCAGCCCTGTCCCCCGTGAAGTCCTACCTCTAAGCGAGGTGAATCAGTTCACCGGTGTGTAAGGGGGGAGGGGTAGCTAGCTACCCCTCCCCTACCCCCCGCTAACTAGCAAGGGGGTAGTTAACCCTCGTTAAAAATCTAATGGCTCATCATTCAGCTACGCCGAAAGTAATACCTCCTATTTAAATAGCTAAGGTTTGTATGGTTAGGAAAAATACAAATTATCTACGTATTTGTCATATTTCACTTCTCATATAACTTGTATCTTTTGTAAATTGAAAATGTTATTAATTGATGCTAGTCATTAAAAAAAATAGAATATTTGATAATTGACTAATTGACATTAATAAATTAATTACTTTCATATTTAGAAGTCTTGAGGTTTCAATTATTTGATACGTTCCTCATTATTTTCATTTGATACCATAATTTCCGTTTGTTAAAGCTAGTTTACATCTAAGAACAGTATTTTGAGCAAACTCAGGAATGATATCTGTTTTGTTTATATGAAATAAAAATTATTTATTTAGATCAATTTTTAAAATTTTTTATATTGTTTTTTTTTTCCTGAAAGAATGGTTATGAAAAGCGAAATTAATGTTTTTGCTATAATCTCATCTGATAACAGTTGTGATTGTTAATGTTTTACCTCCGCCAGCGTAGTTGGAAGGAGGTTATGTTTTACCCCTTGTTTGCGTGTGTGCTTGTGAACATTGTCTTGGCCGCAATTTTAACCGTAGAGTAATGAGACTTGCAGGGATTAACTATTATGTAAAAAGTTGAAAATTACTAAATTTTGAAAGGTCAAGATCAAAGGTCAAGGTCACGGTAAAGCAAAATATCCAATTCACGTAATCAGCCATAAGTTTGGACATCGTTGTCACACAGACTTCAAACTTGGTCCATATTTGAGTGTATAAAAATCCACTCCAATTAATACATGTTAAGGTCAAAGGTCAAGGTCAAGCTCGAGCAAAAGGTCGAGAAATAAGCTGCCGCAGCGGAGGTCTGCGCTCTACTGAGTGCCCCTCTAGTTCTATATGTTTCAGTTTGCCTATCAAAGCGTCCTAATTGTCCTAATTGTGAAAGGATTAATTCATAAAATTATTTTTTTCAGGAAACAATTGGTTGATTGCATAAGATTATCAAATGACTGACGGCAGATGTAATGGTGATCTTCAATATTCACAAGAAAACTTCTGTTCTTCTGGGCAAATGGAATTCAGCATCTGTGACTTCATGGAAAAAATACAGGCCTAGGCTTTAGGTGTGGGGACATTGAATAGGCCTAATTTTAAAATTTCTTGTGTAGGTTTATTTACCGTGAGGCTCTAAGTACCTTGATATTTGCTAATTAATCTGTTAAAGGTAGATGCTAGAATTCAACTCCATAACTAATATTTTTCTATAAAATCTAAAATGTGTTGCTATCTGCGTCATAAAATTTACTTTTTACATTATACTAATTAAGTCTTTAACTATCATAAATGCTACGGTCAGTTTTTTTTCTTTTTTTTTTTTGAAAATTTTATCTAAGAAAAAGCGTAAAATTAAGTTTACTTTATTTGCAACTTTATATATCACTAAATCACTACTTCTCAATAAGTTTGATCACTATCTCAGTCATTTGCTATCTTGTGTCATCTTGTGTCATACTAAATTTACTAGGAGCCTCAAAACTAAATTTACTAGAAGCCTCGATACTAAATTTACCAGAAACCTAAATTTTAAATCCCACTCCAACAAATATATTGTCATCAATTGAAAATTTTAATTATAATATATATTTTTTTTTATTTAAACGAGGTATAAGAATGTGGGTAATATCTTGTTTTATCAGGGCTATAGATTTGAAGTTGTGTGCCATTTAATTCTAACTTGATTTTATGTTTGCCATTCTTTTAAGCATATTTGGGATAACGTTTTTATGCTACCTGAGTTTGTACTTCTTGATAATTGATAGATAAACTTTGTATATACCATTTGAAGTGATACAAACTGCTCATCAAAATACTATTATAAATCAGAAAACGTATTTAGCTAAAACTTTTGGTACTAATATTAAATGGCTAGTTTTTGTACAGATAATCATTGTGGTATCTTTAGGTAATTTTTTTTTCTTTTTTTCACGAAGACAATCTTCAAAATGATTATATGTTATAATGTATGTTTTTAAAATGATATAGTACCACAAGTCCAGATATTTGATCTTAACTTTACTATAGTTCAACTGATGATTAAGTTTCTCAATCAGGTGAGGTCCTACTAGGTGATGATCTTTTTTATACAGTGGTGTCTATTCTTCATTGTATTTCTATGATACCATTCTCTTGGTGTCACCTGTGGATATTGGACGAAGGTTGATAGTTTGGAAAGCTAAGCTACTTAACAATTCTGGGATTTTGTACCCTGTTTTTTCAGATTATGATATTCTAAGGTTTTGCTTCTAGCCTTACTTTCCATTAGGCTTTCCTATTCTGTAAATATTTGTAGGTCTTTAAGCCTTGCCTTTGATTAGAAAACATCATATTGTAGGTAATGGGTTGGCCAAAGCATCGGCCATCCATTGAGGTAATACCGCGAGACAGTTATTGGGTCCTTTGACTGACCAGATAGTACAACTTTGGATCCCTCTTTGGTTACAGCTCATTTTTCCTTTGCCTACACTCATCGAATAGTCTGGCCTATTCTTTGTTAATTTTTCTCTTTTCTCATACACCTGGCAACACTAAGATAACAGAAAATTCTTCTTCCCTCAAGGGATTAACTACTGCACTGTAATTGTTCAGAAACTACTTTCCATTGTCGATTGTTCCCTGCCATTAGCCTGTGTACCATGCTCATCCACTGTCTTGGGTTAAAATTATATTTTATACTTAGGTTTGCAAAGTTATACATGTCTTGCATATGTTTCAGGATTATTCTTGCCTTATAGTAAATTTTTAAGCTATTATAGCTGACAGTTTTGAAAGGGCCAGTTTGGGTTCAAGAGATTTTAAATTTTTACTAGACTTGATTTTTGTGAGGGGATAATACACCTTGATTCACAGAATCTCCTTGTAGTAAATTCTGACATCCTGTTAGTTTGTTCTTGGGTCTGTTGAGTTACTTTGGATATCCCTTGCTCTGCAGAGTTGTTTGAGAGCAATCTTGCTTACAGAATTTTTTTAGGTAAATCTGTTTTAAAGATATATTTACACTTCTGGGTATAAAGGGCATTCTTAAGTATTCGGGTTTTTTTGGGGGATTCCATTTTAAGTTTGAAAATGTCCCTCTTGTTTTGTGAATTTGCTCTGGATAAAGATATTTGACAATGCCTTGATTTACCAAGCTTTCATGATCACAATCCATAATCATGATTTCCTTAAACCCTCTTTCCTACCACACCTTGGTCTAAGAGCGAGAGCCAGCACCCATTTATTTACCTGAGATGACCAAAATTCTAGTGGGTATTTTTGGAAAGGGTCTACCATGGGACATCCAAAAATGGGTATCTTTAAGTTAGGCAGTGGTGGGTGTGAATTTTATTAATCCCTTTTGCCTGAAAACGGACATTTCATTATTCGGCAAAATGTGGGGATAAGGGAAATTAAATTGGCTGCAGCTCCTCTCACACTGGGCCTAGCATAACGAACTATATACCAAAATGATGCTATTGATCAGTAGATTTATTTGATATCAAACTAAATTAATTAATTTATTATTAGAGGTCACCAGGGGTCTAAAGGTCAAGGTCAGCCCTTTGAAATGCCGGATTTGGGTTTTAGTTGTAGTTTGGCTAAATAAGATATCAAAATTTGCTAAAGGTTAACTAAATATGCTTGAAATATAAAAAAAGAGATACAAATAAAGTTTTTCAATGAAGGTGGGATCTATTCCAGCTATATTGCTAACATGGACTTGTCTAAAAATCTATATCCTTTCCTTCATCCGAGGAATGTTGGCTCTCATCATTGTCATCATCATTATCATCATCATCATCTTCCTATACATCATATTCTTCAACGGTTAACTTATCAGGAGTATTTGAGCCAGTGAACCAGACAATCATCAATCTGCCATTCTGGACTTTCCAGGTATGTCCTTCAGGACCAAATGAGACTGAATCAGCTTCCCTTGCATTCCTCCATATGTGTCCAACAAAGTTAGTTCTTAGCAACTTCTGTTGCAACACTCTTTGGCAAGGAGGAAGACAACAGGGGTCTGAAGTTTTGATTTTATCCAACGGATCAGTTTCCTTCTTCAACTACAGCATCAACATCTGGATCGATGACATCTGAGTCTCCAATGTGACTAATTGCTGATGTGAGCCTAGGGTTGTTTCTCATTATTTCAAATGGCTTCCACTTTGCTTTTCCCATAAAAGAGGCTGTGTAATCACAGCCTGTCAGAGCATGGAAGTTTGGTAGAGCATCGCATAAAGGTCCAGTCAGTTTGGTTGCAAGATTTGACATATCTATGAAACGCCTGGAATTTCTAGAACTCAAGCCAGCATCCATCCAAATCTGTGCATTAAGAAACCTAGCATGGTAGAGAATGAGGATGAAGACGTCAGTGTCGTTACTGCGAATGACAGTCACTGGGGCCACATCATAGTTAACAGCAACAAAGTTTGCATGGTACAGTAACCGTGTATCGGCTTCTTCATGCCTGCACTGAAGCTCATGAACCAGGATCCTGTTGACATTTCCACTTGCTGAAGTGCAAAGGTAGCATTCATGTTCCACTGCAAAGTAGACCTGATGTCCCTGAAGAGTCGATGCATATCTATCTGATGACCATTCATCCTTCAAGAAGGCCAAAAACTCTGTTTTGAATTGTGATGTGCTCCAAGCCGTGTTGAGATCTGGTGGTCTTTTCTGTGACGAGCCAGTGATTATATAGGTAGTGGGTGTCCTACCACGCAAGTCATGTTCAATGTCCTTGATACTTGGCCCATTAGGATATGTGTCACAGACTATGTGTACAATTTCACCAAGCCTACCAGCTTGTTTCAGAATGGATATTGTCATCCCCCATAGATGGATGGCATGTAAAGCACACGGAAGAAGAACATAGCATTTATAATATAGACATCAGTCCTGTCTGGTATGGCATTCAAGGTTCCCATTGCTTCTAATTTTTCCATTAATGTGCTCTTTGATGTCTTGTTCATATCACCAGTTATATGACACAATGAGAAAGGAACTGGAGTGAGAGGATAGGATAGGACAATACTGAGATCAAGTTCTTGTGTTACTGACAAATACAGCAGCCTCCCAAATATGTCTCTGGTGCATTTTGCTTCCTTGATCTGTTTGTCCTTTGTGGTGAATTTAACTTTTACTGCATTCTGTGTGAAATTCATCACCTTTCTTCGCTTAACAGCCTGTTCAAAACGCCCACCATCTACCTTACATTCATTAACAAAAACTTAATGCCAGGTAGATCCAGTCTCTTTTGACTGCAGAAGACTGTCTTTCACACCATCCGAGGCAGCTTTGCCAGTGTTTAGGCAATACAGGGTATCATCATTAAGGTCTGCATTGTCTTTGGCTATCCTTGATGGCTTTAGTTCCTGTATTGCATCATCCACCAGTGTGATTCCAGCCATTTCCAGGAGACAACTCACAATTGCTTCCCTAAAAGATCTTGTCACTGTCCCCCTCTTACGGGCTACAACATTCTGTGTAAATGCAGCATTACCCTTTTGCCTGGATGCGGCATCCCTATTCACAGTTTGCTCTAAGGTAATATCAACTGCACTTCTGGAAAAGGTATTCCTAGTTCTCCGCACAGAGAGTGCACCTCTTTTCAAAACTTGGCTAGATTCCGGGATGTGTCATTTCCATATTGAGCAGATTGAGGTGATACAATGACATCCAAAGGACATAGTTTGGTAGGTGACAAGGACACAGGCAATTCAGGTGCACACTTACAAATTTCAAGGATGTTAGAACGCAATGTAGAGGCTGTTTCAGTCACAATATGCTCTTCTGAGCTGCTAAATTTTGAATCTGTTGAAAGGGCCAGTTTTTTATTTACCTTGCTAGAAAACACTACCAAACCTTCTTTCCTACTTAAACAATCTATTTTGACTCTATCACCAAAATATTTCACAATTTTATCCCCTAAAGTTGAGACTTTGTGAGGTACAATCTCAACATCAGATATTTGCTCTAGAAATCTAAGGTAATGCCTATGTAATAAAACAAGGTATTCAAGCCGATAATTGTCAATGATTGAGGATTCAATGTATTGGAATATACTTGTTAAAGCAATACAGTTTACATTGACACAATCAGGAGACACTGTTCTCTTTAATGTGTCCCTCTTTTGATTCAGGTATGCTCGTTTACATTCATTATGATATTTCACCTCTTTGCTATGAAACCCAATGTCACCTATCATCACAAGCATTTCACTGTCCTTTAGAGCACAAGCAGCTTCTTTGATATTTTTTCAACAGAATAACATGCACATTTTGGTGAGTGTTTGTTCCTTTCCTCGAATTTTCTTTCTAGTTTTTCTGCAGAATATGCAGACACTTGGTAAAACCCCTTACGTTGATACAGCAAGCTTAGTTGATTGGCTGCGAAGGTAAGGGCAGTTATCATTTGTTTGCTGCGGATTACCAGTCCCATTAGCCATTGTGAGGGCTGCAGTGTTAACAGCAACATCAACCTGAAGAAATTGTAACTCATAGTTAATTTTTAGGACTCTACTTATTTGTAAACAGCCATTTACTTAGATGAAAAAAATAGATTTGTGTAAGGAGTTGTGAATCAACACTTTTGAAATTACACATATGAACTGAACTGGTTATTTATCTCTCACTGCCGGAAATCTGCATAAAATTTCCTCAGTGATTTTGATCTACATAATAGGCCTTTGCACATACGTCATTACTGCGGATGAAGCAATTGAAAAGAGTGAAAAAAGGTATGCATTAAAATATCATATGACCATGAGGAGAGCTTACAGCCATTAGTGGCATACTATTTACAGCGGAAGGGTGGTGTTCATTAAAATTATTAAAGAATAAATGTTTTTATATTGTTTTAAAGACAAAGCAGGTGAACACACAGTCAATAAAACTGATCTCAGTAATATAGGTAAACCATCTATCAACTAAATTTGAAACGGTTTCACGAGTGAATTTCAAAGCAACCGTTTAATAATGACTTTTGTCATGTCAGTCATATTGCTGGAATAGATCCCATCTTCTTCAAAAAACTTTATTTATGTCTCTTCTTTATATTCTATTCATATTTAGTAAACCTTGGGCAAATTTTGATGTCTTATTTAGCCAAAATACAGCTAAAACCCAATTCCGGCGTTTCAAAGAGCTGACCTTGACCTTTTGACCCCTGGTGACCCCCAATAATCATTTAATTAATTTTATTTGATATAAAATAAATCTACAGATCAATAGCATCATTTTGGTATAATGTATAGTTCTTTATTCTAGGACCAGTGTGAGAGGAGCTGCAGCCAATTTACTTTCCCCTACCCCCATATTTTGCCGAAAAATGAAAAGTCCATTTTCGATCAAAAGGGGTTAATAAAATTTACACCCACCACTGCCCAACTTAAAGATACCCATTTTTGGATATCCCATGGCAGACCCTTTCCAAAAATGCGCACTAGAATTTTGGTCATCTCCGGTAAATAAATGGCTGCTAGCTCTTGGACTATATGGAGTTATCAGAGGAACTCCTGAGTCAAGTATTGTTGAAAAATTCAGGCTCTACGTATTTTTTGTGTTAATTTGGATACTCATGGCCTATGTAGTAATTTTGGAATCATTTATTTATTGGGTTATTCAATGAGTTTCTTGCTTCAATGAGTTTCTTGATTTAATAACCTATCTAGGGCACTTATATGATTTACCAGATTGGAGTTTTCCTAGTTTGCAGAATTTTTTGCACCACTCAATGGTTTATACAGGGCACCACTTTTGCAATGGTGTTATTTTGGCCTATTCCTCTGTCCATTCAGTTATTCATGACCCTTCTTGGTCTTGGAAGTTATTCAAGACACTTACGTCTTTTCTGTTATTTAGAACACTACTATAAGGTTGTCTTGGGCACTCATTGGACAAGGAAGTGATCTGTAAGTTATTTGGAGCACTATATATTCTTTGCAACTATTCATAGCAGTCCTTTGTGGTTGGAGTTATCTGATACACATATTGGTCTCAGGAGCTATTTTATGCATTCATTGGATTGATTATTCCATGTCACTCATCGTTTTCTTGGCTCTATTCAAGTAATTCCTATTTTCATTTGTTTCAGTTACTCTTGTTTTCAAGAGTTCCAGTTTCCATGTCAATCTTTAGATTTCAGAGTAATGTGGTATTGCTCTGTGAATTAAGATCTAACTAAAGAAATATTTGTAATGGCTGGGTTTAAAATTCACACATATTTCTAATAATTTTGCTTTTATTTTTGGTGGGGGATATTCCAAAGAGAATTTCTCAATCAATTTAATTCAAGGTATGTTGCTCACATGTAGCACCTTTCAAGTTTTTCTTCCTATTCTATTTATCAAACTTATCATAAAACTGAGGAGAGCTTTTTTTAATCACCTTTCAATATTTTAGATAACAAATCATTAAAAGCATAATATTCTTTAAATTTATCATATATTGTTAAAGAAAACTGTGCACAGCAATTAACTTTTCTTTAATTTTCTTGAAAATAATGTCATTCCCCTTTTGCAATTCTGTTTTCTAAGTATGAAGAGAAACTAGAATATTTTTTTTTATTCATTTGTTAAAGATAAAGAATAGTATGGTATTTGTTAATATTTAATTTGTGAATGATTCTTAAATATTAGTCAAATTATGTCCCAATACCCATCCTCCCTTTGCATTATAAAAGTTGGCTCTCTCTCTCTCTCTCTCTCTCTCTCTCTCTCTCTCTCTCTCTCTCTCTCTCTTTTGAGAGAAATTTAGAAACTTAGTGAATGAAACGTATTGGAGGGACTAGCTAATGAAGCTTAATAGATTAAATTGGAAAGAAAGTAATGATATATAGGTCAATGAAGGTCCATTGTGAATGAATATTGTGAAATATCGGTTGGGGAGACTAAAGATCATGGGGTTAACGTTATTCAAAGGCTAAATATGAAATCAAATATATTATAAGTGTACCTACAGTTGTCCATTGTATGCATTAATGGTCTTTGCAACATTTCTTCTGACCCTGTCTGCAATTGCACGTTCCTTGTGACCCTACCTAAACTTACACATCCCTTGTGACCGTACCTCTACTTACACATCCCTTCTAACCCTACCTACACATGCATGTTCCTTCTGTCCCTACTTGCACTTACACACTCCTTCTGACCCTACCTGCACTTACACATTCCTTCTGACCCTACCTCCACTTACACATTCCTTCTGACCCTACCTCCACTTACACTTTCCTTCTGACCCTACCGGCACTTACACATTCCTTCTGACCCTACCGGCACTTACACATTCCTTCTGACCTTACCGGCACTTACACATTCCTTCTGACCCTACCGGCACTTACACATTCCTTCTGACCCTACCGGCACTTACACATTCCTTCTGACCCTACCTCCACTTACACATTCCTTCTGACCCTACCTCCACTTACACATTCCTTCTGACCCTACCTCCACTTACACTTTCCTTCTGACCCTACCGGCACTTACACATTGCTTCTGACCCTACCGTCACTTACACATTCCTTCTGACCCTACCGGCACTTACACATTTCTTCTAACCCTACCGGCACTTACACATTCCTTCTGACCCTACTTGCACTTACTCATTCCTCCTGACCCTACTCGCACTTACACATTCCGACTTACCCATCCTACATATGCACATTCCTTCTGACCCTGCCTGCACTTACCTGTTCCTTCCGACCTTAGCTGCACATTCCTTCTGACCCTATGATATATGTTAGTCTTGGAGAAATAAAGAACATGTGATGAGATTTTGGTGAAATGAAATAGAATCGAATTCATTAGACATAGTGAATTGAAATGTACTCTGAGTAAATGTCACTGTCCCTTGCATCTGCCATTCATAAATGGCCTTTAAACATTTAAAAGATTATGAGTTCAGGTTGTTGATATGGATTTAATGTACGAAAGTATTCTTCATAAAGTGTTGGCAATGTTTGGCAAATAGAAATAATCTATGACAGGTATTAAAGTCAACTCCTAAAACTTTTACTGTTTATTTATGAATCACTAAGTGTAGGCCTATTGCTTGAAATGAAAGAATCTAAATGGCATGACCACTGATTGATATTAGAAAAGATCTCTCGTTAATTAGGAGTTTTAGAAGGTGACCTCAGCAGGCAGCTGGCTACTGAAAAGCTTCTGCAAGGAATTTCATAGTTAGGTGAAGATTTTAATTTCGAGGGTCCATAAAACCTTAGTTTAAAGGGTTGCTTTATAGGTAACGGGAGGAAAAAAAAGGAGTACTAAATGATATGGTTGTGTAGATAAAAGGAGATTTGGGATTATGTATTGAATAGAGTGGATGTAAACTAAATGCATTTTAAGGGCCACTTCAGTCTAAGGAAGCTCCTTTAATTTCCTAGTACAGTACTTTGATTAATCCAGTATTCCTTTCTCTCTCTCTCTCTCTCTCTCTCTCCTCTCTCCTCTCTCTCTTCTCTCCTCTCTCTCTCTCTCTCTCCTCTCTCTCTCTCTCAATCTCTCAATCTCTCAATCTCTCAATCTCTCTCTCTCTCTTTCTCTCTCTCTCTCTCTCCTCTCTCTCTCTCTCTCTCTCTCTCTCTCTCTCTCTCTCTCTCTCTCTCTCTCTCTCTCGGTGCTACATGAATATACCTTGAAGAATGATATGCTAAATGTTAAAAGTAAAGGGAGATATTGTACTCATTCCCATAAGTTTTAATTTTGACGAAATTCTCTTTAATTGAATCTGATTCTCACCTCCAATTTCAGATCTCCCACTCCCCATCCTTGATCCTTCCTCATCCCAAATTTGGAAATGTTATAAAAAAAAAAAAAAAGACTCGCCTCATATGGCTGATGAGTCTCCCACTGGCCCCCTCCTCTTTTAGCAAAAGCATTTGCCATTTTATTCCCCACCACAAAATGGGCTAAAGGGTCCATGAGGTAGATCCTGAGCTTAACTAGAGTAATCACTTGTTCTTTTAGACTGTTGTTTTATCCCCCATTGTACAGAACTTGTTCATTCTTTTACTGGTGTCTTGAGAGCTGTAGCTCAGTGTTAGCTTGGATATATTTGTACTTGTCAAAAGCCGACAGCCTCTACTGGTAAACATGTTGGATTTCAGTCTGCTTATTGATCCAGCTGTCATGTCAGTGTAGGTTTTATCCTGACAGACAAAGTCATGAAAAATTATTTTTGTTATGCCATTATTAATTTGCTCAAAAGCCTCAAATTCTTTGTTTTAAATTTTTTTATGAAATTTTAGAATTTTGTTTAAATGATCTTATTTAAATCAATTATTTCAAAATGTTTAAGATGCTTGTATTGTAGAAGGTTATAATGTCAAATGTAAAGGTTTTGGTACTATTATTTTTATTTCAAGCAAAGCTGTATGCAATTGTGTCAATGACATAGACATCAAATTTGTTGTGAATTGTGTAATGTAAGTAGTGGAAAGTCTATCTAATGTAAAAGGATTGTGATTTCAAATGCTCCAGACATGTTTATGCTCTTTTTGAAGTTAATGTGTAATTGATGGTAACTTATTTAAATTTTTCATAAAAACTTCAAGTTCAATTATAATTTAAATGTTAAAGGTTAATGATAAGTGTACTTAACGTAAGTACTGTATTTCAAGGAATTTGGTAAGATGGTCATTTTAAGGTCTTGCATTTCAGAACTTTCTATTATGGCGAGATAGCTGGGCTCTCTGAAAAGGTGCACAGCTTGGTTCAGAAATTCCATTTTGTTTCTTGTCTCGTGTCGTTTGTGCCCCTGACATAAAGGAGGGATAAATAACACTTTAATCATTTTTAGATGAATTGTGTAATAAGTTCTTGAATATCGTATCGTTGATGCGAAAGCTGGTTAGATGTATGTAGGCTGTGTGTATGTATGTTTGTAAGTGTGTGTATGTATGTTTGTGTGTGTGTGTGTTTGTGATGTTTAAAGGGTGGGAAAATTTATCTTGTAGGAATAGGTTTATAAATCGTTGATAAAGAATATCGTCAGGTTTGTGTTTTAAGTGCGAATTTAACTTGATGTATGGCAAAGATTCTTTAATTCCCTTACATTGGTGAAGTTATGAAAATTCCATTTCTGTAAAATTAATCTACGTATCCTCTTTTTTTTTTTTTTTTTTTTTTTTTTAATGCAACACTGATGTGCAGAAATAGTCCTGTCTATTAAAGGTATCCTTCTTTTGGGGTAAATTCCTAACACTGTAAGAGACGTATTAGGTATTTCATACCTGCGCAATTCCCAATAATTAGAATATCCTCCTATTAATTTGTTAATTCCCTGAAAATAGATAATTAAAAATCCGATTTACTTATTCTTAATCCCTTAACTATATTTATGGTTAGATATCTTGACACCACAGAAATTGTAAGATAGATAATCGACTGTATCATGGGCAGCTTCATATATGGCATTTTTTCTGTAGCATTTTAGCTTTTATTCGATTGTTAGATTGCTTGGCCTATTGGCCAGTTTTACTTTTAATTCATTAGAAAACTGGTATCAATTTATCCTATTTAAAACTGGTATCAATTTATCCCATTTGAAACTATCTTGAACTTTGACTAGAATTGTAACGATTAAAATAAGTCACACACAACATGGATACTTCTTTAAGTAATAATAAATATTACACATTGTTAATGAGAAATTTATAAATTGTCATATAGAAAGAAGGTACAACTTGAAAGTAACTTGAACTTTGACTAAAATTGTAGTGATTAAAAATTTAATAAATCATTTACACTCAGAATATGGATAGTTATCAAAGTAATAACAAATATTAGTCATCGTTAAAGGTTATGTCTTTCGATATCTCTTAAGGTTTTAATCTTGCCAAAACAAAGTACCCACTACTGACCTTGTTAGTAATTATTTCTGTGCCCAAAACCTTCGAAGATACCATTGCCTTAGTTGCTTGCCCTTATGGGGTCATCAGAGCTCTGGCTAGAGTAGTTTTGATTATCAAATGGTTAATAATAAGATTAGATTAAAAAGGATTGGTGGAGATGCAGAAGTAATAGAAAATGAAATATGGGAAATTGGATGTTGCATATACAGCTACCTTAGTGTTGAATTATTGTTCCATAACTCCGTGAAATAGGGTAACCTACACCACACAACAGGCTCTCTCTCTCTCTCTCTCTCTCTCCTCTCTCTCTCTCTCTCTCTCTCTCTCTCTCTCTCTCCTCTCTCTCTCTCTCTCTCTCTCTCTCTCTCTCTCTCTCTCTTATTAACCAGAAGGGGTGAGTGTCACCTGTGCACTCTCTCTCTCTCTCTCTCTCTCTCTCTCTCTCTCTCTCTCTCTCTCTCTCTCTCTCTCTCTCTCTCTCTCTCTCACACAATAACCAGAAGGGGCGAGTGCCACCAGTGCACCTCACAAGATCCTCTGTAGGCGTTACTAAACGTTCTTGGGAGCGTTTCTGCAAGTCCTACTGTAGCTGCACTAGTTTAATAGCCTTCAACTTGACCTCCTCCTTCCCTGCCATCATTCTTCCTTCTTGCTGTCAAAGCTCTTATAACTTTTACTTCAAAGTGATCTCCTGGTTGCACATAGTTGCGAAATGGATTCATAGGCCCATGCGGTGGGCTATATTCTTAAATTAAGTCTTAACCTCCCTCATAAAAAACGTTAATCATAGGATTCTCAGTCAAATATTTTTACTACTTTGCACTGCACCTGTATAGTCCAACCACAACTCCGCTATATTTAGGTGCTAAATGGACTCACGGGCCTAAGCACTGAGCTATATTCCTGAATTCAAAACAGACTCCCTTTTAATTAACGTTAATCACAAGATTCCCCTTTGAATATATCCTTTGAAGTTTCATATTGGTAATGAGATCAATTGTTTATTAAGCCACATTTACTCTTAAGATGGCTTTTCATTGCACATTAGTATAAGAAAATAATAATAAAAACCCAGTAAATTTTCTTCTTTGATATCAGTGTCTGATTTGATTATGATGAGAATTTGAAATATTGAATGTTGTGACTTGTGTTATGAATATGTTATGAATTCTACTGCAAAGAATGAGGAATTGTTGTGCTAGTGTTGAGTGATTGGTGTGAGATTATAGGGAAAAGTTAGGTCGCTCTTTTGCCTATTTCCTTTTTTACTGTTCTTAAGATATTTTATTTATCCTGGTTTCCTCTCCTCACTGGGCTATTTTTCCTGTTGGAACCCCTGGGCTTATATCATCCTGCATTTCCTACTTGGGTTGTAGCTTAGCAAGTGATGATAATAATAATAATAATAATAATAATAATAATAATAATAATAATAGATCATGTCCAAAAGTGAACGTCCGTTTTTTTTTTTTTTTTTTTTTTTTTTTTTTTTCTTTTGTCAGTTTCCATAAAGAAATCAGACTGAAATTATTTTAGTTAAAGCTTATTTAAGTAGATGGTTACGAATTAGGTTTTTCATGCAGAAGTAGGCCTGGTTTTGCCAGTTTTTTATCAGTGTTCCCATAAAGAAATCGCATTAAAAGATTTTAGTTCGTTTTTTTATATAGATGGGTACGAAATGGGCTTTTCATGCAGAATAAGGCTTGGTTTTGCGTGATAATTTACTAAGCTTAGCTCATAGATAAATTGATATATCTATGTGAAAAGGTGAAAAATATCCTCTGTCCATTTAACAAGTTCAACCAACACCCAGTTAGTCAGCCCAATGGCAAGCTTCAAACTCAATTTATTCAATAAGGTATTTTTTTTTAAGAATGTAGAATCCTCAGCTTCAGTAAGCAGAGCATACAAATTTTATTTTTATTGAACGTTATTTTGAAATAGGCAATTATAATCTTGAAAAATGTATTAGAGTAAAATATCCTGTAAAGTTTTAGTATATCCCTGAATATTTTAGATTTTCTGAGATAACTATCTAATCAACTTAAAAGTTTAATTTTCAATACGAATTTATAAAACGAAATCATTGCAAAACAAATTATTTCTCAGTATTAGAGTTTTGAAGTATCAATTGTTTGATTTGAAGTAACCAAGGAGAAAATTTCAGTCTTCATAAAGTCCCTTAGATATAAATGATAGATTATAATTTGTTTTTTTTGTTCAGATTTGAGTTTGATGCTTCGCTCTTTATAAGCATATACTTTCATAACTGTAATTAAATTTTATAGAAGTTATTATTCATGGTCCTGTGTTTCTCTATTACGAAAACAATTCTAGTTTTGTTTATTCTGAATTAAAATGCCTATTGAATTCATTATTACTAATTTTCATTATGATGGTGAACTGCTGGGTATTAAAGATAATCAAGTATTTAATAATCTAAAGATATATTTGCCTTCATTGGTATTTGTTTTTTTATCAATCATTTTACATTGAAATGTATCTAGTAGCTCAGAGACGTTCGTGTTAAGAACAGTGCTAAAATCATATCCTCTTCAATATCTGTTCATCTTGTTCTAGTTTCCAGTAGAGAACATCTTACGCCTCAAACGTAATCTCCGTCTATCTGTCTATCTCTTGTGTTTTAGCTCATTATGCTAACTTTGAAAATGCATTTTAAACTTCATTTCAAGTTGGGTTAATCAAAAGTCTGTTAAGGACAGAAGTCCAGAAAGTTTAAAATTATTTTAATTACTAATAACAGCTCGATTATAACTATTTTCACCGTAACTTGTAGTGATATATCAAGTTTACACAGGACCTGCATAAAATATGTAATATTATTATTATTATTATTATTATTATTATTATTATTATTATTACTAGCTAAGTTCCAACACTAGTTGGAAAAGGAAGATGCTATAAGCCCAAGGGCTCCAACAGGAAAAAATTAATAATAATTGTCTGAGGAAACTTTATTCAGGGAATATATGCTTGATATAGTATAGTAAGGGATTATAAGGTGAGGGGTGTATTAAAAATGATTTTAAGATAATGATGATATATTAAAGATTTATATACTGAGGATAGTATATTGCAGTAAGGGGTTATAAGTTGAAGACAGTATATCAAAAGTGAGAATAGTAGCTAGTTGGTATATTAAAAATGTGGATAGTAGCTAGTTGGATTAACTTTATTATAGGTCAATAAAGACATACTTTCATTCCTAGGAGTAGGCTATTGTACATTTTTGGGATATTGGTTGTAGACCTAAGTGTTTCATTAAAGTAGGCCTAATATCAACTTTAGATTAAAACTTGATCTACCTCAAACTGTAAGTAAATATTCAAGTAGAATCATATGTAGTATAACACTGCCTATCTGTATGTAAAAAAGAAAGCCTTTTTCTTATTTTTTTTTTTTTAATATCGTTAGCTAAGTGTTTTGGGTTAAACTTGCTTTCAAGCATAGCTTTCTCTAGGGTTTGCATTCGAGAACTTTATTACACAAGCTAAAGTGATTCAGGTGTCCACGTGTAAGGCGAATGTGTACTTCGGTCCGATCTGACTGTCTGCTGGGAGGAGTAGCAAGGATGGTCAGGGCAGTAGCCTTGCACGTCTTCTTCTCTTTTACCTGACTCAATCATGTGCATTAAATGGGACGAGACAGGGAGGCAACTTGGCATTTGTGAATCTTGTCTGCTTTTGAGAAAGCTTCAGGTGTCTGTAGTAATGGATCGTTCTGAAATTGCACAAAGGCCTGAAAATGACTTATTTTAGATTTGTAATTTGTTTTCACTTAGAGAAATATTATGTATTTGTATTTTCTAAGTGTAGGCCTAGGCCTATAATTTCATGTTTCATTAAAGAATTAACATAACTATAATCGCTAGAATATGCCTTCTAGTAATGTAAATAATGGCATAAACCTTTTACAATTTAACTTCAGGAGAGCTCTAAACTATCCCTGAAGTCTTTAAATTACAATCCCAATATCATTGTTTGTAAAATTATTAATAAAAAAAAATAAAAAAAAGAAGGAAAAGGAAAGCATTCAAGGGCCTAGTAACATTGTTTCCTCAGAAGAAAACGTAGAAAACGTTACATTAAGTTTCTGGTTACTAGGTGGGACAGGGGATGGCCTTGGTGGGCTTTCATTTTCCTCCTTTTTTTATTAATAATTTTATCTTTCCATTGGTGAAAGCACTGCTTGCTTACACAATCATGAAATATGTAACCTCAAATGCTGAGCTTCAAACGCAATAAAAGTTGTCTAATAAAAGAAAACGGACATGGAGTGGTTTCAAAGAAAACGGAGTTTTGTCATGTATGAAGGGTAACTCACCTAAGAGCCTATCTTGGTGAAATTACAAGCTTAATGCGTGACAAACGTTAAGTTTTCTTTGAATCAAAGGCGTTTAAAGCTTTCAGAAAATGGAGTTTCCTAAATTTGATACATATGTCATTGAATACATAGTGTTTGTAATATTATAATAAAACTAAACTGATAATACTGAAACCTGTCTCATGTGTCTCATGTTTGACATTCAATTTTCTACAATAAAAGTCTTTAAATAAATTTTACGTTTTTCTTCAGCCATATTGTGTTCTTACGACTCTTTAATTAAATCTAATAGCTCCTTTAATTAAATCTAATAGCTCCAAGATTAAATTTTAGAGGCTTTTGAGTAATATTAACAAATGGAAATAATATCATTATCATTGTGACTTTAGTCAGGAAAAACCTAATACAGAGAGAGCTGGATTAAAAAATGGACTTTAGTCCAAAATGAAATACGAGACTGATCGGCCATCTTGACTTTGAATATATTCATAGAACGCTGGTACTGCTGCTCTCATACCCCCGTGGGGGATGAACAAACTAAATGGGGGGCTCAATAACAGTCCAAGTGAACAAGAGACTAGTTAAGAGAAAGGACTATTTCATAAGGCTTTTTGGCCCATTTCTCTTGGGGAATAAGGCATTTTGTGTTGTTAGAAGGGGTAGGGGGCCGTGTAAGGAGAACACTCGGTCATATGAGGTTCTATATAGGGAGAATACTCAAGTGTCTTCTCGTTTTCTTTTATATTTTAAGTTTTTTTTTTTCTTTTTTTTTTCTTTTCCATCTTTGTTTCACGTTTTCTATCCGTGTACCAGGGAGGCTAAATAAAATATTGTAATACTTCTATGCATTTTATTTCAAAATTCTTAAGATGTTACATGGTATAAGTTTCTAGGTATACTAAAAAATATAATCACTTAAAAGGTTTGATAGATAGGGCAAAATAAGAGCAAATATCAGTAGAAATATTGTTGTTAATTATAGGTATTACTTGATAAGGTCTATTGCCTAAGAATAATTGGTATAGACGAAAATACTTTTAGATACAAGTGATAGGGTCTTGAATGATAATTCATGGCAAAAAAGGGACTATATTAAGAAAAAGGTGCATGGACCTAAATTTTGACGCCAGTTACATGGATATTACGGACAATTTTAGTCATATTTTGTGTTCATTATAGTCACAGAAGTAGAAAGGGTTCATTCATGATATTAAGTACAAGATATTTGAATAGCTAATAAGAACCAACTTCTTCACTTATAAGGGAAATGAGACCTCTCTAAGTTGAGTAATCTTGGAATTTAGCAAGAGGTGGGCCTATTATTTCTTAATATGCCCAATAATTAATGGTAAAGCCTAAGACTTTTTCAATTTTCAAAATTGAAATAGAGCTCAATCGCATAAGACTAGTCTTGTGTGACTAAGCTCGACCCTGAAAACTTCTGCTCAGTAAACTATTCCTAAAAATGCTTCATCTGACCAATACAGGCAAGCAAAGTCTGTCCATCGTTGACTTTAGTATCCATGTTACATACACGTGAGCCTGTGCAAATCAAATTAAGCTCTCAGAAATGGTCTACTGAACAAAACTGCCCAGAGAATCAATCTCACATATTAGACTACTGTAGTCTTACTTTTCTATCTCGGTTTTGAAAAATTAAACTCTTAGGCTTTAACATTTCATTAGGGGGATATTGCAAATAATCTCCCCTTGCTAAACCTCAAGATTACTCGACTTTAGACGTATCATTTCCCTTATGAATTAAATAGTTTATTCCAAGTAGGCTAGTTACTAAAATATAATTTACTCAATATTATGAATAAACCCTTAGCAGCTATGACTATAATGAACATAGGATATAACTTTAATTAGTCAGTAATACTCATATTACTGAAGTCAAAATGCCTGTCCATCTACCTTTACTTATTTAATATCTGTAGTTATACCAATAACACTGATATGTCACTTTTCACAAATTACCACACAGGACCCTTACTCTTGTATCTACAAGTATTTTCGTCCATACTATTGTTTTCCTTATACAACTGACATTATTGAGTAGCACTATTACTTACAACAACATATTTGAAATAAACATTCTAACCAATGTACAGTTATGAAATATACAAGCATCTCAAGTGTTAAGTTTTAACGATTATGTGAATGAAATCATAAATGGCAAAATATAGTATGATATTGTACATAAAGTCAACTGGTTTTAAACATTTGATATTTCCCTTACCATTTTAAAATCCCATCCTATTCATATATACTTTTTTTTTTCAATTCACATCCTATTTACATGTTCTTTTTTAGATTTGCAAAACTACCAATAAATTTTTTTTTTAATAAATTTAGAAGATACAATATCAATTTCTTTTGTAACTGACATTTTCAACCACATTCCCCTCTAAATCTGTAGATTTTATTACCTCAAAAGTAGTAACTTACAAGACCTTCATCATCATCTCCCACGCCTATTGATGCAAAGGGCCTTAACCTACAAGATACTCCAAAACACTACATTGGAAGGAACCTCAACAGGCATTCACCAAATTGTTTCATTAAACCAGTAATTTTCTTTGAGATTTCCTAAAACTAAATATTGCTCCCATTGTCCTAAATTGATTATAGCCTGATTATTTTTCTTAAAGCATTGGTAAAAGTATTTACAGTACAGTATTCCTCCCCCTGTCCTAAACTGATTATGGCCTGATTGTATTTCTTATAAAGTATTCCTAAAAGCATTTATTCCTCTCATTGTCCTAAACTGTTTATAGCTTAATTATCCTAGGCAGTCTCTTAGATACAATTAGTAAATCTCTTCAAGTTCAGCCTGCGTATCAAGAACCAGTTGTTTCTGAGCTTTATCTTTACTAAAGATTAATCTTAACCTTTTCATTAGGTATAACTGTTTCATTAAGCCTTTCAGGATTGATTGATTGAAAGTTTTCTGGCATCCTGACATCTAAGGTCATTGACGCCGATACCATTTACTGTATATGAAAATTAAAAGAGAATTCGATTAAAACCATAAAAATTAAGAAGTCATTAAAATAGTTAAATAGTTTTCAGAAGACCTGCTTCTGAAATAAATCTAAAAATTCCGCTCGCATAGTAAGACACATCATGTCCAAGAATCTTGGCAAGGATAAACCTGCCATCCTCACCTTGAGCCTCAAACAGATATCTATTTCTTAAGTTAGTAAAATTAGGGCATTCGGTCAACAAATGCCTCACTGTTAAAGGTACTAAGCAGTCCTCGCAATACGGTTGGTGTTGGCCCTTCAGCAGAAACTCGTGTGTCAACCGTGTGTGACCAATACGGAGACGACAAAGAGTCGTCTCCCATTTTCGGGGAATCATGTTATACCCCCAAGGTGATATGATATTTGTTACTTCCCTCATTTTATTGCCGTCTTGACTGTCCCAGTGCTGTTGCCATTTATCACAAACCAATTTCTTGATGTAAGGTAGGAGATCGTTACATGGAATGGGATACCTCCTTGGTAACAACTCGGATGCCGCATTCTTCGCCAGTAAATCTGCCTTCTCATTCCCAGACACACCTACATGTGCTGGAACCCAACAAAATCGAACAGTTATACCTTTCCGTCCAATAATAAAAAGCCATTCTAAAATCTTTAAAACTAGAGGGTTACTAGAATTAAAAACTTCTAAAGCTTGAAGAACACTCCTTGCATCACTAAAAACTGTAAAATTACCCTCCTTTTCCAAAGCTATTTTCTCAATAGCGGTTAATATGCCATACAGTTCGGCAGTAAATATGGAAGCTGTTAGAGGAAGTGCACCTCTACAATTAAAATCATTACTATGTACTCCAAATCCAACGCCAGCATCAATTTGGAGCCATCAGTATATATAAAAGTCGATCCCCTATGTTCTTCGACATGTTCCATAAAAAGAGACCTGGATTCTAAGTCAGTCATATTCTTCTTAACTCCAATAAAGTATTTACAAAATGATATGTCAGGTAATTTCCATGGAGGTGTTGATGATACCTTGAATGGAAGTACCTTATTTCTAATTATATCCAGACTACTTAAAAATCGTTTCACCCGAAAGCCATAAGGTTGAGGAGATTTTGGGTGCAACTCAAAGTATGATGCGTGTCTTACAAGGCTTGCAGTCTGAAAGGCTAGAGAGTTAGAGTGTCTTTGGCATCTAATCCAATACCGAATAATGGAAGACATTCGGTAAAGGTCTAGAGGTAACTCTCCAGCATCAACAAGGAGACTTGGGATAGGCGAGGTTTTAAAAGCTCCAGTAGACAATCTAATACCTGCATGATGTATCGAGTCTAATATTTTTAACCGGCTTGGGGTGGCTGAAGAATATACCTCACAACCATAACTAATTTTGGAAAAAATCAAGGCCTTGTATAATTTTAAAATAGTATTGCGGTCTGCCCCCCATGATGTATGGGACAATACTTTTAAGATATTCAGAGCTTCAACACATTTAGCTTTTAGCGCTTTTAGGTGAGAAACCCATGTAAGTCTACAGTCAAATATCAAACCTAAAAATTTGGTTTCCGATACACATGGTATCCGTTGACCTTTAATGTATATATCCGGGTCTGGATGTACTCCCCGGATACGACAAAAATGGACAATGGTAGTTTTACTTGTCGAGAACTTAAATCCATTCATGTCGGCCCACTGGATAATTTTATCAATAGAGAGTTGGATTTTTCTCTCAACCATTGCCATTCTAGTGCCAGCAAATGATATTGAGAGATCATCCACAAATAATGTTGAGAGAACATCCTGGGGAATGGCTGAGGATATCCCATTAATTGCTAGTGCAAAAAGGGTTACAATCAGCACACTACCCTGAGGAACTCCTTCTTCCTGGCACTTACTCTCTGATAGAGTTTCCCCCACTCTCACTTGAAAAACTCTACGTGAAAGAAATGCCTGAATAAATAGTGGCAGCTCTCCTCTCAATCCCAATTCATGAATGGTTTTAAGAATACCATATCTCCATGTGGTATCATATGCCTTTTCAAGGTCAAAAAATACTGTAACATGGTGCTGTTTGGAAGCAAAGGCTTCACAAATAGATGACTCAAGTCGTATCAACACATCAGTCGTTGAGTACATTTTTCGGAATCCACATTGAATCGGTGATAAAATACCTTTCTTTTCAAGGTACCATATCAGCCTTGCATTGACCATCTTCTCCATGATTTTACATAAACAAGATGTCAATGCAATAGGACGATAGTTTGCTGCTAAAAACTTGTCTTTACCGGGTTTTAAAAAGGCTAAAATAATGGCTAGTTCCCAAACACTTGGGTAGCTATGATCATGCCATATTCTATTAATAATGCTTAAAATAAATAGCTTTGTATTAAAATGTACATGTTTAATCATTGCATATGGAATTCCATCGGGTCCAGGGGCTGTATCGTTGCAATGAGCAAGTGCGGAATCAAATTCTCTTTCAGTGAAAGGAGAATTATACGACTCTTCCCTTCTTGTTGCAAAATTTAAAATTTTCTTTTCTTCAGTGCTCCTATACTGGTGACCAGGGGCTCCTTCACACTTGCTGGATACATTTGAAAAATGATTAGCCAGGGCATTGCTAACTTCATTTGCTTCAGTTACATACTGGCCATTCACCTTCAACACTGGTGGTGGGTTGGGGGTGAATTTGCCAGCTATCTTTTTTACTTTCCTCCACACAGAAGATGGTGGTGTTCTACTGTTAATAGAGGAAACAAAAGACATCCATGACTGGCGCCTTGCTTCTTTCATGGCACGACGGAACTGTGCTCTACATTTCTTGTACATTATTAAATTCTCATCAGTTCTGCGTCTACGCAATCGTGTTAGAGATCTTCTTGTGGCTCTGTGGAGTGCAGTTAGTTCTGAAGACCACCACGGGACTGGTCGTCGTTTGAATAACCCTGTTGTTTTGGGAATTGAATTGACTCCTGCTGTATGAAGAGTTCCATTCAGTAGGTCTATGGCATCATCAACACTTTCAAACTGTTCTGCTCTCCCTTCGATTTCACTTAGCTCACAAAATTTAACCCAGTCTGCCTTGTCTAGATTCCAACGTGGCGATCTTTGCAAAGGCGGACCCTTGTTGGTGTTTATAATGATTGGTGCATGATCACTAGTATGCCAATCATCTAATGTCCTCCAATCAAAATCAAGAAGGCAGTTAGAGCTTGCAATTGAAAGGTCAATGCATGACAAAGTACCTGTCTGAACATGGAAGTGTGTGGGCTCTCCTGTATTAAGGAGTCCCACATCCTCATTCTCCACAATTGATGAGATAATATTGCCCCTTGTGTTGGCCAAAACATCACCCCATAAAGGATGTCTACCATTCATATCTCCCAGTAAGAGAAAAGGTCGAGGGAGTTGTTGAATGACCTCTGCTAAATCATCATATAAAATATTATCATTTGGAGGTAAGTACAGAGAGCATATTGTATATTTTCTCCCTATATCAATTTGTACAACAACTGCCTGCAGGGTTGTACGTATAGACATGGGTATTTGGGGAACATCTCGACGAATGTACATGAGACTTCCGCCATGGCTCCCTGCTTGTTGATTACATGGTGTTCTATAGCTAACATACTCTCGAGGACTAGGAGTGTTAGAATCAAGCATACTTTCCTGTAGACATACAATTATGGGGGAATGCTCATGAATTAGGAGCTTAAGTTCTTCATATTTCGCCCTCAAACCCTGACAGTTCCATTGCAAAATGGAGGAGAAAACTATGGATTATTTCTGGAAGACATCTTGGATGAGGTCTTCCCATTAGCAGTTTTTAATGTAACATTATTACCAGTAGGTTTCTTCAGAGGTGGTCTTGTTATGTTGGGTTTAACGTTGGTGATTTTCTTTTTATTCTTTTTATCTATTTGTTGAGGTGGATGGTGGACCTCAACTTGAATTTCTGATTTATTCAGTCCATCTTCTGGTTCATTAGAAACATCAACAGACAAAACATCAAATTTATTTGATGTCATAACCTTAACGTTTCTAATGGAGGGTGGAGAGAGAGATGGAGGTCTCTCTCTTTTGCGATTAATAGATGGTGGGATTCGAGGTTTTTGCACCTTTCCCACAACAGGTGCATCAGGTAAGTTAGTCTTAAGTGGAACCTCCATCAGATCAGGCAAGGACATGGCCTGAGAGAGGTTTGTATTACTTTTTGTAATGGCGGCTGAAGGCTGTACAGCAATGGGCAATGACCTAGTGTTAATACACCGTGGTAAAGCCTCAGGAGGTGATAAGGTTACCTCGTTATTTGACATTTTGTCAGATAGTATACTTTTTTTGGAGCTATTGGCAGTGCTAGGTTGGTTTGATTTTAATGCCTTAGCATATGTATTTGATTTATTTAATAATCTTTTGGCATGGGTCACACTTATATGTTCTAAGTTTGATTTGTTGAGGGCAGCTTCCTCCAACTTATATAGCTCGCAAATCTTGTCTGTGGATTTGTGATTCGAGCTGCAATTTAAACACCTGGCTCCAAGTGCACACTCTCCATGGTAAGATTTAGAGCAAATACCACACATCTTCTCATTTTTGCAAACTTTGGACGGGTGCCCAAATTTAAAACAATTAAAGCATTGCAATGGCTTCTGCTTGAAGGGTCTTACTTTAATCCTTTCGTTCTCGATAATAATATGAAAAGGTACATCAGCATCCTGGAACGTAAGGATTATCATTGATGTACCTGGGACTTTATGAACTTTCCAAACATTTAATGGACACATGGCCAGTATCTCCTCCTCTGTAAAATCATATAGGTCTCTGTTAAAAACTACGCCCCTTCCGTAGCTAAAATTTAGGTGGGGTTTGACATCTAACTTAATGTCATCATTATTTATTTTCATATTGGACAATATTACCGACTGTGTACTGGATTTGGCATGGATAAGAAAACTATTTTTTCCGAAACGAGATATATCGCCTGGTGCAATAGTTCCTACTTTTTTCTGAATCAATTTGCATATTTTAAAATAATTCCCTGTAACCCCCTTTGATTCAGCTATAAGCCACATCGGTGGTTTTGGATTTCTCTGGGAGGGCATGACTAAATCTGCGCCTTTTTCCAACCAATCGGCAGGCCTGTACACATCTAAATCTTTTGGTACCTTATCGCAGAGAGCAGCCGCAACATTCAAGTTATTAATTTTAATATTATTCAAATTACTTATTGCACTAAATGCTTCGTCATAACTACTATAAGATATCCATGAATCCCAAGTTTCAGCTTCAAGTTTCATCCTTATTTCTTTTATGCATCCATAGCATTCAAATGCTTTACATAGATCATCATAATTTGTTTCTATTGAAATTTGTGTAACATGGAGGATTCGAAGTTTCCTCGTGTTACCCAAATTACTCGATTTAGAAATATCAGTAGAATGGTCCTTTCCCGTTCCGAGGTCATCAACAGAGCTATCCCTTATCACATTAGCAGAGGTCGTCAACAGTGCCGGGGGAGAGTCAGCGTATCCAGGGGATGGGGGTTCGTTCCTTAAAGAATCCATTATAGTAAAGAGAGGGAAAAGAGTTAGTTTGATATACCTGCTCGAGAATGTTAGGCCATCACGCGTCGGAAAGGAAATTTGCACTCTCTACTATCGGCACAATGAGAGTATACTTCCCAGATGGTCCACTCCATACCCTACCCGAAGGATAGCATCAAAACAGATATAGAGGCACAGGTGTAAGCTGAACCCGCCTGTTAGGACTGAGACCAAGAAATTATGGAATCATCCTCCCCATATCTATAATGACGGGCTTCCGGCCAAAAGCCGAGAGTCCTACCCCAAGCATTGGATCCCCCTGGATTCCGAAGACCCAACACTTGAGAATAGTTCTGCCAAAAAGGTCCAAACCATCTTCGGGATGGCTGAAATCATCCAATACTCTCATATATAGCTTTGAATGCAAACACCTCCCAACCGTGATACCTCCTCCCACTCATCAAAGCAGGCAGCAATAAAGGATGTATGAACATCCCCGCCGGGGCTACAATGGATGTGAAAACATCCAAGCCATAGGAGAAAAGAAAAAAAAAAAAATAAATATATGTGTACATAATATATACACACATATAATGAGGGAAATTTTTCTCATAGAGTTTGGAAAGCAAGACTAAAGAAAGTTTGTGAAATTAGGATAAGGTCGAAGTAGTATTGAGAAAAAGAAAAAGGTAAAAGAGAGAAATTTAGATTCGAACTGGGGGAGCAATTTCCCCAAGTTCGAGAGCCCTCTTGCCCGTCACCAAGTTTCAGCACGGGAATTAAATGCCGTGCTGAAGCTTAATGACTTCATCAAGGCATTCTCTCATTAAGAGGGGCCTTTCAGGAATAATCTTGAAATCTTTTATTAATACCACTCTTTGAACATCTACTTTAAACAAGCAGTATTCTGTGAATGTTGATTTAAAACTACTTCCCTGATGGTTTCCTTCTCTTGAGACTACCATAACTCAAATTAAATGACTATTCCTTTAATAAAACCTCTAGATATAAGTAATTTGTAAAATGCTCCAAGCTAAAACTGTCATTAACTATATCATCTATATTCTAGACTAGAGCAGGAGGCAGTTAATTGCATCTTTTGTATAGAGAATATGCAAAGCTTAAAACCAGTTAGACAAGAAATGTTATCCTTTCAATATCAATTTTGTCATTCTAATATTTTGAAACAAATTCACAATCACTAGATTGAAAAAAAAATACCATCTACTGCAAATAAGAATTTGGAATGTTATGCATGACCAGAATAATTTAAATACAGTACTGATATTATGGGAAAATTATTAGTTTAATGAAAATAAAACATGATATTATGAGGTACAGCTTACTAACACCTACAGACAAGTTTCAAAATAATTCAAACTTATTGATAAACCTGTAAATTATTTCATTGTGAATATAACCTTAATTCCAAAAGAGAGAGAGAGAGAGAGAGAGAGAGAGAGAGAGAGAGAGAGAGTGTGTGTGTGTGTGTGTGTGTGTGTGTGTGTGTGTCTGTCTTCCTTCTGATGCTTAGCAATACAGTACTATTTAAGACCTTAAATATGGTGATTCCCTTCATAAATATTAAAAATCATTCTATTAATGACTTTCCTTGCTTCCTGTTACACAAGATAAATGGATTAGTTGCTCACACAATATGTAAACCTATTTAATAAATAGAGAGAGCGGAATTTTTAGAGCATAATTTCTTTTCCCTTTAAACCGAAGTATATGGAAAATAATTCTGGTACTGGTGCTTTACATGAAATTTTCAGTTAAGCAGAACGTGTCAATATTGCAAGTGGGATGGAAATGTGATGGATATCTTGAAATATATAAACCAAAAAACCTAATTAGTACTATTTTACTTTTCCAGTGTATTTATGATACCAATACTTATAACCATGCTGATTGCTAGAATATGCTAAGCTATTCTTCACCCCAACCAAGAAAAAATGGGAAGGAAATATGATGGACATCTTGAAGTATATATGAACCAAAAAGTCAATTTGTATTTTTTACTTCTATAGTATATTTACAATACCAATACTTATAAACGTGCTGATATCTAGAATATGCTAAATTATTCTTCACCCCACCCAAAGAAAAAAGTTACTGGACACCACTGGCTAATTAGAGAGCCAGACTCTTTTGCCTAATAGCTACTACCTTAAGCATGGATTGCTTATATCTTCTACAAGAACATAGGCCTACTATAGATTTGATGTTGTGTAGAAGAAAATTTAATAACAGGTGCTGATAGCTGGAAGACAGTCTCTAAAGGCAAAGATGAAATGGTAGGCCTATACATAGACAAAGATAAATTCGTAATTCATAGACAGTCTCGAAAGGCAGAGATGAAATGGCATACATAGACAAAGATATAATCATATTCATAGTTAGAATAATTAGTTGGAGGCTATATTCACATAATAATATACAGTACTTGAATATACACATTGTAGAATGAATTTGAATCAATTGCTAAAAAGATTAATATAAATTTCCCTTTAGTCATATTTAAAGAACTTGTTTACAGTACTTAACACAGTTGTAAAATTGATACGATCTTGCATTATGTTAAAAAAAGTCCAGAGGAAATTGACATTGATTTACCAGCTAGTTGATGAAAATTGAAAACAGGCAAATATTCGCATAACAAAATTACAATCAGAATTTTAATTAGAAAGTCAAAGCAACTCATAATTGTAGATCCAGACCTCATTTTCAACTTAAATTTGGCCATTTAAAATTTACTATACTGGTAAAAATAGTATCAGGTGCATTTTCATAAAAGAAAGATAACTTTATATGCACTGACTTTATAAAGATTAAAAGCTGATGAAATATTTGCTACTAGACTGAGTAGAAATTGATAGATTGGATAATTAAATTTATGGCTTCAAGAAATAATAACACACACTTTGATGAACTTTAAATAATCTGTTAACAAAATAAAGACAATTTGATAAACTTAAAATTATCTGTTAACATTGTTGTTATAAAAAATATGACAAATTCATAGATAATTTGTATTTTTTCTAACTATACAAACCTTAGCTATTTAATAGGGGTATTACTTTCAGCGTAGCTGACATGACGAGCCATTAAAATTTAACGAGGGTTTACTACCAACACCGCTAGTTAGCGGGGGTAGGGGAGGGTAGCTTGCTACCCCCCCCACCCCACCCCCACCCCCCTTACACACACACCTCTGCTTGGACTCACTTTGCTCGGAGGTAGGACTTCAAGGGGGATAGGGCTGGCGGGCAAGTTTGGTTAAATAGCTAAGGTTTGTATAGTTAGGAAAAATACAAATTATCTACGAATTTGTCATTTGTTCCGTAACTGGAATACAAACCACACTATTAAATAGGGGTGACTCACCCATTAGGAAGGGTGGACTTCCCAGTCAGTACTGGCTTTTGGCTTTGCCCGGGGGCTCGTTATCTGAGTGTGTAAGCACCCAAGAAATAAGGAGTCCCTGCACCTCGCTTGAACCTTGCTACGCAAGGACTGCGGCTTACGCAAGCTGTGTGTGAAGGTATGAAGTGTGACTCGTCCTAGGAAGTTGTTCTGAAGTTCTTTAGATGGAAACTTGTAGACTAGGACTTTCCCAATACCACCTCGTCAGGGTATGGGGACTTAACAGTATTAACTTTATACTAGGAACATAAGGGAGCATGGTTTACCTGCAGTGGTTTGAGAACCCAGGATGCTGCTTTCCCCAAGAGAGGGGATGATGAAGAAAAGAATAAGGGCCAGTCAAACCTTTTCCTTCATGCAGACTAAAACCGGGTAACAATGGCCTCAACCTTCTGCTACTTGTCCAATAAGGAGCTTGAGGTTTCAAACCAGCTGTTGTGCAGCCACCACAGGGTCGAGCCTCCTGTGGGTCACATCTTGCAGATAGTAGGCTTTGAACGTTGTTTGATGCTTCCACACCCCCCCCCTTGTAGGACCTGCTTCACAGAGAAATTTCTTTTGAAGGCCAGGGACATAGCTATGCCCCTGACATCATGTGCTCTAGGGCGACGTGACGCAGGAGGATCTGGATTCAAGGCCAGATGAATGACCCTACGAATCCATGCAGAGATGGTGTTTTTGGTGACCCTCCTCTCAGTCCACCTTGTGCTGACGAATAATGCTGGCACATGAGGATGGACTGCAGCTGTTCTTTCAAGGTATAGCCTCAAACTCCTTACTGGGCATAGTAAGAGATGGTCTGGGTCATCTGTTACAGAGCGGAGACTAGAAATCCGGAAAGAGTCAAACCGAGGATCCGCAAACTCCAGGATTCTGATTCTTAGCAATAAACTCAGGGACAAAGCTGAACGTTACCTCCCGCCATGCCCTTGAATGGGCGATGTCATACGAGAGACCATGAAGTTCGCTAACACGCTTGGTCGAAGCCAAAGCTAGCTAGAACACCGTCTCCAAGGTTAGGTGGCGATCTGATGCCAGGCATAATGGTTCATAGGGAGGTCTCTTAAGAGACCTGAGCACTCTAACCACGTTCCATGGAGGAGGTCTCACTTCCGACTGAGGACAGGTAAGTTCATAACTACGTATGAGAAGAGAAAGTTCTAGCGATGAAGAAATGTCTATTCCTTTCAGCCTGAAAGCTAGACTTAAGGCTGAGCGATAGCCTTTCACTGCAGAGACAAAGGCGCATTTCTCCCCGCAAATACATGAGGAACTCCGCTATTGTTGGAATAGTGGCATCGAGTGGAGAGATACCCCTTCCACGACCACAGAACACTATCCACTTGGCCTGGTACACTGCTGCGGATGACTTACGCAGATGTCCAGACATCCTGACAGCAACTTGCTGCGAAAATCCTCTCTCAGAGAGGAGATGCTGGATAGTCGCCAGGCGTGAAGTCGTAGCGAAGCTACGGCTTTGTGGAAGATGTTGGCATGTGGTTGTTTCAGCAGATTGTGCCGTGGAGGGAGTTCTCTTGGTAGCACCGTTAGGAGTTTCAGAAGGTCCGGAAACCATTCTGCGTGATGCCATAGCGGAGCTACGGGGGTCATTGAAATATTGACCAGTGTTCTGGTCTTGTTGAGCACCCTCCTCATCAGACAGAACGGGGGAAAGGCGTAGACGTCGATGATGTCCCACCGTTGTTGGAAAGCATCTTGCCAGAGAGCCTTGGGGTCTGGGACTGGGGAGCAGTAGAGCGGGAGCCTGAAGTTCAGGGCTGTTGCAAACAGATCCACAGTCGGAGAACCCCACAAAGTCAGGACTTAGTTGGCTACTAGACGATCCAAAGACCACTCCGTACTCACTATCTGAGACGCTCTGCTCAGATTGTTGGCGAGCACATTACTTTTGCATGGAATGAAGCGTGCCGATAGTGGTATCGAGTGGATTTCGGCCCATCTCAGTATCTCTACAGCTAGATGGGATAGCTGCTGCAAAAAATTACCTCCTTGTTTGTTGATGTAAGCCACTACTGCGGCGTTGTCGCTCATCACCACCACAGAGTGACCCGCCAGATATTGTTGGAACTGTTGAAGGGCCAGGAAGACGGCCTTCATCTCTAGATTTATATGGAGATACTTTTCTGATTCTGACCACAAGCCTGAGGTTGTGTGGTGCAGTACAGGGGGCCCCCACCCTTTCTTTGAAGCATCCGAAAACAGCATCAAATCCGGGGGGAGGACGAGAAGGTCCACTCCTTTTCATAGGTTCTCGTCTGCCACCCACCACTGGAGGTCCGTCAGTTCCGCAGGTCTCATAGGGATCAGGACGTCTGGGGAATCGTAACCTTGATTCCACCGGGACTTGAGTCGCCACTGAAGGGATCTCATCCTGAGGCGACCGTTGGGAACTAGACCAGCCAATGATGAAAGGTGACCGAGGAGACGTAACCACGATTAGGCTGGAAGTTCTTCTCGTCTGAGAAAAGGGCTTGCGACCTTCCTCAGCCTTGCTATCCTGTCGTCTGATGGGAAGTCTTTCTGGAGATTGGTGTTTATAACCATGCCTAGATATACCAGTCTTTGAGTGGGAAACAGTGAGGACTTCTCGAGATTTACCAGGATCCCCAGATCCTGCCAAAGTCTCAAAAGTTTGTCCCGGTGTTGAAGAAGGGATGACACCGAGTCTGCTAGGATTAACCAGTCGTCCAGATAACGAAGGAGACGGATGCCGATCCTGTGTGCCCATGAAGATATTAGGGTGAACACTCTGTTGAAAACCTGTGGTGCTGTGGAGAGACTGAAGCACACCACCTTGAACTGGTACTCTTTGTTGTCTAGGCTGAATCTTAAGTACAGTACTTCCTTGAAGACGGATGGACTGGGATCTGGAAGTACGCGTCCTTTAGATCCAGTGTACACATGAAGTCTTGCGATCTCACTCCTAGTCTGACCGTGTCTGCCGTCTCCATGCTGAACAGAGTTTGTTTCACAAACTTGTTCAGAGCCGAGAGGTCGATGACTGGTCTCCAGCCTCCAGACGCCTTCTTTACAAGAAAGAGTCGACTGAAGAAGCCTGGAGACCCGTCGAGGACCTCTTGGAGAGCGCCCTTCTTCAACAGGGTCTGGACTTCTGCCCGAAGGGCTTGCCCCTTAGCCGATTCATGGCAAGGGATCTCAATGACACTGTATTCGTCGTCAGGGGAGGTAGAGATGTTGTGAACAGGACGCGATATCCCCGACTGATTACGGAAATCGTCCATGAATTGGCCCCGAGTTGCTTCCACCTGTCTGAGCAACTTTGTAGGCATCTCCCCACTGGTGGACATGCAGGGGGACTGCCAATCCTAGCGTTTGCGGCCTCGGCTGCTCCCTCTAGGATTCTTACCTCTACTGGAGGACTTTTTGCCTTTCCTATCCTTGACAGGAAAGGGCTTAGACACCACTGTCTTCGCTGCTATCGTTGATTTTGCGGTCTTGATTGATTGATTGATTTAAAGTTTTCAGGCATCCTGACATCTAAGGTCATTGACGCCGATATCATTTAGTTTATGTATAAAAAAGTAAAAAAAAAAAATAAAGAGTATTCAATTAACATCATAAAAGTTGAATGTCAAAAATTGAATGTCATGAAAGTTGAATAGTTTTCAGAAGACCTGCTTCTGAAATAAATCTAAAAATGCCACTTGCATAGTAGGATACATCATATCCAAGAATCTTGGCAAGGATGAACCTGCCACCCTCACCTCGAGCCTCAAACAAATATTTATTCCTTAAGTTGTTATAATTGGGGCTTTCGGTCAACAAATGCCTCACTGTTAGAGGTACTAAACAGTCGTCACAATACGGTTGGTGTTGGCCTTTCGGCAGAAATTCGTGTGTCAACCGAGTGTGACCAATACGGAGACGACAAAGAGACGTCTCCCATTTTCAGGGCATCAGACGCGACGAACACCAACCGCCCGGAACGACGTACAGCCCTCGTCTGCAAGGAGCTAGCCCGCTTCAATGTTGATGTGGCGGCTCTTAGCGAGACCAGACTACCCGAAGAGGGCAACATCAGGGAAGCTGGAACAGGCTACACCATTTTCTGGAAAGGCAAGGCCCTAGAGGAGCCTCGCATCCACGGTGTCGGCTTCGCCATCCGTTCCCAGCTAGTGCAGCAGCACAACCTCGCTCCCAAGGCCATCAGTGAGCGCCTGATGACTGTCCGCATCCCCATCACGCGGGACAGACATCTCACCCTGATCTCTGTCTACGCCCCGACTATGACCTCAACCGATGATAACAAAGCTGCCTTCTACACCCAGCTCGACCGCACCATCCAGGCAGTGCCCGCCGATGACAAACTTGTTGTGCTTTGCGACTTTAATGACCGAGTAGGCAAAGACCATCGCCTGTGGGAGGGAATCATCGGCCGCCATGGCATTGGAAATTGCAACGCCAATGGCCAACTCCTACTGGGTCTGTGTGCAGAACACCAACTTGTGGTAACCAACACCATCTTCCAGTTACCAAAGCGACAAAAGACCACATGGAGACACCCACGGTCTAAACACTGGCACACCCTGGACTACGTCCTGACCAGAGCCAGAGACCGAGGAGACGTCCGCATCACCCGATCCATGCCCGGAGCGGACGACTGCTGGACGGACCACAGACTCCTCATCTCCCGACTCTCCGTGACGACCCTACGACCACCCAGAAGGGCACCTGACAGCGTACCACACCAATGCTTTGATTGTAGGAAGCTCCGCAGCCCACAGGTGGCACAGAACTACAAGGAGGCCTGCGAACAATACCTCGTAGACCCTGTGGGTCAGGCCACTGTCGAGCACCACTGGACCACCCTCAGAAACGCCATGGCCCGTGCCGCGGAGGAAACACTAGGCTACACCACCAAGAAACGGCAGGATTGGTTTGATGAGAATGATGCTACCATCTCTCTTCTCATTGAAACCAAACGACAAGCAAGCCTGACTTTGGAAAACCAACCAACAGCAGCTAACAAATGTGCTCACAAGGTGGCTGAAGCTGGTTGCCAAAGAGGTATCCGTGAAGCCCAGAACACCTGGTGGCAAAGAAAAGCTGCAGAAATACAGAGTTTCGCTGACCAACGTGACCTGCGCAGCTTCTATGCAGCAACAAAAGAAATATTTGGTCCCACACGGTCATCAGTGGGCAGCCTGAAGGACACGGATGGGGCCACGACCATCACCGACAGCGAGGGCATCCTGGCCAGGTGGAGGTCTCACTTTGAGAACCTCCTCAATGACCAAGCAGACAACCCAGACGATCTCCTGCGAATGACCCCGCAGCATCCCGTCCGTCACTGGATGGCACTACCACCCTCCATCCATGACTTCAACAAGGCCCTGCAGCGCATGAAGCCCGGCAAAGCCCCAGGGCCAGACAACATCCCGTTGGAGCTCCTCACTCACGGTGGCCCCGGCTTGAGGAACCGTTTGATGCTCCTTATACTGAAAATATGGGAGACCAAGACCCCCCCCAGTGACTTCCGCGATGCAAACATCGTTACCATCTTCAAGAAGGGAGACAGGGAGAACTGTAACAACTACCGGGGAATATCACTACTAAGCATCACGAGTAAGATTTTCGCTCGGATTCTCCTTGACCGCCTCCTTATTCTCGCAGAAGACGTCCTGCCAGAGTCCCAGTGCGGCTTTCGACCTTCCCGCGGGACCATAGACATGATCTTCTGTGCGCGACAACTACAAGAGAAGAGCCTCGAACAACAACAGCCCTTAATGTTCATCTTCTGGGATTTGAAAAAGGCCTTCGACAAAGTACCTCGACCTGCCATGTGGGCTGTCCTCAAAAGATATGGCTGCCCACCCGATTTTGTCAAGCTGGTGCGTGCCCTCCATGACGGAATGGTTGGGAGAGTCTGTCACCAGAACTCTCTTTCAGACCCATTCCCCATCAACGGCGGCCTGAAGCAGGGCTGTGTTCTGGCCCCAACGTGTTTCTCGCTATACACCGCAGCAATGCTCAACGAGATTCCCCCAGACACACCCTCAGTCGACCTACGTTTCCGCATGGATGGAGGCGCTTTCAACCTCGCTAGACTCCGCGCCAGAACCAAGACCACCTTGTGTGCAGTGCGAGAACTGCAGTATGCTGACGACAATGACACCCCAGGTCAGACGGCAGAGGACCTGCAGTCGTTAGCTGATGCATACAACTCTGCCTACGAACGTTTTGGGATGCAAGTCAACTCAGACAAAACCAAGACCCTCGTCCAACATCCACCAGGTTTGATGCTCCCCAACTTCAATACCACAGTGAATGACCAACCGTTAGAACAGGTGGACCAGTTCTCCTACCTAGGGACCATCCTAACATCAGATCCCACAAGCAAAAAGGACGTGGAGAACAGGATCAGGGCAGCCCACTCCGCCTTTGGCCGACTCAACTGCCGCGTATTTAACAACCACGCACTGACAATGACCACCAAAATAATGGTGTTCAGGGCAGTAGTCCTCTCCATGCTCCTGTATGCATGTGAAACATGGACGCTATATAGAAACGATATTAAAATCCTAGAACGCTTCCAACAAATGAAACTGAGGCAGATCTTGAAAATCCCCTGGGAGAGCCACACCACCAACATTGAAGTCTTAGAACGTGCCTCGCTGACCAGCGTGGAGGCCACCATCATCCACCACCGCCTCCGCTGGATAGGACACGTGCATAGGATGGATCCATCTAGGCTCCCAAAGAAAATATTCTACGGAGAACTGACCCAAGGCACCAGACCACGAGGAGCCCCGAAAATGCGCTATAAAGATCAACTAAAGCGCACCCTGGCTCTAACTGACATCAATCCTTCCTCATGGGAAGAAACAGCCAGGGACAGGAAAACCTGGAGGAGTACAGTACACCATGGCACCGTGGACTTCGAGGAGAGGAGGAGACAAAATGAGGAGGCTAGGAGGAGAAGAAGGAGAGAGCGATTAGAACAGCCCCGCCCACCACCTACCCTCCCTTGTGAACACTGTCCGCGACTCTTCCACCACAGACTAGGACTTAACAGCCACATCAGGCATAAGCACCCACCCCAAAGACAGGAGGCTGATGGCTAACGACAGAACCCAATACTCGGACACGAGTGGGCGCCGACGACGACGACGATATTATACCTCCAAGGAGATATGACAATTGTTACCTCTCTCATTTTATTGCCATCTAGGCTATCCCATTGCTGTTGCCATTTATTGCAAACCAATTTCTTGATGTCAAGTAATAAATCATTATAGGGAATGGGATACCTTCTTGGCAGCAACTCGGATGCAGCATTCTTAGCCAGTGAATCTGCCTTCTCATTCCCAGACACACCTACATGTGCTGGAACCCAACAAAATCGAACTGTTATACCTCTCTGTCCAATAATAAAAAGCCATTCTAAAATCTTTAAAACTAGAATGTTAATAGAATTAAAAACTTCCATAGCTTGAAGGACACTCCTTGCATCACTAAAAATTGTAAAATTACCCTCCTTCTCCAACGCTATTTTCTCAATAGCAGTTAATACGCCATACAGTTCGGCAGTAAATATGGAAGCGGTCAGAGGAAGTGCACCTCTACAATTAAAACCATTACTATGTACTCCAAATCCAACGCCAGCATGATTTGGAGCCATCAGTATCGATAAAAGTTGATCCTCTATGTTCTTTAACATGTTCATTAAAAAGAGACCTGGCTTCTAGGTCTGACATATTCTTCTTATCTCCAATAAAATATTTACAAAAAGATATCTCTGGTAATTTCCATGGAGGCATTGATGATACCTTGAATGGAAGTACCTTACTTCTAATTATATCCAGACTATTTAATAATTGTTTCACCCGAAAGCCATAGGGTTGAGGAGATTTTGGGTGCAACTCAAAGTATGTTGGGTGCCTTACAAGGCTTGCAGTCTGGAAGGCTAAAGAATTAGGGAGTCATTGCAATCTACACCAATACCGAATAATGGAAGACATTCGGTAAAGATCCAGAGGCAACTCTCCAGCATCAACAAGGAGACTTGGGATAGACGAGGCTCTAAATGCTCCTGTGGACAATCTAATACCAGTATGATGTATTGAATCTAATATCTTTAATAGGCTTGGGGTGGCTCAGGAGTATATTTCACATCCATAACTAATCTTGGAAAAAATCAAGGCCTTGTATAATTTTAAAATAGTATTGCGGTCTGCCCCCATGATGTATGTGACAATACCTTTAAAAGATTCAGAGCCTCAAGACATTTAGCTTTTAATGCTTTTAAGTGAGAAACCCATGTAAGTCTACAATCAAATATCAAACCTAAAAAATTTAGCTTTCCCTACACATGGGATACGTTGACCTTTAATGTATATATCCGGGTCTGGATGTGCTCTCTGGATATGACAGAAATGTACAATAGTAGTTTTACTTGTCGAGAACTTGAATCCATTCATAGCGGCCCACTGGATAATTTTGTCAAGAGAGAGTTGCAGTTTTCTCTCAACCATTGCCATTTTAGCTCTAGCAAATGATATGGAGAGATAATCCACTAATAATGTTGAGAGAACATCCCGGGGAATGGCTGAGGATATCCCATTAATTGCTAGTGCAAAAAGGGTCACACTCGGCACACTACCCTGAGGAACTCCTTCTCCCTGCCACTTACTCTCCGATAGCGCTTCCCCCACTCTCACTTGAAAAACTCTATTTGAAAGAAATGCCT
Organism: Palaemon carinicauda; assembly: GCF_036898095.1. NCBI lineage: Eukaryota > Metazoa > Arthropoda > Malacostraca > Decapoda > Palaemonidae > Palaemon > Palaemon carinicauda. The sequence goes on from NC_090748.1 coordinate 103,893,814, forward strand.
GAATAAATAGCAGAAGCTCTTCTCTCAATCCCAAGTCATGAATTGTTTTAAGTACACCATACCTCCAAGTGGTATCATATGCCTTTTCAAGGTCAAAAAAGTGTCACATGGTGCTGTTTGGAAGCAAACGCTTCACAAATAGAGGACTCAAGTCATATCAACACATCAGTCACCGAGTGCATTTTTCTGAATCCACATGTAATCGGTGATAAAATATTCTTCTTTTCAAGGTACCAAATCAGTCTTGCATTGACCATCTTCTCCATGATTTTACATAAACAAGATGTCAATGCAATAGGTCGGTAGTTTGCTGTCGGGTTTTAAAAAGGCTAAAATAATGGCCAGTTCCCAAACACTTGGATAACTATGATCATGCTATATTCTATTAATAATGCTTAAAATAAATAACTTTGTATTAAAATGTACATGTTTAATCATTGCATATGGAATTCCATCGGGTCCCGGGCCTGTATTGTTACAATTAGTAAGAGCGGAATCATATTCTCTTTCAATAAAAGGAGAATTATATGACTTCCCTTCCTGTTACAAAATTTATAATTTTCTTTTCCTCATTGCTCCTATACTGGTGACCAGGAGCTCCTTCACACTTGCTGGATACATTTGTAATATGTTCAGCCAGGGCATTGCTGACATCATTTGCTTCAGTCACATACTGACCGTTCACCTTCAACACTGGTGGGGGGTTCGGAGTAAATTTGCCGGAAATCTTTTTTATTTTCCTCCACACAGCAGATGATGGTGTTCTGCTGTTAATGGAGGAAACAAAAGACACCCATGACTGGCGCCTAGCTTCCTTCATGGCACGACGAAACTGTGCTCTATATTTCTTGTATATCATCAAATTGCCCTCAGTGCAGTGTCTGCGCAGTCGAGTTAGAAAGACCTTCTAGTGGCTCTGTGTAGGGCAGTTAGTTCTGAAGACCACCAAGGGACTGGTCGTCGTTTGAATAACCCTGTTGTTTTAGGAATTGAATTAACTCCTGATGTATGAAGGGTTCCATTAAGCAAGTCTATGGCATCATCAATATTTTCAAACTGTCCTGCATTTCCTTCAATTTCACTTAGCTTACGAAATCTATCCCAGTCAGCCTTATCAAGATTCCATCGTGGAGATCTTTGTAGAGGTGGACCGTTGTTGGTATTTATGATTGGTGCATGATCACAAGTATGCCCATCATCTAATGTCCTCCAATCGAAATCAAGGAGACAGAGCTTGCAATTGAAAGGTCGATGCATGACAAGGTACCCAAGGTACCCGTCTGTACATGGAAGTGTGTGGGTTCTCCTGTATTAAGGAGTCCAACATCCTTGTTTCCCACAATTGATGATATAATATTGCCCCTGGTGTTTCCTAACACATCACCCCACAATGGATGTCTACCATTCAAATCTCCAAGTAAAAGAAAAGGTTGAGGGAGCTATTGAATCACCTCTACTAAATCTTCATACAAAATATTATAATTTGGAGGCAAGTACAGTACAGTGATCAGATTGTATATTTTCTCCCTGTCTGCAGAGGTGTACGGACAGATGTAAGTATTTGGGGAGCATCTTGACTAATGTATATGAGACTTTCGCCATGGCTCCCCACTCCATGATCATAAGTGTCCTATAACTAATATATTCGCGAGAACAAGGGGTATTAGCATCAAACTTGCTCTCCTGTAGACATACGATTATGGGGAATGCTCGTAAACTAAGAGCTTAAGTTCTTTATATGTGGCCCTTAAACCCTGACAATTCCATTGCAAAATGGAGGAAAAAACTATGGTTTATTTTTTGGAAGAGCTTTTAGATGAAGTCTTCTTCCCATTAGCAATTTTTGATCTAATGCTATTTCCCGGTGGTTTTATTAGAGAGGGTCTTGATAAATATGGTATTTTGTTTGTGCTTTTCTTGGCGTCGTCCTGATCTAATTGTTGAGGGGGATGGTGGGGACCTCAACTTGAATTTCTGATTTATTTAAATTGTCTTCTGGTTGATCAGAAACATCAACAGACAAAACATTATATTTATTTGATGTCATAACTAATATTTCTTATGGAAGGTGGTGAGAGAGATGGAGGTCTCTCTCTTTTCCTATTTATAGGTGGTGAGGATCTACCAGGTTTTTGCACCTTCCCTACCACAGGTGCACCTGGTAACTTTGTTTCGGGTGGAACCTCCATCAAAACAGGCAAGAACATGGCCTGAGAGAGGTTAGTACTATTGCTGGTAATGGGGGATGAAGTTTGTATAGAAGTGGGCAGTGCCGGAGATTTAATACAGTGGCAAAGCCTTGGAAGGCAATATGCTTACCTTGTCACGCAAAACTTTACTATCATTAGGTGATGTATTTCTTTTCTTGGAGTTACTGGCAGCACTATGTGGGTTCGATGTCTCCTGTGGTATATTTTCTCTTGCTTTCAGTGCCTTTGCATAGCTGTTTGGTTTTTTCAGTAGTCTTTTGGCATGTCCTACACTCATGTGTTCTACACTGGATTTGTTGAGAGCTGCTTCTTCAAACTTATAATTCTCGCAGCTCCTGTCAGTGGATTTATGGTTTGAATTCCAGTTCAAACAGCTGGGCTCAAGTGTACTCTCTCCATGATAAGGTCTGGAACAGATGCTACACATTTTGTCATTTTTACAAACTTTAGAAGGATGTCCAAATTTGAAACACTTGAAACATTGTAAGGGCTTTTGTTTGAAAGGTCGAACTTTTATTCTTTCATTTTCAAGGTCGATGTGGAAAGGCACATCAGCATCCTGGAAAGTAAGGATAATCATCGACGTCCCAGGAATCTTGTGCACTTTCCACACTATTAATGGGCACATGGCTAGTATTTCCTCTTCTGTAAATTCATACAGATCTTTATTGAAGATTACTCCCCTTCCGTAATTAAAGTTTAGGTGGGGTTTGACATCTAACATATCCTCATCACTGCTTGTCTCAAGGTTAGACAGTATAAATGATTGCATGTATGATTTTGCATGGATTAGGAAGCTATTTTTCCCAAAGCGAGATATATCACCTGGTGCAATAGTTCCCACCTTTTTCTGAATTAATTCGCTAATTTTAAAATAATTCCCATTACTCCGTTTAGGCTCGGCAACAAGCCACATTGGTGGTTTTGGCTTTCTTTGGGGGAGCATAGTTATATAGATATCTTTCTCAAACAAATCAGCAGGTCTATATACATCCAAACTGTTTGGTATCTTATCACATAGGGCACCCATGACATTCAAGTTATTAATTTTGATATCATTGATGTTACATATTGCATTGAATGCTTCTTCATGATTATTATAAGTTATCCATGAATGCCATTTTTCATTTTCAAGTTTCATTCTAATTTCTTTTATCACTCCATAGCATCTAAATGCTTTATATATCATATCATAATCAGTATTTATTGGAATTTGGGTAACATGAAGGATTCTTAGTTTCCCTTTGTTACCCGACTTACTTGGTTTTAAAACATTAATAGAGGGGTCCTTTTTTGTTCCTAGGTCGTCAGCAGAATTTTCCATAATTGAATTAGCAGAGGTTGTCAACAGTGTAGGGGGAGTGTCAGCATATCCAGGGGATGGGGATTCGTTACTTAAAGAATCCATTAGACGAGAGAGAGAGAAAAGGGTTAGTTTGATGTACCGGCTCGAGAATGTTAGGCCATCACACGTTAGAAAGGAAATTTGCACTCTCCACTATCGGCACAATGAGAGTATACTTCCCAGATGGTTCACTCCATACCCTACCCGAAGGATAGCATCAAAACAGATATAGAGGCACAGGTGTAAGCTGAACGTGCCTGTTAGGACTGAGACTAAGAAACTATGGAATCATCCTCCCCATATCTATAATGACGGGCTTCCGGCCAAAAGCCGAGAGACCTACCACAAGCATTGGATCCCCCTGGATTCCGAAGACCCAACACTTGAGAATAGTTCCGCCAAAAAGGTCCAAACCATCTTCGGGATGGCTGAAATCATCCAATACTCTCACATATAGCTTTGAATGCAAACACCTCCCAACCGTGATACCTCCTCCCACTCATCAAAGCAGGCAGCAATAAAGGATGTATGAACATCCCCGTAGGGGCTACAATGGATGTAGAAACATCCAAGCCATAGGAGAAAAAAAAAATATATATGTACATGATATACACATATATAATGAGGGAAATTTTTCTCAGAGTTTGGAAAGCAAGACGAAAGAAAGTTTATGAAATTAGGATTGGGTCGAAGTAATATTGAGTAAAAGAAAAAGGTGAAGGAGAGAAATTTAGATTTGAACTGGGGGAGCAATTCCCCCTAGTTCGAGAGCCCTCTTGCCTGTCACCAAGTTTCAGCACGGGAATGAAATGCCGTGCTGAAGCTTCATGACTTCATCAAGGCATTCTCTCATTAAGAGGGATTTTGCGGTCTTGGTCGGACAGGACTGCTGGGTGCTGGAGGATTATAGGGCTTAAATGTCAAAGCCCTATGAAGGAGGGAGTCTTGGTGAGACTTCCTACACCTCTCAGCGGCCTGTTCCACATCCTTAGGCTCAAACAGAATCATTCCTTCTAAGGAAGAATGCCTGAGCCTATTGATCACGGTGCTAGGGACCTTCTGATGGAATCTCTCAGCCACCGCATCCCGACGTTTCAGGATGGTGTTTGCCCACAAGTTCGAGACTTGGTAGGCCAGAAACTCGATCGTGCGAGTGCCTGAGAGAGGAACGACCCCATAGCTTTCCTGGTACGTTCTTTGAAGAAATCCTGAGTGTATCAGGATACCTAAAACCCTAACCAGATGTCTTCGTGGCTTGTATAGCACACTTTGCAACCTTCTCTTGGTTAAGGATCTCGGTTACCGAGAACGAGACCTGCCGGTTGGAGTGTCTCTCAAGAGGGACTCCCCTGGTAAGCTCTTCCAATGAATGGTGGAGAGGAAGAGCTAAACAAGGCTCCTCCAAGATCTCAAAGTACCTCCTCTGCTGTACGCGAGGAGATGGGAGAAGCTTGTTGCCGGCACTGGAACGGTTGGAGGAGGACATCTCGGAGAGCTGTACAGCGATCTTGTCCCTGGTACTCTTAAGCCCCGAGACCAGGGCAGAGCCGCACTGGCCTTAGATGGTTTCCGAGTACCGAATACGCGGTCCAAGACTGTGTCCTTGCCCTCTCGAGGAGGGATCTCTGGGTTGGAAAACCCATTGAGAGCCCTCAGTCAGAACTTGCCAAAACGCATGCTCTGACTCTTGCTGTTCTCCTCCTGATGTTGGACTTGCAGCAAAGTCTACTGTCCCCAAAACTCTTCTTGGGGAGAGTCGCGGACGTTCTCCGAGTGGCTAGTTGGCTCCGTCCTTGGACTTGTAGAGGACTTTGGTAAAGTCTTCGAGTCCTTCGACTCCTTCCTGGGAAGGATGTAGGACTCCAACATAGAAGTGGGCAAGTTCTTTCCAGCCCCTACTTGGGAAGACTTCTCAAGCGCGAGGAGGGGTTTCCCTTATTGGTGCGATGGGGGAAAGTGATTCACCTGAGGACGGGAAGTACTCGTCCGACAGGGAAAGAGAGAAAGTCGGGGGGAGTGAAGGAACCTGCCTCAAAGGCTTGCGTGGAGTCAACTTAGCCCTTGGAGAAGTTACTGTGTCCGGAACTCCTCTTTTTCTCTTCAGAGGGGTAGACAGCCAAGGATCTGTGACCTAATTCAGAGAGAACGGGCTTGAACGCCTGCGTAACTGTTCTGATTAGTGCACCGAACCAAGGTTGTTGATTGACAGACGCGCTGTCAGACACCCCCCTTGAAGGGACAGGGATAGAAGGATCCCTGGGAGGAGTTACCAATAGGAATAGGGATCCTGGACCCCTCTGAATGTTTCCCTTCCGCCGCAATACGCGCTGTTATGCGTTTGCAGGGAGGGGAATGCGGCGATGGCGACCTTGGCGTGTGTTGTCCAGCAGCCTCGCGCTTGGGAGGATATTGACGCTCGCACGGGGGCGCGTAATGGTGCTCGCGCGATGGAGAATACCAGGGGTAGCACTCGGGAGACTGCTGGTGCGTGTGCAGGAGACTGATGGCGCGTTGGGGCGGGCGGGGGAGACTGTGGGCGGGCGGGGGAGACTGTGGGCGGGCGGGGGAGACTGTGGGCGCACAGGCGCGCGGGAGACTGTGGGCGCACAGGCGCGCGCGCGGGAGACTGTGGGCGCACAGGCGCGCGCGCGCGCGGGAGACTGTGGGCGCACAGGCGCGCGCGCGCGGGAGACTGTGAGCGCACAGGCGCGCGCGCGCGGGAGACTGTGGGCGCACAGGCGCGCGCGCGCGCGGGAGACTGTGGGCGCACAGGCGCGCGCGCGCGCGGGAGACTGTGGGCGCACAGGCGCGCGCGCGCGGGAGACTGTGGGCGCACAGGCGCGCGGGAGACTGTGGGCGCACAGGCGCGCGCGCGCGGGAGACTGTGGGCGCACAGGCGCGCGCGCGCGCGCGGGAGACTGTGGGCGCACAGGCGCGGGAGACTGTGGGCGCACAGACGCGCGCGCGCGCGGGAGACTGTGGGCGCACAGGCGCGCGCGCGCGGGAGACTGTGGGCGCACAGGCGGGGCGCGCGGGAGACTGTGGGCGGGCGGGAGACTGTGGGCGCGCGGGAGACTGTGGGCGCGCGGGAGACTGTGGGCGCACAGGCGAGCGCGCGGGAGACTGATGGAGCGCACGTGGGCGCGCAGGATCAGGGCGTTGAACGCGCGCCCCTGAAAAAGCTGTAGGGCGCGCGGCCGCAGGAGAGATACCCCTGGCACGCGGGCGCGCAGTTGAAGCCTGTGCTGCTCGTGGGCTCGCATCCGAATGGTGGCGCGTAACTGCAGGAGAGGATGGGCGAGGACGCGCGGGGTGCGCGCGTGTCGGCGCAATGGCGAGCGCTGGCGCACAGGAGAAAGCTGCTGTCACGTTGGCGAGCAATGGCGCACTGGGGAAAGATGCTGGCACGTTGGCGAGCGCTGGCGCGTGGGAGAAGTCAGTATAGACTTCCCAACAGCGCCCAGATCCGAAGATTGTGGGCGCGCTGGAGAGATGACTGCTGTGCGTGGGCGCTGGCGCGCAGGAGATCACTGGCGCGCAGGAGGTTGCTGGCGGGCAGGAGCGCGCAAGTGAGGGATAGCACGTAGCTGGGCGTGGACGTGCTTGCTCAGGCAAAGCCTGGCGCGCAGGAGAACGTGGGCCCTGTATTAGGGTTAAATGATGCCTGAAGAGCGTGGAGGTCAGGTTTCGTCGGCGCGTAGCGCGCATCAGCACTCAGGAACGGTGACGGCAGGTTGGCAGGTCTGTCGGGTGGAAGGTCGACATGTCCTTTGAAAGGACGACCTTCCACCGAAGGGGATCGCGAACGATCCGCTGATTGGTCGAGGACCAAAGCAGGTACAGTCGGTGATCGCTTATGAGGCTCCTCTGCGGGGGACTGCAACGAAAATGTAGAACCAAAGAGGTGCCTCCTCACCGCAGGTGAAGGAAGGCCTCTCTGGCGAAGAGGAAGGCGAGCCTTGTGACGAATACGCCCTCTGGGGGCCGTTGGATCAGCAAGCTGACCTTCTGCAGTCCTCCGAAGAGGAGTCTCTGTAAGTGAACTCCCCCGAGGGAAAGAAACACTAGCAGGAGAGACTGTTGGACTTAGTTTCTCCCTCGTTGGTCGAACAGGAACGGGAGAAACTAAGCCTTCAGCTACTGTGGGGTTTGAAGAGGCAGAGGTAGTAGGAGATACCGCATTGGATACCTCTGACACCACAACGTCGACAATCGACAGAGGATTAACCTCTCCCGGAGGCGGCGATTGCTTGACAGCGGCACCCAATCGGCTGTAGTCAAGTAAGACTTGCTTGGAGGGCGAACCCTCGAGACCCAAGGAAGACCAAAGCTGTAAAAATATGGATAAGTGACAAATCCTCCCCCGGGGGGTAGAGGTGGAGCTGCCTCGCTAGGGGAAGCAGCGCCATCTCTCGAACCCTGAGGTTGGAAAACAGTACAACGGTCTACGCTACCACTCGACGGTCTCTCGAAAGAGACCGACTGAGTGGGAGCTTCGGAGGAGGTTTGAGCAACGGAAGAGGCGGCCTTGGGTTTTTCTCCTTTCAAATAAACCTTCGAAGGAGAAATATCCCGTTTGGACTACTTCTTTCGTCGCCGTGAAAACCTCTCCCACTGGGAGGTAGACCACTCCCTGCACTCACTACACTTATCATCACTATCACACTGTTGACCACTACAGGAAGGGCAAAGGGTGTGAGGGTCTGTCTCGACCGCCGACATGAATGTTCCACAGGGGCGGTCGGGTAATCCAGGGCAGGTGCGCATAATAACAGAGCCCAACTTCACACACACAACTGTCAAAAAGGGAAAGCAAAACAAGGATTAATGGCTGCCAATGAGTGGCAAGGACGACAGCGGACACGTCCGACTACCATCCGAGCCGAGAGCAAAGTGAGTACAAGCACAGGTGTGTGTGTGTGTGTGTGTGTGAGGGGGGGGGTAGCAAGCTACCGTCCCCTACCCCCCCTAACTAGCGGTGTGGGTAGTAAACCCTCGTTAAATTTTAATGGCTCGTCATTTCAGCTACGCCGAAAGTAATACCCCTATTAAATAGCGTGGTTTGTATTCCAGTTACGGAACAAATATTACTTTTTAATGTACCTCAACTTTCTTTTTTATATTCAGTTAGTGATTTCTATTGAACCCATGGGATATAAATAGTGACACCATTGTAACACACAAACCCAATAAAAATCTCAATAACTCTGGCCAAATGAGTATTTCTAGATATTTTTTGAACTGTAATATTAACCATAAGGGTAATCTAATCTCCAAAAATGTTTGATGATAAGAGTGGCAGATCCAGTTGAAGAGATGCAGTGGTCCATTTATTTTGTCTTCCATGGAAACTTCCTTGAATTTATCTGTAGTAAATTCCAGATTATTCGCGGCTGATCATCTTGACATTAGGAATATCTCGCTATACTTTTTGCTTATTCTTTTGATGATTCTAATCTGAAAAATAAATACAATATAATTGTACAGAAATGACAGTTTTTCAAATATTTTACTGTACATCTCATTATCAAGAATATGCTTTTAGTAAAACATTCTGCATGAAAAAACTATAAATGCAAAACTTCTAATGTAACAATTACAAAATAGTGGAAATAATGATAAAACTAGATTTGTCTATGGCATTTATAATAGTAAATATTACAAGTGCTGAAAATGTATCTTGTAAAGTGGGAAAGCATTACTTCCTAGATCATAACAAGGAAATGTTTCACTACAATGATCGAATTCCTGGCCTCTGGCAATCCAATGACTAACAGGAGCTCCCTTAATCCTTCAACTTTCAAAAGATACTCAATAAACCATAATTCCCTCAATAAAACATTCTCCTTTACACCACAGAGGATACCTGGTCAAACTCACACAATACAAAAAAACACATATAAAGCTATGTATCAAATACAAGCAAAAATAACAACTTTTGAAGTAATTTGTATTTTTCCTTGTATACAAACCCTCCGCTATTTATAGGGGTATACTTTCAGCTACGCCGAAAGAATACCCCTATAAATGGCGGAGGGTTTGTATTTATGCCGAAACAAATAGGATTTACTGACAGCAACATCTTCAGAAGTAGAATATTAGTATATAAGCTTATAGTGCTGTACAAATGAATAATTAGTGTTTTTACTATTCTAAAAACAGGAAAAAAAAACCACCTCACTATCCTAAAACAGAAAAAAATCCTGCAACTTCCAGAGTTATCGAGCAAATGTATCATTCTCTTAATTGAAAGGGGATATTAAATTTTCCCTATATATTGTAGGGATCCTCCATAAACTAATTCCATCTATTCAATTATATTATTCAGTTAAAGTGGATTTTTTGGTTAATCCTCAGTCAATGAACCACCATGTTCTACCCATCTTACTTATCTTGCCTTAAACTAAGGAAAAGCTTATCTCACACGCACTCTGACTCATTAACCATCTTACTTATTTTGCCTTAAACTATGGGAAAACTTATCACACACTCTTTGACTTGCTAACCATCTTACTTATCTTGCCTTAAACTATAAAAAAATTATAGCACACTCTTTGACTCACTAACCATCTTTCTTATCTTGCCTTAAAGGATTGAAAAACACCACACTCTCTTCGACTAACTATCTTACTTATATTGCCTTAAACTGTTAAAAAACAACACACACACTACGACCCACTAACCATCTTAAGTTATCTTGCCTTAAAATATGGAAAATCTTATCACACTCTCTGACTCAATAACCATCTTACTTACCTTACCTTAAACTATGGAAAACTTATCACTCTCTCTTTGGCTCCCTAACCATCTTATTTATCTTGCCTTAAACTATGGGAAAACTTACCACTCTCCCTCTGACCCACTAATCTAGTCTCAGTTGGTTTATAGACGAGCTTATTCATTGTTGCACTTTTTGACTTAATGGATATATTTTCTCCATGGACTAACCTATAAAACACAAATTGACTATCTGGTCTTACCGGAGTCACAATTTTAATGTCCATAAACATGGAACAACAATGTGTGCTTTTACCAATGATTAACCAATGTTACCTCATAATTGCAAGCTCCTACATTTTAGTGCTTCTTTGTATGAACCAAATATTCAGGTTATATACTGTATCCAATATAAAAAACAATGGCTTAAGCCATCTATATTTTACATCCCTGAGACTTGTGTGAAAATATCATCAAAAGCATGGCTTAGTCTTTTACCGTATTCCTGTTAGTGAATTGGAAGTACAGTATATTATTCCCAGATTTTTTATTGATATTAGGATTGTAAAAACGATTTTTATACAAATTTATCAGAAATATGAAGCATTCAATGAAGTGTGTGATGATGCCTTGGTAGCAAACTACAGTAAACTAAATAAATGAATTACCTAGAGCAGCGGTTACAGCTATTATACCAAAATTAAAATACAGTACTGTATAATATTTAGGGAGAGTTCAAACATAAAATGAGAAATTCATGGCCTTGGGAAAAATATGCAAAAAAAATGCAGATTTTTCTTCTTAGTGCAATGCGTACATGATTGTTAACGGGTCTGAATTCCTCTTTAATTTGGAGATGCAGAAAGGGAAGATCTAGCTCATAGGCATCCAGAACGTAGGCACCTATCATCACTACTCCTGATACAAAAATGAGGATAGTAATTGCCAATGTTTCTTCCCCAAAAAGACAACTATTGACATTCACGAGAGGCTGATAACGTACACGCTCTCCCACAGGAAGAGAAACACTGTCGCGCGAACGTTACTCCTATTGTTTAAACTTCCTGGACTTCTTGAATGTCTTTGTGGTTCTACTGCTGGAGATACTGCAGCAGTGAAGGCTTCAGCAAAGAAGAGGCAGTGAAGGTAAGAACTTGAAGTTTATACACAAGTTCACAAACAATTTCTACAACACCCTTCACAGTTCTGATGGAACAATTTCCAAAAGTAAGAGCCACACCCTCGAGACACCCATTACTATCATGATAAAGTAGATTGGTAATACTTAATATTGTGTAAATATATCACAACAACAGTACACTATGGAAATTAACAAAGTACCATACGCCTACCTGACTTGGGCAATGCCACCCTCATAATAAGCACCATAAAGTTATTTTCCAATATTTCCAGTCATTCTGTCTGATAAATTAATACCAGTGTACACATCATGAAATAGTCTATATTGTTTCAAATTTAGTACCTCAGTTGGGCTTACTGCATCCCACTGACCAGAAAACCAAATTTGAAATGACACCTACCAATTACAGCCAACAACACTGCAAAGATATTCAGTTTGACATCTCAAAACCCTCATCAGTGCCTCCATGCAATATCACTGTATTTTCTGTGGTACATTTATATACTTCCCATAGAACTTGATGAGATAACTGTCATAACATTGACTTTTATCAAAAAAATTTTCAGTAAGGAGGCATTATACTTGTTTTATACTAATAATCTAGTTAGGAGCAAGCACCGCAATCCAATTATCACTTGAGGGTCACTCATTATTCTGGCAACAAACACTTATCACTCAAATGGCTGCTATCATGCACAAGTCAGGCAGGTTATTACAACTAAATAATAGTGTCTTCACCACACCAAATAATCTAAGAGCAAGGATGAAGCAGATGCCAGAAGCTCCGAGATCTGCAAGTCAATGAAGAAGATATGTGAAGTGACTTATCCTAAAGTGTCCAATCTCATGGCATTGAGCAAACACAGGAAATAATACATGACCCTTGTAACCAAACGTATTTTCAAAGAAATAAGCATTTCCGGTACGTGACCTTTCAGAACGTATTTTGTATACCACACTCGGGTTAAGCAAGGCCGTTTTTCCCAAATGAGAATAAACGAAAGCTCGATCACTTATGAAACCAAGTGCTAGCAACAGGAGTGTGAGCACTTGTATCCCATACCGCTCAGCAGTGAGAGCAAACAGGCACATCTTAAGATCACTCATGCACCAGGGAATGCATAGCAAGGGATAAGAGCATTTGTGTAGGAGAGCTTATGCAGGAAATTGATGAGTACGCGTGATCAGAAGCGTGCAGGCAATTGGCACTCCAGAAAAGGTAAGTGCAATGAGCAAATGAAGAGGTGAACATGATGGGCGATGGCACATAGGTGAATGCAGTGGGTAAGTGCATATAGGTGATAGGCAAGAGTAAAAACTGTGTGCATATAGGTTAGTGCTCTCTGTCCAGGGTGTATGGGTAAATATACGTGGGCACACACAGATGTATGAGTGTAAGGTCTAACATAGTGCTGTAAAGAATCTGATGTTGTGATGGCCCTTGTTTTACTTGCCATTAAAGGTGCCTCTACACAATGCATCTGCCTTTTCACCTTTGTACGTTGTGTAGGGATTGGCAATTCCAAAGCAGTGGGTAAGATTGATTAAATTAGGCTAATAGGATTAAGAGTTAAAGGTTGCTTCTTCTCTTTCCTTCAAGTTACCATAAGTGTTTCCATGGTCTGAACCAATGGTAATACAAATGAGGAGAAGGGGTCCAAATTAGGAATTTCCTTTGCTCATGTGGCAGGTGAGGAAAATATTAGCCTGCATGTACCCAGGACGCCCTCCAAACCCACAGAAGGCCACCATGTCCTTATAGCCATTTCCTTGGCATTGTTATCAACTAATTTTGAAGCTCATTATCAGGCAAAACGTAGGGAATAGCTGCCTCTTCTGGGTAACCAACTACAACCACCTCTCTTGTAGCTTACCCATGAAGGAGTTCGGAATTACCATCCTTCTCAGTCAACCCGCCAGAGGCGGCTTAAGGAGAAGGGTCAAAAGTGTAACCAAAATAAGAAAGGAGGAGGCCTGCAGATTTTGATTTGGATGAACCCAAAGGTGAATGGTTTTTGTTTCGGATACTTTTTCTTCTCTTGTTGTACATTACCCAATGTGCTGATGGGCACTCCTTACACTCATCTCTGGGGGAAGACTGCAAACAGTCATGCCCATTGCAAAAGGTGCACAAGTAATGGAGATCCACATGGCTCCTGCTCATGAAGGTTCTGCACTTACGTCCAACAACTTCATGTCAGGGTCGCATATCCAAAAACACACTTTCACCCCATAAAGAGAAAAGTTAAACAATCAATATAGGGAGACATTGAGCTTATGCGTGTGACCTAGTAGCTTTATTTAATGTGGCTTCTTGGTGTGCTGGGGATAAGGTAAGTACTCCCTGCCACACACCAGTAACTACTGACAAGCTGAAATAATACTCCTATTAAAGAGCGAGGGTTTGTAGTTGTGTGGGAACACACAGTGGAAATCCAAAAGTGTCTTAATCTATTGGCAATTAAAATGACAAATTTGTAGGTAATGTGTATTTTTCCTAACTATACAAACCTTAGCTATTTAATATGGGTAATTACTTCGGCGTAGCTGAAATGACGAGCCATTAGATTTTTTAACAAGGGTTTACTACCCCACCGCTAGTTAGCAGGGGGTAGGGAGGGGTAGCTTGCTAACCCCCCCCCCCCCCCTCTCACACACCTGTGAATACTTCACTATGCTTAGAGGTAGGACTTCACGGGGGACAGGGCTGGTGGGCAAGTTTGATTAAATAGCTAAGGTTTGTATAGTTAGGAAAAATACAAATTACCTACGAATTTGTCATTTGTTCCGTAACTGAAATACAAACCACGTTATTCAATATGGGTGACTCACCCCTTAGAAAGGGTGGTAAGTTCTGGCCATTACTGGCTTTGGCTTTGCCCGGGGATTGATTGATTGATTGATTGAAAGTTTTCTGGCATCCTGACATCAAAGGTCATTGACGTCGATACCATTTACTGTATATGAAAATTAAGAGAATTTGATTAAAACCATAAAAATTAAGAAGTTATTACAATAGTATAATAGTTTTCAGAAGACCTGCTTCTGAAATAAATCTAAAAATTCCGCTCGCATAGTAAGACACAACATGTCCAAGAATCTTGGCAAGGATAAACCTGCCAACCTCACCTCGAGCCTCAAACAGATATCTATTTCTTAAGTTACTAAAATTAGGGCATTCGGTCAACAAATGCCTCACTGTTAAAGGTACTAAACAGTCCTCGCAATACGGTTGGTCTTGGCCCTTCAGCAGAAACTCGTGTGTCAACCGTGTGTGACCAATACGGAGACGACAAAGAGTCGTCTCCCATTTTCGGGGTATCATGTTATACCTCCAAGGTGATATGATATTTGTTACTTCCCTCATTTTATTGCCATCTTGACTATCCCAGTGCTGTTGACATTTATCACAAACCAATTTCTTGATGTAAGGTAGAAAATTATTACAGGGAATGGGATACCTCCTTGGTAGCAACTCAGATGCCGCATTCTTCGCCAGTAAATCTGCCTTCTCATTCCCAGACACACCTACATGTGCTGGAACCCAACAAAATCGAACTGTTATACCTTTCCGTCCAATAATAAAAAGCCATTCTAAAATCTTTATAACTAGAGGGTTACTAGAATTAAAAACTTCTAAAGCTTGAAGAACACTCCTTGCATCACTAAAAATGGTAAAATTACCTATTTTCTCAATAGCGGTTAATATGCCATACAGTTCGGCAGTAAATATGGAAGCTGTTAGAGGAAGTGCACCTCTACAATTAAAATCATTACTATGTACTCCAAATCCAACGCCAGCATCAGATTTGGAGCCATCAGTGTATATAAAAGTCAGTCATATTCTTCTTAACTCCAATAAAGTATTTACAAAAAGATATGTCAGGTAATTTCCATGGAGGCGTTGATGATACCTTGAATGGAAGCACCTTATTTCTAATCATATCCAGATTGTTTAATAATTGTTTCACCCGAAACCCAAAAGGTTGAGGAGATTTTAGGTGCAGCTCAAAGTAGGTTGAGTGTCTTACAAGGCTTGCAGTCTGAAAGGCAGAAGAATTAGGGAGTCTTTGCAATCTAAACCAATACCGAATAATAGAGGACATTCGGTAAAGGTCTAGAGGCAACTCCCCAGCATCAACAAGGAGACTTGTGATAGGCGAAGTTCTAAAGGCTCCTGTGGACAATCTAATGCTAGCATGATGTATTGAATCTAATATTTTTAACCGGCTTGGGGTTGCTGAAGAGTATATTTCGCATCCATAACTAATTTTGGAAAATATCAAGGCCTTGTATAATTTTAAAATTGTATTGCGGTCTGCCCCCCTTGATGTATGGGACAATACTTTTAAAAGATTCATAGCTTCAACACATTTAGCTTTTAATGCTTTTAAGTGAGAAACCCATGTAAGCCTACAATCAAATATCAACCCTAAAAATTTAGCTTCACTTGCACATGGGATCCGTTGATCTTTGATGTATATATCCGGGTCTGGATGTACTCCCCGTATACGACAGAAATGGACAATTTTAGTTTTACTTGTCGAGAACTTAAATCCATTCATATCGGCCCAATGGATAATTTTATCAACAGAGTTGGATTTTTCTCTCAACCATTGCCATTCTGGCCCCAGCAAATGATATGGAGAGATCATCCAAAAATAATGTTGCGAGAACATCCTGGGGAATGACTGAGGATATCCCATTAATTGCTAGAGCAAAAAGGGTTACACTCAGCACACTCCCCTGAGGAACTCCTTCCTCCTGGCACTTACTCTGTGATAGAGCTTCCCCAACTCTCACTTGGAGAAAGAAATGACTGAATGAATAGTGGTAGCTCTCCTCTTAATCCTAACTCATGGATTCTTTTAAGTATACCGTATCTTCATGTGCTATCATATGCCTTTTCAAGATGAAAAAAAAGACTGTCACGTGGTGCTGTTTGGAAGCAAACGCTTCACAAATGGAGGACTCAAGTCGTATCAGCACATCAGTCGTTGAGTGCATTTTTCTGAATCCACATTGAATGGGTGATAAAATACCCTTCTTTTCAACGTACCACATCAGTCTTGCATTGACCATCTTTTCCATAATTTTACATAAAGATGTCAATGCAATAGGTCGGTAGTTTGCTGCTAAAAACTTGTCCTTACCGGGTTTTAAAAAGGCTAAAATAATGACTAGTTCCCAAACACTTGGATAACTATGATCATGCCATATTCTAATGATAATGCTTAAAATAAACAACTTTGTATTAAAATGTACATGTTTAATCATTGCGTATGAAATTCCATCGGGTCCAGGGGCTGTATCGTTACTAGTGGCAAGTGCCAAATCATATTCTCTTTCAGTGAAAGGAGAATTATATGACTTCCCTTCCTGTTGCAAAATTCAAAATTTTCTTTTCTTTAATTCTCATGTACTGGTGACCAGGAGCTGCTACACTCTTGCACGATACATTTGAAAAATGGTCAGCCAGGGCATTGCTAACTTCAATTCCTTCAGTCACATACTGACCATTCACTTTCAACACTGGTGGTGGGTTTGGGGTGAATTTGCCTGCAATCTTTTTTACTTTCCTCCATACAGAAGATGGTGGTGTTCTACTATTAATGGAGGAAACAAAAGCCACCCAAGATTGGCGTCTACCTTCTTTCATGGCACGGCGGAACTGTGCTCTACACTTTTTATACGTTATCAAATTTTCATCCATACAGCATCTAAGCAATCTAGTCAAGAGATTTTCTGGTGGCTCTGTGCAAGGCTGTTAATTCTGAAGACCACCACGGGACTGGTCATCTTTTGAATAGTCCAGGGATTTTGGGAATCGAATTGATTCCTGCTGTATGGAGAGTTCCATTCAGTAGGTCTAAGACATCATCAATACTTTCAAACTGTTCTGCACTCCCTTCGATTTCACTTAGCTCAGAAAATTTAACCAAGTCTGCCTTGTCAAGATTCCATCGTGGCGATCTTTGTAAAGGCGGACCCTTGTTGGTGTTTATAATGATTGGTGCATGATCACTAGTATGCCAATCATCTAATGTCCTCCAATCAAAATCAAGAAGGCAGTTAGAGCTTGCAATTGAAAGGTCAATGCATGACAAGGTACCTGTCTGAACATGGAAGTGTGTGGGCTCTCCTGTATTAAGGAGTCCCACATCCTCATTCTCCACAATTGATGAGATAATATTGCCCCTTGTGTTTGCCAAATTATCACCCCATAAAGGATGTCTACCATTCATATCTCCCAGTAAGAGAAATGGTTGAGGGAGTTGTTGAATGACCTCTGCTAAATAATCATATAAAATATCATCATTTGGAGGTAAGTAGAGAGAGCATATTGTATATTTTCTTCGTATATCAATTTGTACAACCACTGCCTGCAGGGTTGTACATATAGACATAGGTATTTGGGGAACATCTCGACGAACGTACGTGAGACTTCCACCACGGTTCCCTGCTTGATGATTATGTGGTGTTCTATAGCTAACATACTCTCGAGGACTAGGAGTGTTAGCATCAAGCATACTTTCCTGTAGACATAAAATTATGGGGGAATGTTCATGAATTAGGAGCTTAAGTTCTTCAAATTCCGCCCTTAAACCCTGACAGTTCCATTGCAAAATTGAGGAGAAAACTATGGATTATTTCTGGAAGACATCTTGGATGAGGTCTTCCCATTAGCAGTTTTTAATCTAACACTATTACCTGTAGGTTTCTTCAGAGATGGTCTTGTTATGTTGGGTTTTACGTTGGTGTTTTTCTTTGTATCCTTTGATCTATTTGTTGAGGGGGATGGTGGACCTCAACTTGAATTTCTGATTTATTTAAATTGTCTTCTGGTTGATCGGGAACATCAACAGACAAAACATCATATTTATTTGATGTCATAAGTCTAATATTTCTTCTGGAAGGGGGTGAGAGAGATGGAGGTCTCTCTCTTTTACGATTAATAGGTTGTGAGTTACCAGGTTTTTGTACCTTACCCACTACAGGTACACCTGATAACTTGGTGTCAGGTGGAATCTCCATTAAATCAGGCAAGGATATGGCCTGGGAGAGGTTAGTACTATCCTTTGTAATGGGGGGACAAGAGTTTGATAGTGGTGGATAATGTCTTTTTGTTGATACTCAATGATAAATCTTTAGGAGGAGATGTTCTTGTCTTATGCAGCACTTTATCAATAGATGGTGAATTCCTTTTTCGAGAACTACCTACAGTAGTTGGTGGGTGAGATGATTCCCAGGGAACTTTTTCTCCTGTTTTTAATGTCTTTGCATAAGTATTAGATTTATTTAATAATCTCTTTGCATGCCCCACGCTTACATGTTCAATATTTGATTTATTGAGGGCAGCCTCTTCTAACTTAAAAAACTGGCAGCTCCTATCATTAAATTTATGATTAGAGTTGCAGTTTAAGCACCTTGCCTCAAGTGTACATTCACCCATGGTAAATATTGGAGCAAGTATTACAATTTTTTTCATTATTGCAAACTTTGGAAGGATGTCCAAATTTAAAGCAATTATAACATTGCAGTGGCTTCTGCTTAAAAGGATGAACTCTAATCCTTACATTTTCTATGTCTATGTGGAAAGGTACATCAGCATCCTGGAAAGTAAGAACAATCACTGATGTTCCAGGTACTTTATGTACTTTCCACACTGACAGTGGACACAGCCACTATCTCCTCTTCGGTAAATTCATGTAGATCCCTATTGAAAACCACTCCCCTTCCATAGCTAGTTTAGATGGGGTTTGATGTCCAATTTTATATCATTTACTGTCTTCAAATTGGACAGTATAACAGACTGTGTATGACTTGGCCTTTATCAAGTAACTTTTCTTCCCGAATCGAGATATATCTCCAGGTGCGATTGTACCTACCTTCCTCTCAAGAAATTTGCAGATCTTGAAATAATTTTCCGTACCTCCCATAGATTGAGCAAGAAGCCACATTGGTGGTTTTGACTTTCTTTGGGATGGCACATCTACCTCTATATCTTTATCAACCCAGTCTGCTGATCTGAAGACATCCAGATCTTTAGGTGCCCCATCACACAGAGCACCCTTAACACTCACATTACCTACTTTAATATCAACAATGTTACGGCTTGCATTAAATGCTTCCTCGTGGCAATTAAATGATAACCAAGATTCCCAATTATCATCTTGAAGTTTCATTCTAATTTCTTTTATTAATCCGTAACACTCAAATATTTTATGTAGCACATCATAATTAGCTTCTAATGGGATTTGGGTAACGTGCAGGACATTCAGTTTTCCTGTGTTGCCCAAATTAACCTTTTTCCGAATGTTTAAAGAATAGTCCTTTTTAGTTCCTACGTCGTCAACAGTGTTTTCTTTAAATGAATTGCCAGAGGTCGTCAACAGTGCCGGGGGCGAGTCAGCATATCCAGGGGAGGTGGGGTCATTGTCACAAGAATCCATTAGAATAAAGGAAAAAGTGATATTTTGAATAGTTTGATTTACCTGCTTGAGAACATTAAGGCATCACTTGTTGGGAAGGAAATTTGCACTCTCCACTACCGGCACAGTGAGGGTATACTTCCCAGATGGTCCATTACATACCCTACCCGAAGGATAGCATCAAAATAGATAAAGAGGTACAGGTGTAAGCTGAACCCGCCTGTTAGGACTGAGACCAAGAAACTATGGAATCATCCTCCCCATATCTGTAATGACGGGCTTCCGGCCAAAAGCCGAGAGTCCTATCCCAAGCATTGGATCCCCCTGGATTCCAAAGACCCAACACTTGAGAATAGTTCCGCCAAAAAGGTCCAAACCATCTTCGGGATGGCTGAGATCATCCAATACTCACACATATAGCTTTGAGCACAACACCTCCCAACCGTGACACCTTTCCCATTCATCAAAGCAGGCAGCAATACCGGATGTAGAAACATCCACCCAAGTGGCAATAACAGATGTAGAAACATCCATGCCATGAAGAAAAAAAAAAATAATAAACACATATATATGTAAATATATACACATACTTATGGGAAATTTTACTCATAGGGTTGGGACAGCAACATGAAGGAAAGTCTATAATATTAGGAGAAGGTTGAAGCAATATAAAGAGGAAGAAAAAGATAAGAAAGAGAGAAATTTAGATTCGAACTGGGGGAGCAATTTCCCCAAGTTCGAGAGCCCTCTTGCCCGTCACCAAGTTTCAGCACGGGAATAGAATGCCGTGCTGAAGCTCAATGACTTCATCAAGGCATTCTCTCATTAAGAGGGTGACGCGTAGGAGAGCGCTGGCACGCATGGTGTTGGCGCGTAGAAGGTTGGTGGCGCGCAGGTGAGCGCTAGCGCCCTATCTCAGGAACAGCAGGAGCAGGAGATCGCTGGCGTGCATGGCGCGTAAGGGACGTGTGCGTGTGATGGCGCATACGCCCTTGTTGCCCCATAGGCACCGGTGCCTGACTATGAAAGACAGGTTTAGGCGACGCGTAAAGCGCATCAGCTGCCAGGAACGGCGACGGCAGGTCAGCAGGTCTAGACGGGTGGAGGGTCGACGTGTCCTTTGAAAGGACGACCTACCACCGAAGGAGACCGCGAACGATCCGCAGAGAGGTCCAGGGTTGTAGCAGGAACAATCGGTGATCGATGACGAGGCTCCTCTGCAGAGGACTGCAGCGATGATGATGAACCGAAGAGGCGCCTCCTCACCGTCATATAAGGTGAAGGAAGGCCTCTCCGGCGAAGAGGAAGGCGAGCCTTGCGACGTATACGCCCACTGGGGGCCGTTGGATCAGCAAGCCGACCTTCAGCAGTCCTCCGAAGAGGAGTCTCTGTGAGTGAAATCCCCCGAGGGAGAGAATCACCGGCAGGAGAGACTGTTGGACTTAGTTTCTCCCTCGTAGGTTGAGCAGGAACGGGAGAAACTAAGCCTTCAGCAACTGCGGGATGAGAAGAGGCAGAGGTATTAGGAGATACCGCATTGGATACCTCTGACACCACAACGTCGACAATAGACAGGATCAACCTCTGCCAAAGTAGGCGATTGCTTGACAGCGGCACCCAATCGTAAGATGTCAAGAAGTGCTTCCTTGGAGGGCGAACCCTCGAGCCACAAGGAAGACCAAAGCTGAATTAAATCAGACAAATTAAGATCCTCCCCCAGGGGGAGAGGTGGAGCTGCCTCGCTAGAGGCGGCAACACCATCTCTCGAACCCCAAGTTCGGGAAACAGAACCACGGTCTACGCTACCACTCGCTGGTCTCTCGAAAGAGAACGATCGAGTAGGAGCTTCGGAGGAGGTTTGGGCAACGGAAGAAGAGTCCTTGGGATTTTCTCCTTTCGAAGAAAACTTTGAAGAAAAATATCCCGCCTGGCCTGCTTCTTACGTCGCCGAGAAAACCTCTCCCACTGGGAGGTAGACCACTCCCTACACTCACCACACTTATTGCCACTATCACACTGTTGACCTCTACAGTAAGGGCAAAGGGCGTGAGGGTCCATCTCGACTGCCGACATGAAAGTTCCACAGGGGCGGTCAGGTAAACCAGGACAGGTGCGCATATTCGCAGAGGCCATCTTCACACTTACACCCGTAGGAGAAAAAGCAAAAAGACATTTATGGCTATCAGAGAGAGGCGAGGGCGAGAGCGAGAGCGGACACGTCCGACTACCACCTGAGCCGAGAGCAAAGTGAGTTCAAGCACAGGTGTGTGTGAGGGGGGGGGTCTAGCAAGCCCCCCCCCCCCCCCGCTAACTAGCGGTGGGGTAGTAAACCCTCGTTAAAATTTTAATCGCTCGTCATTTCAGCTACGCCGAAAGTAATACTGTACCCCTATTAAATACCGTAGTTTGTATGTCAGTTACGGAACAAATGCATTTTAACTTTATATGGACTGACTTTATAAATATTAAGAGCTAATGAATGACTCACTTCTAGACTTCTTAAAGTTGATAGATTGGATTATTAAATTTACGGCTTCAAGAAATAATAAAAAACACTGATAAACTTGAAATAATCTAGTAACATTGTTGTTAAAAAATATATAACTTTTCTACTGTAACTCAACTTACATTTGTAACACACAAACCCCCTAAAAATCTCAATAACTCTGGCCAATTGGGAATTTCTAGATATTTATAATACTGTAGTCATTTTTCCCATAAGGTATTTCAATACTCCATAAATGTTTGATAAGAATGGGTGCTTCAGTTGCGGTGATTCATTGCTCCTCTTATTTTGTCTTCTTGGGAAATTTTCTGGAATTTTTCTGTAGTAAATTCCAGATTGTTCGCTGCTGATCTTCCTCCTCATATCATGAGCAGGTTGTTTGCAGTTTAATTTCCTGTTTTGAGCAGAGTCTATATCTTTCCCTTTCTTTTGATGATATTAAGTCAGGTTGTTTGCAGTTTAATTTCCTGCTTTGAGCATGAGTCTATATCTTTCCCTTTCTTTTGATGATATTAAGTCTGAAAAATAAATACAATATTTCAATTGAACACATATAACTGTCTTTTTCAATTATTTTACTGTACAGTACATACCATTATCAAGACAATGCTTTTAGTAAAATGTTATTTTCATTAGTAAAATAAATTTTTGAATATACTTACCCGATAATCATGTAGCTGTCAACTCCGTTGCCCGACAGAATTCTACGGGAGGGATACGCCAGCTATCACTATACTAGAAGGGGGTGTACTCACAAGCGCCACCTGTGGCCAGGTACTACAGTACTTGTTGTTGACGCCACCTCACTTTTTCCTCGGTCCACTGGTTCTCTATGGGGAGGAAGGGTGGGTCAATTAAATCATGATTATCGGGTAAGTATATTCAAAAATTTATTTTACTAATGAAAATAACATTTTTCAATATTAAACTTACCCGATAATCATGTAGCTGATTCACACCCAGGGGGGTGGGTGAAAAACCAGTGTACAAGACTAAAGGATAGCTAAGTATCCCGTATTTCATATAATCAGTTATCCACAATAACAATGAAATAATAAGTACCTGGTAAGGAAGTCGACTTGAACCGTTACTCTGCCTTTAATAAGATCGTCTTCCTTACTGAGCGCAGCGTTCCTCTTGGAAGGCTGAATCAACTCAAAGGTGCTAAAGTATACAGGGCTGCAACCCATACTAAAGGACCTCATCACAACCTTTAACCTCGGCGCTTCTCAAGAAAGAATTGACCACCCGCCAAATCAACAAGGATGTGGAAGGCTTCTTAGCCGACCGTACAACCCATAAAAAGTATTCAAGAGAAAGGTTAAAAGGTTATGAGATTATGGGAATGTAGTGGCTGAGCCCTCGCCTACTACTGCATTCGTTGCTACGAATGGTCCCAGGGTGTAGCAGTACTCGTAAAGAGACTGGACATCTTTGAGATAGAATGATGCGAACACTGACTTGCTTCTCCAATAGGTTGCATCCATAACACTCTGCAGAGAATGGCTCTGTTTGAAGGCCACTGAAGTAGCCACAGCTCCCACTTCATGTGTCCTTACCTTCAGCAAAGCAAGGTCTTCTTCCTTCAGATGAGAATGTGTTTCTCTAATCAGAAGCCTGAATAGTAAGAAACTGAGTTCTTAGAACTTGGAAAAGAAGGTTTCTTGATAGCACACTATAAGGCTTCTGATTGTCCTTGTAAAGGTTAAGACCTTTTTAGATAGTACCTAAGAGCTCTAACTGGGCAAAGTACTCTCTCCAGTTCATTCCCCACCAAGTTGGACAGGCTTGGGATCTCGAACGACTTAGGCCAAGGACGTGAAGGAAGCTCGTTTAGCAAAAACCGAGCTGCAAGGAACATGTAGCCGTTTCAGATGTGAAAACAATGATCCTGCTGAAGGCGTGGATCTCACTTACTCTTTTAGCTGTTGTCAAGCACACGAGGAAAAGAGTTTTTAATGTGAGGTCCTAAAAAGAGGCTGATTGGAGAGGTTCAAATCTTGATGACATAAGGAACCTTAGGACCACGTCTAGATTCCAGCCTGGAGTGGACAACCGACGTTCCTTTGAGGTCTCAAAAGACCTAGGGAGGTCCTGTAGATCTTTGTTGGTGGAAAGATCCAAGCCTCTGTGGCGGAAAACCGCTGCCAACATACTTCTGTAACCCTTGATCGTAGGAGCTGAAAGGGATCTTACTTTCCTTAGATATAACAGGAAGTCAGCAATCTGGGTTACAGTGGTACTGGTTGAGGAAACTGCATTGGTCTTGTACCAGCTACGGAAGACTTCCCCTTGAGACTGATAGATTCTGAGAGTGGATGTTCTCCTTGCTTTGGCAATCGCTCTGGCTGCCTCCTTCGAAAAGCCCCTAGCTCTTGAGAGTCTTTCGAAAGTCTGAAGGCAGTCAGACGAAGAGCGTGGAGGTTCGGGTGTACCTTCTTTACGTGAGGTAGACGTAGAAGGTTCACTCCTAGAGGAAGAGTCCTGGGAATGTCGACCAGCCATTGCAGTACCTCTAAGAACCATTCTCTCGCGGGCCAGAGCGGAGCCAACCAACGTCAGCCGTGTCCCTTTGCGAGAGGAGAACTTCTGAAGTACCCTGTTGACAATCTTGAACGGCGGGAATGCATACAGGTCGAGATGGAACCAATCCAGCAGAAAAGCATCCACGTGAACTGCTGCTGGGTCTGGAATCGGAGAACAATACAATAGGAGTCTCTAGGTTATCGAGGTAGCGAACAGATCTATGGTTGGCTGACCCCACAGGGCCCAAAGTCTGCTGCAAACATTCTTGTGAAGGGTCCACTCTGTGGGGATGACCTGACCCTTCCGGCTGAGGTGATCTGCCATGACATTCATACCGCCCTGAATGAACCTCGTTACCAGCGTGAGCTTTCGATCTTTAGACCAGAAGAGGAGGTCCCTTGCGATCTAGAACAACTTCACGAAAGAGTCCCTCCCTGCTTGAAGGTGTAAGCCAGGGCTGTGGTGTTGTCAGAGTCCACCTCCACCACTTTGTTAAGCTGGAGGGACTTGAAGTTTATCAAGGCCAGAAGAACCGCCAACAACTCCTGCAATTGATGTGAAGTGTCCTTTGCTCCTGATTCCATGTTCTCGATCATTCCTGTCCGTCCAAAGTCGCACCCCAGCCCGTGTCTGATGTGTCCGAGAGGAGACGGCGGTCGGGTTTCTGAACAGCCAAAGGTAGACTTCCTTGAGAAGAAAGCTGTTCTTACACCACGCGAGAGAAGACCTCCTCTCTTCGGAAACAGGAACTGAGACCGTCTCTAGCGTCACGTCCTTTATCCAGTGAGCAGCTAGATGATACTGAAGGGGGGGAGGTGGATTCTCCCTAACACGATGAACAGGGCCAGCGATGAAAGTGTCCCTGTTAGACTCATCCACTACCTGACTGAGCATCGGTTCCTTCTCAGCATGCTCTGGATGCATTCTAGGGCTTGGAAGATCCTTGGGGCCGACGGAAAAGCCCGAAAAGCTCGACTCTGAAGATCCATACCCAGGGAGACAATGGTCTGGGATGGGATGAGCTGAGACTCCTCAAAATTGACCAGGAGGCCCAGTTCCTTGGTCAGATCCATAGTCCATCTGAGAATCTCCAGACAGCGACGACTTGTGGGAGCTCTTAAAAGCCAGTCGTCTGACGGAGCCGGACACAAGATCATGGTACTGCTGCACAGTCTGTGAACTGTCAACCATGGGGAAGCGAGGAAGTACAGTGACAACCCGAAGCTGTCTAGACTGTCTGGGTCGTACAGACAACTCCTTATCGGGTTGCTGAGGTTGCCGCACTGCGTCACAACAAGTCACTTCTGCTGGTTGTTGAACGTCTTCCCAGTGACACACTGACTCCGTAAACAAAAAATCCTTTAACAAGGACTAAGCTTGGACTGCATGTCTTGCAACACAGCTCAAGGTCTATGGGAGCAGGTGTGGTAACAGACGGGGTTAGTGACTGAAGTGGAACCATTACCTTCCCTGGAAGCATGTTATGCTTAAATAAAAGTCCATAGGAGGCTACGCAGCTAAAGGCTCCTCTCCAAATGACAGAGTCCTCAAGGGAATATCAGAAGGAGGGAGAAAAGCACTTTCTCATCTACAGGGACCATATCCGAGAAAAGTTAAGTTCTCTCAGTGAGGGTTTCAATGGTGCAAAAGCAGCAGACTAGAAGGCAACATTATGAAACTGCTTGACAGTCTAGTGAGTTGGCAACAACCAAAGATGTATGACTGAGAAGCATGCGGTAAGGTATGCAGAGCATGTTGTATGCAGAGCATGCTGTATGCAGAGCATGCTGTATGCAGAGCATGCTGTATGCAGAGCATGTTGTATGCAGAGCATGCTGTATGCAGAGCATGTTGTATGCAGAGCATGCTGAATGCAGAGCATGCTGTATGCAGAGCATGTTGTATGCAGAGCATGCTGTATGTAGAGCATGTTGTATGCAGAGCATGCTGAATGCAGAGCATGCTGTATGCAGAGCATGCTGTATGCAGAGCATGCTGTATGCAGAGCATGCTGTATGCAGAGCATGCTGTATGCAGAGCATGCTGTATGCAGAGCATGCTGTATGCAGAGCATGCTGTATGCAGAGCATGCTGTATGCAGAGCATGCTGTATGCAGAGCATGCTGTATGCAGAGCATGCTGTATGCAGAGCATGCTGTATGTAGAGCATGCTGTAATGTAAGCAGAGCGTGTTGCATGGCGTTTAACATTTCTCAGAAATTCCATGACCAGTGCTAGAGTGCTTCATGCATGCATGCATGGGGTTTTAATATCAACATAATATTTACCTTACATTCATAACTCATGATTCATTTTTGTTTTGAAGATATTTTTGCCATATTAGCGATATTGTTAAAAATATATTGCAAGGAATACATATATATTTTTATATAAGTAAGACAAATAACCTCCATTATCATAATGTTTGTGTAGGCATACATGTATATGATTACAAATGCAAGTTATGAAAGTAATGAGGTGTTATTATTGTCATTTGTTATTTCTCAAGTTGAGGAGAAAGTGGCAGATGCATGCGTTGAGGTGGCTGACTCATAGCATGAGGTTGCTGCCTCAAGAGTTGCGCTTGCTGTAAGGGTTGCGGATGCGCAGTAGCAGGTTCCTGAGGAACGAATTAAGGTTCCTGAGGTGTGAGCTGCGAGAGTTGAGATAGCGGCTGCGCAGAACGCAGTTCTTGTCTCGCGAGTTGAGGTTCCTGAGGAGCTAGCCTAAGCTGCAGCGAGTGCTGAGGTGGCTGCCTCATTGATGGAAGAGGTTGTCGTACCTCAAGAGATTGTTGCCTCGCTGGTGGAACCGCAAGCGGAAGCGGAGGAAGTAAGGCATAAGACTCCTGCTCCCATTGCTGAGGTTGCCTTAAGGAAGGTTAAGGTTGCTGCACAACGCTGGTAACTGGCAACTCAGAACGCGGTAAGGTAGCCTGAGGAACCTCAACTTCGTACGCCTGGCAGACTGGACTGCGGTGAGGCGGATCTCTCGCAGGAGGAGGCGGAGGTTGCTGCACACCGCTGGTAACTGGCAACTCAGAACGCGGTAAGGTAGCCTGAGGAACCTCAACTTCGTACGCCTGGCAGACTGGACTGCGGAGAGGCGGAGCGTTCGCAGGAGGAGGTGTAACCTTCTCAGCCTGAAACTCACGCATTAAGACCCCAAGCTGCGACTGCATGGACTGCAGCAAAGTCGTCTTGGGATCAACAGACGATAAGGTCTGTTGTGGCATCGCCTTACCTCTCTTAGGAGGTGTGCAGTCACCTGAGACTGAGGAGAGTCAGAGCTAACCCAATGACTGCATCCGGGTTGTTGAACTCTAACTTCGTACGTCTGGCATAGGTCTGGACTTTACGTTTAAGAGGTCTTGAGACCTGAGACCAGCGTTTTCTCCCCGAAATTTCTTCTGCAGACGAGCAAAAAAAGGGCTCAATCGTCTGCGGGTGGGAGCGACGGTCTCTTAAGACACGCCCGCAACCACCGAGGATACTTCTGTGCGCCGATCAAGGCCTGCCGAACCCTTTTGCCCTTCGACATTGCTTCTCCCCTGGGCTTGGGAGCTTGCAAGAGGTCCCGGACTGGGAGGACGACTGGCACGCACAGAAGTACCCTCACGCACAACACTGACACACTTTGCGCTAATCACTTATCACTTTTGATTTTCTGTTTGCACTTATTTCACTGAACTCGAAACTTTAAGTGGTTTGTACCTGAAACACGCAATTCTATCCTTTCTCAAAAGTTAGTAATTGCGAAAACAGATTACAATGTAACAAAAATCTAATGAAAGATAAATAATTCAGTGGCTGGAAAGAGACTAAACACTAGATCAAATAAACTACGTTTAAAATCTCTCACCGCATAAAGCTTGAGAACAAGAATAAAACTCTAGAAACGTTTACCTTCTTCCCCTAAAGAGACTAGGGAGAAGAGCAAAAACGATAACAACGTTACTCACTTGAACGAAACGTTTATCCTCCTCTTTCTCCCTCCGTCTCTATCTCTCTCTCTCTCTCTCTCTCTCTCTCTTGACTTAGAACCTGAGAGAAGAGCCCAATCATATATATCGTTAAAACATATTATTGTTAAAGGAAAATATTTCCCAAAATGAAAAGTTCCTTTGTAGAATTAAAACCATTAAGTTAAGAAAGAATGAACAAAACGCTAGACACGGTTACTCTTACTGCAACGTGACACCGTGAAAATTCTCTCTCTATCGTAACGATAGAGCGCAAGTTGAACGTTCTGAAACGTCAACAACTGCAGAGACAAAACAAAACGTTAGTTCAACTTTGAAAACAGTACGAGACTATCAAAGAAATTCTTTCAAAAACATTAAAATAGCATAATATGTTAACAGGTAAAACCGAAATGACGGGCTCAATGTTAATTAACTTCGGTACAAGAAAAGACCGCCTACCATTAGGAAAGGTCGAATATAATCAAATATAAAAATTAATTTTAATAATTTTATAATAAAAGGAAGTTAATCGAAGAGGCCTATAAAAGGCGGAGAGATATAAAATAAATCTATAACTTTTATTAAGCAAAATTAAGAAAGAGAGTCTATACTCTCTTAGACACCAACACTTCCGTCTAAGGGAAGGGTCGGCCATTTAAAGGTGAAAGAGAGTTCATACTCTCTTCGTCACCATAATTAAATTAATTCCAAAAGCTAACTAAGCTAATATAGAAGTTTCTAGTATAGCGAATAGCTGCAAATTTTAGAGAAATACTTCACCAAACCGTGAACAATACTCCAAAATCATAAGCGTATCCAAGAACGTCTTGCCGGAAGCACGACAGAGGAAAAAGTGAGGTGGCGTCAACAACAAGTACTGTAGTACCTGGCCACAGGTGGCGCTTGTGAGTACACCCCCTTCTAGTATAGTGATAGCTGGCGTATCCCTCCCGTAGAATTCTGTCGGGCAACGGAGTTGACAGCTACATGATTATCGGGTAAGTTTAATATTGAAAAACATCCTGCATGATAAACTAAACATTAAATATTCTAATGTAACAATTATAAAATAGTGGAAATAATGACAAAACTAGATTTGTCCATGGCATTTATATTAGCAAATACTAAAAATGCAGAGTATATATATCTTGTAAAGTGGGAAAGCATTACTTCCTAGATCATAACAAGGAAATATTTCACTACAATGATGGAATTCCTGGCCTCTGGCAATCCACTGACTAATAGGAGCTCCCTTAATCCTTCAACTTTCAAAAGATACTCAATAAACCTAATTCCCTGAATGAAACATTCTACCTTACACCACAGAGGATACCTGGTCAACCTCACACAATAATCTTAAAAAAACACATAAGGGTATGTAGAAAATATGAGCAAAAATAGGATTTACTGACAGCAACATTTTCAGGAGTAGAATATTACTTACCATACAAGCGTATAGTGCTGTACAAATGAATCAGTGTAGTTTACACTACCCTAAATACTGGGAAAAAACACCTATCCTTAAAAATAGGAAAAAAACACCTCCCCATCCTTAAAAATAGGATAAAAAACCACCTCCCCATCCTTAAAAATAGGAAAAAAAACCACCTCCCCATCCTTAAATATAGGAAAAAAAACCACCTCCCTATCCTTAAAAATAGGAAAAAACCACCTCCCTATCCTAAAAATAGGAATAAAACCACCTCACTATCATAACGCGAAAAAACCACCTCATCCTAAAAACAGGAAAAAAACACCTCACTATCATAATAACAGGAAAAAACCACCTCACTATCCTAAAACCAAGGAAAAAAACCCTATCCTAAAAAGAAAAAAAACCCAATTATCCTAAAAACAAGAAAAAAACACCTCACTATCCTAAAAACAGAAAAAAAACACCTATCCTAAAACAAAAAAACACCTGCAAATTCCAGATGTATCAAGCAAAAATATCATTCTCGTAATTGAAGTGCGATACTAAATTTTCACTATCTATGGTATGTATCCTCCCTAAACTAATTCAATCTATCCAATCATATTAATCAGTTAAAGTAGATTTTCTGGTTAATCTTCAATCAATAAAACACCTTCAACCCATCTTTACCATTTTACTTATCTTGCCTTTAACTATGGAAAAACTTATCAAACACTCTTTAGCTCACTAACCATCTTACTTATCTTGCCTTAAAATACTGTATGGGAAAACTTATCACACACTCTTCGACTCACTAACCATCTTACTTATTTTGCCTTAAACTATGGATAAAATCACACAATCTTTGACTCACTAATTGCCTTACTTCTCTTGCTTTAAACTATGGAAAAACTTATCACATACACTGTCTCACTAATCTAGTCTCGATTAGTTCATTGACGAGCTTCTCTATCTATATACCAATGCACTTCCCCCAATTTTTTGGGGGTAGCCGACATCAAACAAATGAAAAAAAGGGGACCTTTCCTCTCTACGTTCCTCCCAGTCTGACGAGGGACTCGACAGAGTTCAACTGGTACTGCTAGGGTGCCACAGTCCATCCTCCCCCATTATCCACCACAGGTGAAGCTTTGTAACGCTGAATCCCCTACAGCTGCTAGCTCCGGGGTCATCTAAGGCAACCGGTGGAAGCAGCAGGGACTCCGGAACTAACTCAGTGCTATTGTTTTTGATATTCTTCATCCATGGATTAACCTATCAAACACAATTTGACAACCTGGTCTTACCGGAGTCACGACTTTAACGTTCATAACCACACAACAACGTGTACTTTTGCCAATGATTAACCAATGTTACCTCATAATTGTAAGCTCCTAGATTTTAGTGCTTCTTTGTATGAATCTAATCTTCTGGTTATATACTGAATCTAATATCATTAAAAAAAATGGCTTAAGCCATTTATTTCACATCCATGAGAATGTGAAAATATCAAAATCATGGCTTAGTTTTTTACTGAACTCCTCTTGGTGAATTGGAAGTATATTAATCACAAATTTCTTTATTGATATTAGGAAGATTGTGAAATAAATTTTTTATACAAACCTATCAGTGAAGTATGTGATGTTGCCTTGGTAGCAAACTACAATAAACTAAATAAATAATGACTTACCTAGAGCAGCTGTTACAGCTATTATATCAACAATGAATAATTTTTAGAGTTAGAATATGAAATCTCTCCTCAAAATCTGAACTCCTCTTTAATTTGGAGATTCAGCGAGTGGAGATCTAGCTCATAGGGATCCCGCACATGGGTACCTGGTACCGCTACCCCCGATACTGTACAAAACCGAGGACTAGTAATAGGTACCCAGACACCACCTATACATGCTTGACAATGCTTCTCACCATAAAAGACAACTATCGACATTCATGGGTGGCTGGTAACGCACACTTTCCCACAGGGAATAAAACAGTCCCTCGAACCAAACTCTTATTGTCTAAACTTCCCGGACTTCTTGAATCTCTTTGCTGTTCTCCACCTGGAGGTAGCAGAGAGGACTTCAGCAAAGAGGAGGGGGTGAAGGTAAGAACCTGAAATTTATATACAAGTTCTCAAAATTTCTAGAGCACACTCCACAATTCTGATAGAACAGTTTCCCTATGTAAGAGCCACACCCTCTAGACACCCATTACTGTAATGATAAGGTACTTTGGTAATACTTAGTATTAAGCAGATATATCACAACAGCAGCACATTATGAAAACCACAAAGTACCATACACCAACCTGACATCGGCAAAGCCACCCCCATAACAAACAAAAGGAAATCATTATTTTCTAAGATTTGCAATTATTCTACGACTAATAAATCAATACCAGTGTACATATCATGAAATGGTCTGTATTGTTTGAGATCTAATATCTTAGTAGGTCTTACTGCAACCCACTGATCAGAAACTATATTTGAAAGGATACCCCTAGCAATTAAAGCCAACAACACTGCCAAGAAATTCAGTTTGACATCTCAAATTCCTCATCAGTGCCTCCATACAGTATTACTGTATTCTCTGTGGTACAGTTATACACTTTCCTTAGAACTTGAAGGGATGACTATTATACCATTGATTTTTATCATTTTTTTTTTCCAGTAAGAAGGCATTACAGACCTACTTTCTTTTTCCACAAATAATCTAGTTCGAAGCGAACACCCTAATCCCATTACCAATTAATGGTCGCTCATTGTTTTGGCCTAATCACTCAAATGATCACTATCATGCACAAGACAGGCAGGTTATTACAACTAAACAACCTAGTCTTCACCACAGCGTATAATGCAATAGAAAGGACGAATCATAAAGTGTCCAATCTCATAGCGTTGAGCAAACACAGGAAATACATGAACCTTATACCCAACCGTATTTTCAAAGAAATAGGCATTTCTGATACACGAGCTTTCAGAACGTACTTTGTATATAACTCACTCGGGTTAGGGGAGGCCATTTTTCCCCACTGAGAATAAATGAAAGCTCGATCATGTACGAAACCAAGTGCTAGTAACAGGTGAGTGAGAACTTGCATCCCATACCGCTCAGCACCGAGTATGCTCTTGGTACGGACCACTTGGCATTGGGTATGATCTCTACATGTACCACCCTCACGTACTTTGAGATTGTAGGAGAGAGACTTTCTAGAAGGGCGAGTGCAAATAAAGTATTCTCGATAAGAAACATGACCAGATCGAATGAGTGCACACCACTTGAGAAAGTACTTGTAATCGATGAGCACAGTTGTGTAAGTATAGTGCTAGAAACCCACAAGCATGTGAATGCTCTAAGTCAGAAGAATAAATGAAAATAGGCAGGCATAATCTGTGTAAATACGTACAGTATGGACATCCCCTGTTGCAAGTCCAATGAAAGAGCGCTAGTGCAAAGAGGCGAGATAATGCTCCGGTAGAGCAGCACACTCGCAAGCAGATAAGATGGCTCTCCCATAGGAGAGCTCTTTTGCAAAGCAGGTGAGGTGGTGTGCAATCATTCTCATAGATGCATTTGGGAGTGTGAAATCATATGGGGTGGCACTCAAGTACGAGCACATTATCAGATATGGTGGCACTCAAGTTGGATCATGTAATCAGATGCAGTGGCATTCAAGTCAGTGCATGTGCCTTATGACCTATTCCTTGTCCCACTGAAGTGCTTGCTCTCTCTCCTTAAACAGAGTCAATACCAAGATCTGAAGAAGACATATGCAAGAAGGTGACCATCAGGGAATCATGTCATGGACAATGATCAAGTTCTTGCAACAAGTGCCATTCTTGGGAAGATCTCCCAGAAGAAACATCCTCAACTGAGGGCCTTGTCTTAATCAAAGCATCCATGTATCTTTAGGTACATGCTGGCATCTTTTAACTACTAGGAGAGTGCTTGCAGGGTTGGTTGCGAACAAGTAAGCGATCTGGGGTGTACGGGTGTTCTGTAAATGGAAACTGCCCTACAGTGTGAGGGTGTGAGGATGTGCAGGCCAATGTACATTCTCATACCATAATATTCAGGTGAGTGATCATGATTAGGTATGTTAAAATAAGATGAGCTGGCCTGTTATGGTACAGGAGGTTGGGAACGAGAACATGAGAGCGGTGAGCATTCAAATTGGAGTGTGTACCGAGTGCTCAGTCTCCTTAGAGCACATTGTAATAAAAGATGGCATGACACAGGAAAATGTACAGCCAAAGAAAGACACTTGTGCCCCAGAGAGGGGCCTGCATTAAGAGTACGAGCAAATAGGCGATCTGAAGATCATCACTCATGCACCAGGGAATGCATAGCAAGGGATGAGAGCATTTGTGTAGGAGAGCTTAGGCAGGCGATCGATGAGTACACGTGATCGGAGGAGTTTGGGCAATTGGCACTCCAGAAAAGGTAAGCGCAATGAGCACATGAAGAGGTCAACGTGATTTCCGACCCCACACACACGTGAATCCAGTGGGTAAGTGCATAAAGGTGATAGGTGAGTGTAATAATTATGTGCATATAGGTGGGTGCTCTGTCCAGGGTGTGTGGGCTGATACACGTGGGCAAACACATGGAAGTATGAGTGGAAGGTCTCACAGTGCTGTGAAGAATCTGATGATGTTATGGCCCTTGTTTTACTTGTCATCAAAGGTGCCTCTTCACAATGCATCTATTCTCACCTCTGCAAGTTGTGCAGGGATTGGCAAATCCAAAACAGTGGGTAAGGTTGATTAAATTAGACTACTAAGATTAGGAGTTCAAGGTTGCTTGTTCTCTTCCTTCAAGTTGCAGTAAATGTTTCCCTGACCTGAACCAAAAGGAATACAAATGAGGAGAAGGGGTCCAAATTAGGAATTTCCTCTGCTCATGTGGCAGGTGAGGAAAATATTGGCTTCTAAGTACCCAGGACTTGTGGCATTTTATGCTTTGAGGGGACGCCCTCCAAATCCACAGAAGTCCCAATGTCCTTATGGCCATTTCCTTGACATTCTTATCAACTTACGTTTGTGACTTATTATCTGGCAAAGAATGGGGAATAGCTACCTTTTCTGAATACCCAACTACAACCATCTCTCATATAGCTTACCAATGAAGGAGTTCAGAATTGACATCCTTCCTAATAAACCCATGCCTACAGGAGGATGACGGAGAAGGGTCAAAAGTGCAAGTACCAAAATAAGAAAGAAGAATGCCTGCAGATTTTGATTTGGAGGATGACCCTAAAGGTGAATATTTTTTTTTTTGGGGGGGGGGCTACTTTTCCTTCTCTTGCTGTACATTACCCAATGAGCTGATGAGCAATTCTTATGTAATGACAGAAATGCTTCATTTAACTGAATGGTAATACCCTTGACGATTATTGTCTTAATAAACGAATTGGTTTTCATCTCATCAAAATGTTATGATAGCCACACCAGGTTGAGATGGTGTAGGATCGAGTGTGCATACGCAGAGGTGTAGAGAGGCGTAACAAAGTAGTAGTGTCTGCGGTCGAGTTTGTGATTCAGTGCACAAGGTAAACAAGGGCGTAGTTGTGTGAGCCTCGGGCGTAGCTGTGCGAGATAGAGTGCACTCCAAGTCGACAATGATCAGTGTAGAGGGGAAACGGTATTGCTCCCCTGATTATTATGTGAAATTCTTACTTTCTCCCTTGTGAAAGGTATGCACTTGTTTTAGTTATAACTTGTGTGTTTAATAACACTTGATATTGTCTATTGTGGTTATCTTTTTGAATGAAATAACAGAATTATCAAATAAGGTTAAGATAGTTTTGCCAATATTGAAACGGCTTCATGCTGCGCTTGCATGTGGTTGGAATTGTGCCACCAACTAAGTTAGGATGTGCAATATCATTCCCAGATTTGTGAAGTTTATTCTTGAGTTGCCAGGCTAACTGTGCAGCGTAACCAGTGGGTTAGGTAAGAGTACAGTATAGCCTAGGCTACGAATTGCATGTTGGTTGGCAAAGGATCGTTGTCCTAAATGAAGACTTTGTATTACAGGGTACCAGTTTGGAGTACCTGTCATGTACTAGCACTTGTAGAAGTAAGAATAATAAAAAGACCCAGGGAACCAGCCTTTCCCTCAACCTCCACTACACATGAAGATCCATCCGTCTCCACATCAAGTGCAAGTTAACTTTAAGACTAGGTTTAGAGTATTAACCTATACCTATGATGTACACAGTATTAGTCTATGCCAAGGTTTGGCTTCTTATAGATAGGCTAGCTAGGAAGTTGATTGTCCTAAATTGAATGGTAGCCTCCGAATGAAAGTCAGGACAATTTACGACGGTAAGAGATCTAGTGAAAAGTCATGTGGGAAACGGCATGACACTTACACTCCTCTCTGGGGTAAGACTGCGAACAGTCATGCCCCATGCAAGAGGAGCACAAATAATGGGGGTCTACATAGCTCCTGCTTATGAAGGTTCTGCTCATATGTCCAGCCACCCTAGGTGAGGGTCGCATGTCCACAAGCACAATTTCACTCGATAAAGAGGAAAGTTAAACAATCAAGATAGGGAGACATTAAGCTTACGTGTGTATGAACCAGTGGCTTCAGTTATAGTAGCTTTTTGGTGTAATGGCGATGGGGTAGGGACTCCCTGCCACACACCAGGAGCTACTGACAAGCTGAAATACTCTTATTAAATAGGGTTTGCATTTGTATAGGAACATACATTGGAAATCCAATACCTTTATCTATTGGCAATTGAATCACTCCTTAATTCAGTAGTAATCCAATACTACTTTAAATATTCTAAGAAGAACACAACCCTTCAAAAAATCTAGAATTAGTCCAACTATCAACTGTCAATGCAGGGCAGAAGGAAGATAATCCTACTGTAATCACTACCAAGAAATATCTGCCTTGAATATCTAATTATGAATAAAATTACCTAAATTAAATCATAGACAAGCCATAAACTTGACTATTCTGATGTAATTCATTTACAATCAATAACCCTATTAAATAAAAGGGATAATTCAATTTTCATTTACTCTAGTCAATTCAACCTCAATCTACTACCAAGCCAACATCTTTTTATTATAACATTCAAATCTAACAAACAACCCTCTATATAACTTTACCTTTTAAAATTCCAGCTAATGCAGCTAACTGGTTTCCTGTGGATTCCATGCTTTCATTGAGTAGCAAAACTATAAACCTTCTATTTGCAGTCTCCCAATGCTCATTACTGAAGCACCTGAAATAAAAAAAAAAAAAAAATGAAAAATTTTAAATTCTTCCATTATTTTTCATAATCATATGACAATTGAACATGTCGTTCTTGCTATTACAGTCACCAAGTGTTATGTTATGAATTTTGGTTAGTTGTACTAGGGTAAAGTTTTGATGAGCTATGAGGTTAGGCTGTGTATTCAATGCATATACAGTACTGTGTAATATAGCAAATATAACTTGCACATTAGGAGGAAGCGAGAGGTTAAATGGCGAGTAGTCTAGCATGGTCTTAGGTTTGTTGTCATTTTGCTCATACCATAATGGGATATGGTCAGGTAAGGGTTAAAATTCGGTACACTCCCACCCACCTCTATTGTGGTAAAGCACGCTAAAACAAAACACTTCTCAATCCAGTACTGTATACAGTGATACCTCTTGATACGAAAGTTTCTGCTTACGAAAAATTCAGGGTACGAAAAGCGATACGAAGATTTTTATGCCCCAGTATACGAAAAAATTTTCAGGATACGAAAAGCTTGCGAGATCCCAACTCGTCGCTGAGAGTAATTTTAAAAAGCGCGCCCCGCCAGACTTTGAACTTGGGTAAACTCACTTACAGCCTCCCGCTCACCCATTGGTTATCTCCCTACTCAGATGCTAGCTGCCGCCATAAGATCCTGCTTTCCTATTGGTCGGCAACTATCCCACCTTGCTTACGCACGGGCGTTCATCTCTCTCTCTCTCTCTCTCTCTCTTTTCGTTCCGACTGCAGTATCGTTAACATTGACTTCGTGTGCTTTCGCTTGTTTGCCGTAGTGTTAAATACATTCATACGCCAAGTGTTATCGTTATTAAACATTCTTTACTGTATACTGTACAGTATTAGTGTTTACTACATAGTACATAATGTACGTAGTGTATTATTGAGCATAATACTGTAGCCATGGGTCCAAAGAATGTTGCCGAAGGAAAGACGACGACGACGATGCATTTTAGAAATGTGTTGAAAAGTAGGCAGAAACAAGCTTCCATGGATAGTTTCTTATTAAAGAGGCCAGCAGTATTAGTAGGCCAAGACGAAGGTGAAAGTGAAGAAAAGAAACAGAAAAGAGGAAGTGATGAAGACGAAGGTGAAAGTAAAGAAAAGAAACAGAAAAAAGAAAGTGATGAAGAAGTAGAAGAAATTTAGAAAATGTGAAAAACGTAGTTATAAAAAAGCAAAAAAAAAAAATTTTAAGTTTTATGTTACCGATAAGTGTTAAAGTAATTTTTTCTTTCATTTTATAGTTTTCCATACGTAATGTTAAGTGTTAATTATTTCTGCCATTTTTTTATTTCGTAAAGTTTAAGTGTTAATGTGTTAGGTGTGTAAATTATTGTACGTAGTCTGTCACTTGTTACGTTTTCTGCCTTATGCCATCCTCCTCTGCCGAGACTTCGCTATCTGACTTCGTCTCAATCAAAAGGAAAGTTTCAACTTTTTTGTTAATTAACTGTACCTTTTTTTTCAGGGTATCAACCCTTAATTTAGGTGTACAGGTAACAATACACCTTCACTGATCCATATGATTTACATACAGTACCGTAACTTTTATACAGTAGTAAAGAAAACAGACCGTTTTCTTAAGGCTTGGAGGGGATAACTAGGCCGTAACTACATTATTGAATAATCTCATGGTGGTTTCTGGAATGGATTAGGCTGTTTTTAACGGTTGGGTTAATTATTGAATGATAAAAATGGCTGCATTGCATGTTTATTACTAGAGTTTAGCGTGTTTATGAAAGAAAAGGTGTCTTTTCGTAAGGCTTGGAACGGATTAGGCTATTTACATGTAAAGCGCGACTCAGGATACGAAAAAATCAGCATACGAAACCGTATCCTGAACAGATTACTTTTGTATGCTGAGGCATCACTGTATTATCTGTGCGAATGCATAAGAGTAAAAAAAATAAAATGATAGGGGCAGGGAATTTTTCTAAGTTATTTGTTTTTCTTCAGTTTCACAAAGACAGCTCTCGTTAGTTTCGTATGATTGTTCCCAGCCTATTTAACTCCCTCCCCATTAAAATGTGACAATTTCCGCCTGAACGTGCAGTAGCTCCACAAACTGCGCTCGATGCTCTAATGGAAAAGCGGTACCTTCTCTTAAATGCATTACTATTGACTATTAGAAATTGGAGGGCTCTTTGGTTTACGCATGTGTGACAATTCAAGTGTGCTTCTCTCCTATTTTTAGGATCTTTACTTTGAAATGGACAATCATAATCCTGGTAAATTCTAACCACCCCTATTGATTGTTTTGTCTTGAAATTTGTTGCACTGCACCTCAGCGGTTGATTTTCAAATAAAACATCCTAGTTTCGTCATTGCTGCATATTGGGCAAATGTGAATACAGTATACCCCATTTGAACCTATTACAGTACAAAATTTTCAACTAATAATAAAGTAAGTTTGGAATATCTACATAACCACATTATGCTTTCATCAGAAATAAAATGTACAAAATGTTCCAAGCTGTGCACTGTATGTACAGATCGTCATTACTGGCAGAGTCACAGTAAAGTTAGAATGACCAAACTAGAAGCAAGTCCAGTGCATTTTCTCTGCGAATGATTACAAGGGTAGTTTTGCGGGTAAATGCAATTTTGAACCTAAACAGGCATACCTGTTTTTACATCTGATTCGGATCACTCAGACTCCGACAATTGGGGCAAAACATTACAGACCGAGTTTCAGTGTAAGCTAAGGATACTGCAGTCTAAGAAGGGGGTTGCAAAGGGGTCAAAACCCCCTGATAGGTAAGGATATGACTAAGAGGTTAGGTTAGCTGGTGTTCTTGTGTGTGTTTCCCCTGTAAAATCAGACCATGTTAAAGACTGAGATGTTGAGATCTCTGTGTTCAAAAGAAAATGGAGCTTGAAAGAAAATGGAACTTAGGAAAGAACAATGCTTGAGAGAACTTCGGCAGATAGTCCGTTGGTGTTGTTCCACATTTTTTTTTTATAGTTTTCTTGGTTTTTGCTGCATTATCTTCCATAATTCATTAGTTTTTATCTTGCCTTACTCAAAACCTGATTCCCACCTGAGGTTCCCCCATTACTGTTAGGGGTTACGTAGGGTGATGGTAATTGGAAAAGATACTTTTGCCGGTCAAATTATAGAACAGTGCAACGAACGGTTTATAGAAAATAAGACTTTATATAATGCATTTGGTGGTGTTTTGAACATTTTTAATGATTTCTGGCAGAAATCCATATTTCTGAGTAATGGTGGGTTGACTACCATAACTTAAAAGCTATGGCTTTGCATTAGGTAGTCATCAAATATGTTCAAAGCACCTTAAAATATACCATGTACCAGTCTAATTGTATACTTAAATTTATTTTTTTTTTATTTTTGTTCCGGCCAGTCACCATAAGAACCAGTCATCACAACAATAAAACAGTTAACATAATTAAAACCAAGTAATAGTAATGAAACAGTCAAAACACTTGAGCTTTTGTTTGCTAAGACTTCTGGACACAGAAAACGTGATTTTTCATCCAATTTTCTATGGAGTCATTCACAGCAGTGTTCATCATACTAATAATTCCTCATTACTCAACTGACCTGACGATTTATGTTTTTGCTCTACCATAGCTCACTTCGCTCGCAACTATACATTATCGCATTGCTCCTATGTCCTGGCACCCGGAACATGCGGTAGCCATGTGGACTACTATTTTGGCATTAATTATCAATTAAAAAAAAAAGGTGTGAATTGATACCTAACAATGGTGCGAGTTGCATTGTTGCTTCGAGCTCCAGCCTCAGTTCGAACATGGACTTACTTCCATATCCCATTATCAGACTAACTGTACTAATCACACTTTTCTACCGTAACCTTTTATTATTATGAATAAAAATAAATGAGGTTTAAAATATAAAAATTTGGGACCTTTATTGTTTGAACAACTGACTTTCCAAAGAAGCACAACCTATTTGTTTTTTTCTGAACTACCAGATGAAAGGAGGCTCTTATGGCCTGTGCTAAGATATTAGAAGACTGAAGCAAAATGGGATTTCTTTTATGAAAATCTGTAACTCCATAAATAAAGGTTTCCGCCGGTAATATATGGAATTCAAAATATTGTACTTGCCAAGATCTTTTCAATTATGAGAGTTCCAATGTCCTAACTTATATTGCACTGTTCTATAATAAAACCCTTTAAGTGGAAGATATCGAAGACAAAGCAAGAAAATAAAATAGCGGTTTCCACATAATAATGCTGAGTGGGAAATTACCGAAATTTAATCTTCCCATAATCAGCTGTCAAATACGAATGCAAATATTGGATGCACAATAAACCACAATCCTTTCAAATTCAAAAACGCACTATGCTACAGTATCCTAGCAGTAACGTTTTAAAATGAAATAAAACACACATTATTGAAGAACCCTCTAAACCAGAGGGCTATAAATTAATTAAAAATTCTATAAACTATTAAAATTAATAATCATTACATATAACACTGACTTATGCCATGGGTAAAATAGCGTGGCCCAGACTGCAGACTCAAGACTCAAGAGTAGGCTGCCAACATTGGAAAATACATAATATATCCAATTTTAATTATAAAATAAATCTCATTACACTTTAATACACCTGATTTACTATCTAAATTAACAGTACCAACCTTTAGAAAGATGCGGAACGTATAAATAGAGAAAATGTCGGAGACAAAAGAGAGGTATTACAGTCAGGGAAAATCTTCAACAGCGACGGTGAGCGACCACACTTGGAATGACAACCCAGACTGCGGAACAATACATTTGGCAGGTGGAAGCAATATTTTCCTTATTAAACCAATATTAGGTCTCTTCTTTCTTTTAAATACCATGATATAAATATAGAAAAAATATAATATATGAAATGCATAATTAATTCAGCTGGTTTTACATTAAAAGGGAGAATCGGCGTGAACTACTTTTCTGACTTTTTCCCCCAGACTTTTTCGGATTTTTGTGCAAGCAAGCAAATACATCGAATATGGAAACAATATTTTCCTTATTAAACCATTATTTAATTGTGCCTTTCTTTTGAATACCATAATATGAATATATAACAAAAGATAATATATTAAATGCATACTTATCTTCTCTGATTTTACATTAAAAGGGAGACTCACCCACCGTGAACCACTTTTCAGACTTTTTTCCTCAGACTTTTTCGGAAGTTTTATGCAAGCAAGCAAATGCATGGACACGCCCATAAAGAATTCACAAATTCATATGCAAAATATCCTGTATTAAATATATACATAACTTCGCTTTTTATGTTAAAAGGGAAAAATACCACGACCTATTTTTATGACTTTTTTCCACAGACTTTTTCGGATTGTCATGCAATCAAGCAAATGCATAGATACCCACATGAAGAGGGCACAAATCCATATGCAAAATATCATGTATTAAATGCATACGTATCTTTACTATTTTATGTTAATAGGGAGAAATACCATGTACTGCTTTTCTGATTTTTTTTCCACAGGTTTTTTCGGATTTTTATGCACGCCAATTCATGGACACCTAGAAAAAGAATACACAGTTTCATATGCAAAATACCCTGTATTAAATGCATACTCAACTTCTTTGTTTATGTTAAAAGGGAGAAATACTATGACCTACTTCTCTGACTTTTTTTCCACAGTCTTTCTCTGATTTTTATGCAAGCAAACACATGCATATATTTAGATGGTAAACTTTAAGGTTATTATAGATTCAGAGTCTTATATAAGTGTTAAATTCAAATGCTTCTTTATTACAGAGAAAAACAAAAAACAGAAAGTAATCGTGTTATACAAAACTATTCTAATATCCAGAAACTACTTCGGAAAAAAATTGAAATTTGTTAGATACATTTTGAACGAATCTGAAAATGAAAAACATTGTTATATGAGTAAAGTTAGTAAAAACATTGTAAAAATTTTAACATCCCACAACCATTGTTTAAAGGAGGATATTCTGAGTCTAAAATTTTCGAGGTATTTTGAAGAAATATTAAGGGTACTATGATTTATATGAAAATAACAAGCAGGAATTTAAAGCTTCTACATAGGCCCAACTAGTTTTGTTTTTCTGAAGATAATCTCTACTTTATAATGGAAAGCGTCTATATATATATATATATATATATGTATATATACATATATATATATATGTATATATACATATATATATACATACATATATATATATATATATATATATATAAATGTGTGTATGCATATCTATAAATACCTAACCGTCTTTTTTGACGGGTCGCGTACACTAGTGAAGATTAGTAACCATAATTACTAGTTTGAAGCAAACATATATTAATGGATGTAAAATAAAGGATATTTAAATCTAGTTTATTTGTTAGGGTGAAGTATTGTTTTCCTTCAAAGCCTTAGGGTATAAAGAGACCACAAGAGAGAATATGAATATTTTATTATGTAAATAGACAGATTAAAAGATGAGTCCCTTGTTTGTAAAAATTTCCTAAAAAGACTTGGTTTGAAATATTATTATTATTATTATTATTATTATTATTATTATTATTATTATTATTATTATTATTATTATTATTATTGTTGTTGTTGTTGTTGTTGTTGTTGTTGTTGTTGTTGTTGTTATCATTATTTCAAAAAAGATTCCCGATTTCATGAATAATTTGTAGTATATTAGAAAAGCAACATTATTGATTATAATTGTATATTTGAATGAAGTATATTGGAAAATTTAAGACAGAGACTTCCAACCCCCAACCCCCCAGGCTTTACGCAAAATAATAAGGATATTAACATCTTATCAGATATAAAATAAATAAGACATCCTTAATGAGAGAGAGAGAGAGAGAGAGAGAGAGAGAGAGAGAGAGAGAGAGAGAGAGAATTAGGTTTATATAGGAAGAAAAAAAAGTTTATTTATAAGTACATAGAAATTCCTAGCTACGTGATTAGTAATACTGACATGAAGCATCCTTAGTGAGAGAGAGAGAGAGAGAGAGAGAGAGAGAGAGAGAGAGAGAGTTATCAGTCCAAAACAAGCGCTAATTATTCTTCCTTAAGTCGAAGCCAATCAGGACTAATTTTTAGCTAATAACCTCTGATCCCTTTCCCGGAACTTGATTGGTACGATTAAACTTCGATAATTCTCGACTCTCTCTCTCTCTCTCTCTCTCTCTCTCTCTCTCTCTCTCTGTAATTATTTTATTCCTCACCAAGATCAAGATAGTATTTATTAATTTGAGAATGTGGT
The DNA here is from genome assembly GCF_036898095.1 of Palaemon carinicauda. Taxonomy (NCBI): domain Eukaryota; kingdom Metazoa; phylum Arthropoda; class Malacostraca; order Decapoda; family Palaemonidae; genus Palaemon; species Palaemon carinicauda. The sequence continues at coordinate 103,938,576 of NC_090748.1, forward strand.
GGTTTTTAGCTTTCTCTCTCTCTCTCTCTCTCTCTCTCTCTCTCTCTCTCAGATCTAGCAAAGAAGGGTGAATTCGAAAATCAAATTAGTAAGTGAAGCATTTGGCGACTGAAATCGGAACTCTTTCGTACTTTTTCAATATATTATTATTATTATTATTAATATTATTATTATTATTATTATTATTATTATTATTAAAAATACAAAATTGCTCATTTATATTCACCATCTATAAACAGATAAATATATTTTGTAAGAATAAAAAATAAAAATCCAATTCAGGAAAGGAAAATTGGATGCAAAAATGAAATAAACCAAACCGAAAAAAAAAAAAAGTTATGAATACGGACATTACCAGGAAAGAAAATTTGTTGGATGAGAGATGAAAGTGATTGGACATGTTAAGGGCTATTCTCTTTCACCTCATTATAGGCTTAATAGATCGCTAATTAAAATAGATTAGGTCTGATTTCGTTTTGATTGGAATCAGTTATCATTTCAAAAAGTCATTTCCTATACGAGAGGGGAAATGCAAGCAAATTTTCTCGATTCTCTTGACTGGATGTATATACTATATATATATATATATATATATAAAGTGTATATATATATATATATATAAAGTGTATATATATATATGTATATATATATATATATATACACTTTATATATATATATATATATATATACACTGTATATATATACAGTATAAATACACACACATATATGCACATATATGTATATATATATATATATATATACATATATATATATATATATATACTGCATATATACCATATATATATATATATATGTATATATATATACAGTATATATATATATATATATATGTATGTATGTATGTATATATACATATATTGCTGCAAACGTTTGAGACCACTCGCTCCTACTAATAGGCTTCAAGTCCACTCATCTGTAAAAGAGGGCCAGTTCTTTTATTGGGGTGAAACCGAAGACCCTAGGCTATGAACTTTCTGATATTAGAAACTAGATAAACAATCTCATTTTATTCAATTTATCACCATATTATCGTTAAGTATTTTAGATTTCTTTTTCTTCATAATAACACACACACTCTCTCTCTCTCGCTCTCTCTCTCTCTCTCTCTCTCTCTCTCTCTCGCTCTCTCTCTCTCTCTCTCTCTCTCTCTCTCTCTCTCTCTTTAATTTACCAAGGTATATCATCATATAAACGTGGAATATTTTTGAAATTGGTTTATTTACAATAACTCTCTCTCTCTCTCTCTCTCTCTCTCTCTCTCTCTCATATACCAAGGTATATTACCATCTTGACGTGGAATATTTTTTGAAGTTGGTTTATTCACTCTCTCTCTCTCTCTCTCTCTCTCTCTCTCTCTCTCTCTCTCTCTCAGATCTAGCAAGAAAGGTGAATTCGAAAATCCAATTAGTAAGTGAAGCATTTGGCGACTGAAATCGGAACTCGCATTTCCAAACTTTATAATGAAAAGTGGACGAAGTTTTAATGAAACTCGAACGCAAACCGCCTATTTTTTTGCACCGTTCAGTACCATAGTTTTTCAAAAACTCACTTTTTCTCGAGTCTTGCGATGAAAAACAGTTGCCTCAATGTTCCTTAAAAGCGATGGTATGGGTAAGCACTGAGAGAGATAGTGAGGAGAGGTAAACTTTGATATAACATAGCAAGAATTTTAATTTTTTTTTTTTTTTTTTAGTTAGAGAGAACGGAAGAGTTTACATTTGTGAAAGATTTCCATGGAAGTAAATAGTAATAATAATGATAATGATAATAATAATAATAATGATAATAATAATAATGATAATAATAATAATAATAATAATAGGTTTCATTGAACATTACAGCTGGTGTGGACTGGCATAGAAGACCACAAACAAACGCAAGTGGAAGGATGTGTCTGAGGCCTTTGTTCTGCAGTGGACTAGTAACGGCTGATAATGATGATGATGATAAATCGATACCAAATAAAAAAATATCACATAAATGATTTTAATTGTTATTATGAATCGTGCAAATTTTCTGCTGAAAATTTTCATTCATTATCTTAGTGAATAATATTCTTTTAGAATTAGAATATTTTTTTTCTAAGATTCTAAGAGGCTGGTTTTTTTTTTCGGATGGCTTAGAAATTATTTTGTCATTTGATATGAATAATAAACCATTCATTTCTTAAACATCGATCTTTTCAAGAAGAGATTGTAAATATAAGTCACAAGACAATACTTTATCATAAATTTCTCTAATTTGAATGTAAGCTGAGTTTTTTCAAATCTATTTTTAGAAGTAAATTCATTCATTGAAACATAATTAAAAAATCAGGTATGATTTAAAGTTCTTAGATGAATTTGAAGTTATTCAATATTCGGGTTTAACGAATATTAGTCAAGCCTTCGTAAGCCTTTCTTTTCATGCCATGATTATCGCCCCCCCCCCATCCCCCATGCCTGTCTGTCTGTCTGTCACAAAATACTTATGGTATAATGTTAAAATTGAAGTTAAAAAAGTGTTTGATTAGTACAAAGGAAACTCGTATACTTTCTCTCTCTCTCTCTCTCTCTCTCTCTCTCTCTCTCTCTCTCTCTCTCTAAATACTTGTGCTATATATTAACCATAAAGTACAAACATTATCATACTACAGCAACATATATGACAATAACTTACATCCCACCTTTTACCTTGTCTCCAAAACACCATTTAAGATCCACATCAATAACATTCCACTGGCTGGGAATAGCAACACACGGTGTCCTTTATTTTAGTGATGTTCCTCATCTCAAAATATTCTATTTTTCCTTGTTTCCTTTCCTCACTGGGCTATTTTCCCTGTTGGAGCCCCTGGGTCTATAGTACATGTGTGTGTATGTGATCATATGAATATATCCCTAATCTCATACTAGCGGATTTGAGTGTAGATATATGTGTGCGTGTGTGTGTGTTTGTGTGATCATATGAATATATCCCTAATCTCATAGTTGCTGGTTTAAGTGTACGTGTGTGTGTGTGTGTGTGTGTGATCATATATCCGAGTTCTCTTGAAAGTATTGAATTGTTCATATCAAATCCTCCCACAATAAACGAAATACATTATGAAAAATAGTTTTATATATCTTATTTTTCTCAGATGTAATATTTCATATCATATTCTGCATTAAATGTTAAAATACTATACTGCTCGTCTATTTAATCAACTTCTGAACTGTAATTTTTACAAAGGAATTTGAAACCTATTATTTTATTTTATTAGAAAGTTAATATGCAAAAGTGGTCCACCAATTTACGATATATTTTTATTAATCATAATGATAGTGTTTGTTAACCTTGCTATATCCCATGAATAATAAGATATTCACTTGTAAACAATGAATGATAAGATATTCTCTTGTAAACAATGAATGATAAGATTTCCACTTATAAACAACTAATAAGATATTCACTTGTAAACAATGAATAATAAGATATTCTCTAGTAAACAATGAATGATAAGATTTCCACTTATAAACAATGAATAATAAGATATTCACTTATTTACAAAGTTGGAGACATTAAAGGTTTAAAGGTTTAAAGTCCACTCATGAATGGCAGAGGAAAGGGACAGTGACATTGCCCTATCAAGCAGGACAATGCCCTAGAGACTGACCATATATACATATGATCAGCGCCCAACCCCCGTCTCTACCTAAGCTAGGATCAAGGAGGGCCAGGCAATGGCTACTGATAACTCAGCAGATAGACCTATAGGCTCCCCCATAACCCCCAATCTTAGCTCACAAAGATGGTGAGATTGCAGCGACCAAAGAAACTGTCGAGTTTGAGCGAGACTCGAACCCCATTCTGGCGTTCACCAGTCAGGGACGTTACCACATCGGCCACCACAACCTTTAGTGTGAACAGTATGTTAACTGATGCTATATCTGGACATCAATTTAATTTCATAATTTCCTGTTCGGAGATATATAAGAAAAAAAAATATTCACGGATTTTAATTTCGTCCTATAATAATCAATTAGGGTATTGCAATTTGGAGCAATATCAACGCTCTAAATTTTATAATTTCCTAATTAGATATATGTAAAGAAATAAAGAAAAAAAAAACTTTGTTCCTCATGGGCTTCGATTTCGTCTCAAATAGAAAAAAAAGGAAAAAAAAAAACCATCATCACGGTCTTCAATTTCGTCTCATAATCATCAACCAGGATATTGCAATCTGAAGAAAGATCAACGCTCTATTCTGGGTTTATTTTTGGCTTTTCAAGTGTCCAAAATCCTTTAAAGAGGATAATTTTCACAAAAAGGCAATTTTCCCTTCATTTTAATCAAAGGATCCTTTTCTCCCTTGCTCAGTGATGCCTCCAAAACACCAAAAAACCTCCTTTTTTTTTCTCCTTCTCACCGAGACGCTTCCAAAAACAATCAGATATTTTTGCATGAAGACGAAATCTATTAAGATGTTGATGCTCTCTCCAGTCTTCGGATGGATATGAAGAAAAGTTCGGATTGAAACTGAAGATTTTTCCGAAAGGGGAAAATGGCCAACTTAGAAGTGGAAATTTGCGAGAATTTGTATGTCCTTAACCTTCCCATCTCTTCTATTTTTTTTCTTTTTAATCTGTTTTACACTGATAATTACTTAAATATGCAATACTTGTATTATAAGTTACACTGTTAAAAAGAGAAAACCGTAATTTTAATCGGAAATTCTCCGTAAAAATATACTGTTCTCAGCCGCATTTCAGTAAAATA
>NC_090748.1:103945833-103948333 GCF_036898095.1 Palaemon carinicauda
TTTTTCCTTATTCACTTGCGTCTTGAGGTGAATATTTTATATGAAATGCTAAAAACAATATTTTTTTTCCTTATTCACTTGCGTCTTGGCGTGAATATTATCTAAGGAATTCTAAAAACAGTATATTGCATGAGTCTTTGGGTGAGTATTTTATAAGGAATTTTAAAAACAGTATACATTTATGAGTCTTGGGGTGAATATTTTATAAGTAATTGTAGAAAACAGTATATATTTAGTCTTGGGTTGATTATTTTATGAGGAATTCTAAAATCAGTATATTTATCATTATTTACTTGCGTCTTGGGTGAATATTTTATAAGAAATGCTAAAAAGTATATTATCCCTTATTCACTTGAGTCGTGAGGTGAATATTCTATAAGAAATTCTAAAAACAGTATTTTTTTCCTTATTCGCTTAAGTCTTGGGGTGAATATTCTATAAGGAATTCTAAAATCAGTCTATTTTTCCTTATTCACTTGAGTGTTTGGTTGAGTATTTTATAAAAAATGCTAAAAACAGTATATTTTCCTTATTCACTGGAATCTTGGGGTGAATATTTTATAAGAAATTCTAAAAACAGTATATTTTTCCTTATTCATTTGAGTCTTGGGGTGAATATTATATTATATAAGGAATTCTAAAAATAGTATATCTTATGAGTCTTTGGGTGAGTATTTTATAAGGAATTATTAAAATAGTATACGTTATGAGTCTTGGGGTGAATATTATATTATATAAGGAATTCTAAAAATAGTATATCTTATGAGTCTTTGGGTGAGTATTTTATAAGGAATTATTAAAATAGTATACGTTATGAGTCTTGGGGTGAATATTTCATAAGAAATTCTAAAAACAGTAATATTTTTCCTTATTCACTTGAGTGTTTGGTTGAATATTTTATAAAAAATGCTAAAACAGTATATTTTTCCTTATTCACTGGAATCTTGGGGTGAATATTTTATAAGAAATACTAAAAAGTATATTTTTCCTTATCCGCTTAAGTCTTGGGGTGAATATTTTATAAGAATTCTTAAATCAGTATATTTTTCATTATTCACTTAAGTTTGTGGTTAATATTTCATGGAAATGTTAAAAGGTATATTTTTCCTCATTCACTTGAGTCCTGGGGTGAATATTTTACAATAAATTCTAGAAACACTATATCTTTCCTTATTCACTTAAGTCCTGGAGTGAATATTTTATAAGCAATTCTAAAAACAGTATATTTATGAGTAATGGGTAAATATTTTATAAGAAATCCGGTATTCTCTGGTGTCGATAATCAAATCTTGATTGTATTTAAGTTATTGCCATTTGGGATTAATGTTATGATTGGTTGGTATGAGCGACGAAGGACATATTCAAATCGTAATGAATTTTTCTAATCAATAAATTTTACTTCTATCAGGAAATGTCTGCTTTAATCCGGTTTAGGAGTTTCATATAAGTGATGAGTGTCATATAAATGTATACGTATATACATGTATATGTAACATGTATATGTGCATATATATATATATATATATATTGCATATATGTACATAAATATTCAGTAATATATATATATATTATATATACACACACACACATATATATATATATATATACACTGGAAATATACACACACATACATACTGTATATATATACACATTCTAAAATCCTGAACGATAAATCCTTGTTTATATCGATGTGAATAGAGAGAGAGAGAGAGAGAGAGAGAGAGAGAGAGAGAGAAAGAGAGAGAGAGAGAGAGAGAGAGAGAGAGAGAATATTTTGAATCATAATAAAACAACATTATTCTAAATGTCCCTTTCCATCAGACTAGTATGTAACGGAAACTCTCTCTCTCTCTCTCTCATCTTCTCTCTCTCTCTCTCTCTCTAAGAGTTCATAAAGCTCATTAATCCATAATGACGATTTAATCCCACAGACTCAAGCAAACCGAAAAGAATGTCTCACTGGTCCCATAAATCCGTTTGACCTCTCTCCAAATGTCCACTTCAGTATTAGTGGAATGACCTTCGTTAAATCTCTTTTCATAGGTCGTTATGGCTCAGTTGGATCAGTCTGTGCTACTAAGTTCGATCCTTGTTCAGATTGATAGGATCCATTGAAACACTTCACTGATAACTTAGTGAGGTTGGTGTGGGATTGATGTGAGATGGTGAATGGTATGAGTTCGATCCTTGCTCAGATTGATATGATTCATCGAAATGCTTCACTAATAACTCTGTGAGATAAGTGTGGAATTGTGGGTGGTATAGATAAATAGATCTGAGATTAGGCTGCTAATCTTATGTATTTATCGCTCATTTTTCAATGATAATGATGATAATATCAACCATACGTTGATTTTGCTGGACCAAGAATAGGGCTAGTAAATTTAGTATGAGGAATTGATAAAATACAAGAAAATTGAACACTTTCGACGCAACTACCTTCAAGAGGTTAAGTTCTATGTGGATGAATAGACAAACAAACACATGCACACACATACAT
>NC_090748.1:103950833-103958333 GCF_036898095.1 Palaemon carinicauda
AATACAAATTTGTTCAATAAACTAAAATCCATTCGTCATCATATTCAATCTTTAATCCTATTATCGGGATTAATCAGGTTTTCATATTACATCAATTGACTCTCTAATGCATTTCAAAATTTCACAGACTTCCTAATCTGGATGTAATTTGATCATAACAATTAATATATATTAAACAAATGCTGGTTCACTAATACTGTCGTCTAGCTGGGTTCTATGGCCATTTGAGTTATAGGATTCGCCTTCATGAAGACTAATGAATAATGAATATAAAGTGAATGTAGAATATTTTAAGATTGGTAATAAAGTTAAAATATGTGTCATTATATAAACTCAGAAGTAGATTTATATCAGTCTGTTCAACATTAAAACATTTGATGTAAGTTTTAGCTTTTTTTTTCTCCTTTTTTTAAATTGTGTCATTTTTTTTATAATTAACATGATTCATATCATATTATATTATATTATACTATATCATATTATATCATATATTATATCATATTTTATAATATCAAATTATATTATAATTTATTTTATCATATATTAAATTATATTATATTATATTATATTATATTATATTATATTATCCTGCAGAAGCCTTTACAATAACAATAAACTATATAAATTTGTCATTATATGAACTATGAATTAAACTTAAATCAGTCTGTTCAACATAAAATCATTCGATGTAAGTTTAAGTTTTTTTTTTCTTTTGGTAAATTGTGTCACTTTTTAAATTAACATTATTCATATTATAATACATTATATTGTAATATACTATATTTTCCTGCAGAAATCTTTACAATAACAATAAACCATAAATATATTAATATTATATCTTAAAAGACTACTAATACTTACCCAGTACAATCGACGTCAATGACCTTCGATGTCAGGATGCCAGAAAACTTTAAATCATTTCTCATTACCTAGTACAAGGGCTGCCACTTCTAGTAATCTGAAAGAAGACAAACTTAAGTAAATATATACAGCAAACGATATCTTATACGATAAAGATAATATATCTTAATATTATATCTTAATTAAAGGAGTTTTTGTTTGTATATTCACTCATAATTACCATTTATTTGTTCATGATAATGTAAGCAATCTTATGTTTATGTTGGCCGCCCCGGAACCCCTTTGACATAGACTCCGCCCTCATCAGTAACACCAAAACTGACTTTTAAAATTTCCTTTAAATTTTGAATTAAATCCTCTTATAATTCCATGATTGGGATTTAGTATTTGAAGAATGAAAACATATTGTTAAAATATTGATATGTATGTGTCTAGTAATTTATTATTATTGTTTCGTGGAAGGAATAGACTATAGTTTTTTCTTCATTAGATATCTTCATAGATCCATTAATGTGTTCGTATCACGTATTTTTTTATGAAAATTATATTAATATTGTCATAATCTTAAATGCTATCATCAGGTTAATAAACTATGAGACATATGTCTCATCATACAGCAAAATTTAAATGAAATATGCTACGTTAAAAACAGGAGGATACTAACGCAACAGGAAAGCCAACCTTAAGAATTCCAATTTTTTTTTTTTTTTTTTTTAGAAAAATTAAACAGCAATTCTTACAACACTTATTCGAATAAAATGAAAAATTAACTGATGTATAATATTACTTTAATCATGCTTAAAAAATTATCCTCAGCTCGGACGATTAAAGCTAAGTTTATAATGTTGTTAGCTTTATCCACAATTGGTATCCTGATAACATTTCTTCACGATCCATTGTCGTCTGCAGATAGTACTTTTAGGTTAAATGGTTTGTGAATAATTATATGTCCCGATCTCATCCTATATAAACATACAATTTTAACATATGGATATATAAATTATCTACAGTTATATGAACTGAGCATGGTTTATGTCACAATATTCTTTCATATTTTGTCATTATAAAATATTAAAAGAATCCAATGTTTACATCCACGTCCACATCGGAATATGGGCGGGAAACCTTTCGACTTCGAAATACGAGGAAACGCACTAAATATTCCCTTCATGAGGAATTCTGAATGACTTTAAAATAGTATTCATAATATATAAATGTTTCCCATTGATATAAGGTCAAAATTGATATTTATGACACCAGTATAAACAAATTCATTCCACTCAAAGAGTTGGCTATTCTGGACCCCTCCTGCTAATCCTTCTAATTTTACCCGAACTATTGTCGAGAATACCCTATAAAATTTCTTATATCTGTCTTGATACCTCACATTTAGGCCTTTTTATCATATATATTTATTTTATCTTATTATATTCCTGTTCATTTATGTGTATAAAAGATTTATCATGTATTTTTCAAAGAATGAATACATTAGTTTCTTCGGTAATTGACTGGATTTTCTCATGTTGTTAAAGACACCAATAGATGGCACCAGGGAGGTCTTTTTGGAGAATAAAATAATGGAAAATTCCACTTTTTTAAGAATAATGACGTATGGATCGCGTGATTATTTCGGCCAATAGGAGCACGCCCTTCGGAATTTGTCAACGCTTCAACCAATAGGAACACGCCCTTTGGGACTTGTCAATGATTTAGCCAATGGGAACACGTTCTACTGGAAAACTATTAAGAACGGTAGTTTGCTCTTTCAATTACCTAAAAGAGTCAAATGCTAGTTCATGAAGTGCCAGTTACAAATTCATTGGAATAACACTTTTGTGAATGATTTCGTAAAATGGAATATATACATCGAATATATGCAAAGGTTTCATAATGATAATCATACGATGTAAGTCAACAAAATAACTCCAATCATTGTTCCGTTAGTTCAAAAGTCAAAATTGAAATATCAAACGAAATATTTGTTTTTTTAATCCATACATATTTTTTGGGGTTGTAGAATTATCTTCAATGTATAGGAAATATACTTTAATTCACAAATTATTATCCCTTACATTGCTATGTCATACCGATGAATAATGAGAATATTATTAAATATTATATTCAAGATTCGTTTAGAATTAGTTAACAAGCTGCTGTGAAATAATTTTGATATTCAAATCAAAGTTTAATTGAGAGATTGATGGATTGATTGACTGATTATGAGTTATCTGTTTAATTGAGAGAACCTATGTTTAATATTTATATCTATATCCATGGATATATTTTCTATTTTGAACCGTTGGGAGTTTGTGAATAATTTCCAAATATTGATATAAAACTATGAACAGATTTATGGAAAAAAATAATTTCTTGCGGCCACGAAAACAAAGATTTTGACCCTCTATTATCTTGTGTACTATATATATATATATATATATATATATATTTATTTATTTATATATATATGTATGTATATATATGTATATATATAGATATATACAATATATATATATATATATATAAATATATATATATATATATATAATTATATATATATATATTGTAATAACATTTATATATGGCATTATAAATCAGTTCTGGAGACTATTATGTTTTGTTAATACTTTATGTGAGTGATTAATATATGTACAATATATGTAAATGATGATTTATGAACCACTTCGTGACAACTATCATAATAGTATAAATGTATATACTATAAATATATGTTTGTAAAAATAAACTGTGTAAAACACAGTTTCCCTAATAAAAATAAAAATAACTATCTTGTGTTACTTGTGCATATGTGTATAGAACCCGAAGCCAATCCTCAGTAGAACTCAAAAAGTTCATACTTGCAGCAAATGTTTTTATGTTGAACAGGCTGACATAAGTCTTTTTATAGTCTATATGTGAAATATCTGTTTTGGTATTGTTAGCGTTCTTCAAAATATTTTTTTTTAATTCCTTATTACTTCTTATATCGTTTATTTATTTCCTTGTTTCCTTTCCTCTCTGGGCTATTTTTCCCTGTTGGAGCCCTTGGACTTGTGGCATCTTGCTTTTCCAACTGGGGTTGAAGCTTAGCTAATAATAATAATAATAATAGTACAGCTGCAATTAAATTATTTTTGAAATTACTGCTAGTTGCATAGTATGGTTAAAGTCTAAAACGTCATTAGATCCTTCTTTTCCAAAACCTTTGTTAAGAAAATTTTACTACAAAACTTTAAAAAAGTTATGTAGAAACAACACAGGGATTATCATTAATCATTATGCAAATTAAGTTATTAGAAAATCCCATGGAATCCATAGTTGATTTGCTAATATTCCAGTTTCTCTACCGAGACCCTTGAAACATGGCATGACTTCCAGGTGGGCGTTCCAGTTTTCCAGAACTGAAATAGAATGCTGCCGCTATTCTATGTTACAATTTTTATATTTTCATCAGCCAACGAAGTTGGCAGGAGGTTATGTTTTTGCCTCTGTTTGTGTTTGTTTGCGTGTGCTTGTGTGTTTTGTTTGTGAACAGCTTCCAGGCCACAATTTAAATAGTAGAGTAATGAAACTTGTGATGATTAACTGTAAAGTAAAAAGCTTGAAATGATTAAATTTTGGAAGGTCAAGGTCAAAGGGCAAGGTCACGGTCAAGCAAAATGTCCAATTTACAATCAGCCATAAGTTTGGACATCGTTGTCACAAAGATTTCAAACTTGGTTCATATTTGAGTGTATGAAAATTCACGGCAATTAATACATGTTAATGTCAAGGTCGAGCAAAAGGTCTACAAATAAGCTGCCGCAGCGGAGGTCTGTGCTGTACTGAGTGCCCGTCTAGTTCATCTTTGAATATTTAAAAAGCTGTAAATAAATTTGGAAAATATTAACCTTCGAGTCTGGCATTAGTGATTAACAATTTTGCACTTACTTTGAAAAACTCTTTTGGAAACACTTCTGGTACTATCATTATTCATTATGATCATAAGAATACACGATAATGAATAAATTTTTCATTGTTCAATAAAGTGTAAAATGTATACCCCCCCAATTACATACACATTTGCCTACATGGCTGAGGACTGTGAAGCGTGAAGTAGGAGATGATGAGTGGAGAAGTATTGATTTAAAAGCTCAAGATATAGACGACTGGTGAAATCTAACCGAGGCCCTTTGCGTCAATAGGCGTGGGAGGAGATGATGATGATGGTGATGATGATGATGATGAGGAAAGTGATGATGATGATGATGAGAAGGAAAATGATGATGATGATGATGATTATAGAAATAGATTCATATTGCTGTATCGTCTCTCTAGACAGACATAGAAGGGCGAAGGGTATACAGTGAGAAAGTTATTTTAATTAGGATGATAATTATAAATGAAGTGTTCCCGGATCTTGTTGAATTTCATGTGCTTTGACGTTGCAATTTCTTCATGAAATCATTGCTCCTTGGAGTTCATTTTTTGTCACATTTAAAGGTTTAAAGGCCACTCGTGAATGGCAGAGGCAAGGGAAAGAGACATTTTTCCTAGCAAGTAGGACAATGCCCTAGAGACTGACCATATATACATATGCTCAGCACCCAATTTAGGACCAGGGAGGGTCAGGCAATGGCTGCTAGTGACTCAGCAGGTAGACCTATAGGCTCCCCCAAACACACCATCCTTAGCTAACAAGGATGGTAAGGTTGCAGAAAGGAAAGAAACTATAGAGTTTGAGCGGGAATCGAATCCCAGTCTGGCGAGCGCCAGGCAAAGACGGAGAGAGAGAGAGAGAGAGAGAGAGAGAGAGAGAGAGAGATTAATTCTGAAGTAAGACTCCGACGTGATAACAATTCTTGGAAAAGGATTAGTACTCGATAATCATCGTTTTCATTAATTCAATTATAATACGAATCATATGTAAGTACACCTCAGCCCCCCACCTCTGATATTCCTCTTACACGATCTCCTCTTACACGATTCCCTCTTACACGATTCCCTCTTACACGATCAAAGAGGAAAAGAGTAAACCAGCCAAAGGGAAACAAAGTTTGAATTAGGAAATACAATTATGTAATACCTCTTCCCTGTTGGAAGCAGCCGTACGTCGTTGAATTAATCAATCTAATCCGGTGAAAGTCATGCATTTAATTAAAAAAATTATGTTAATTACATTATTCAACTTAACATTAGAAAAGGCTTTGATTAATTAGATTTCAATCGAACAGATTATTGATAGTACTTATTGCGTTGTATCGTTTCCACATTCTGAGTAATTGTTCATAATTTCATTCACTTTTTTTTTTTTTTGAGTGTGGAAAGGCCTTTGCAATGATTATCAAAGCTGTACTAGTTAGGGCTACCCATACTAGTTTGGCAAAGCTGTACTAGTTAGTACCATCCATACTAGTTTGGTTTGCTGTGAGGAATCAGACTAAAGTCTCCCCGCTATTTCCAATCCGTAGTGGCCAGCGTGGTGATGAAAACTGGCCAAAACCCAGATGTGAATAATGACATGGCTGAGGCCTTCGTCCTGCAAGAGACCAGAAACGGCTGCATATTTTGTTGTTGACAATCTCTTGGTTATGGAAATATTTCATCATTATCATCACCATATCCTACGTCTATTAATGCAAAGGGCCTCAGTTAAATTTCGCCAGTCGTCTCTATCTTGACATGGAACACAGGAACTTTATGTTTTCGCTTAGTCCTAAAATATTTAATACAATAATAATAATAATAATAATAATAATAATAATAATAATAATAATAATAATAATAATAATAATAAAGTGTTTTTACCGTAATTTCCAATATGTACCCTTTACTATAATAACAGTTTATGCAATTCTGCTTACATTTTTTCCCTCAAAATTTTTGTGAAGCTGATAGAAATAACACATAATTTATATTCTATACAAGTACAATATTATGTGTTTTTTTTTTTCAATATATATTGCCTCATTAAGGATAATTCGAATTACATGCCATCAATCAGGTAACGTAGTGGGTTAATTAGTTTTGTAAAACTCGTTGGTATGTGAGACAGTGATCTCACGAGATAAGTCCTGAAGTGTAGTTAGCACTTGGGTCTCGACTTCTTCTTCTTCTAGAGCTTCTAGCGACATTGTCTATCATTTGCAGAGCCTAGAGTAGTATTGTAATGTGAGACAGAAATATATTTCTGTTCAATCGCGATATTGTGTGATTACGATTATATATTTATATATATATATATATATATATATATATATATATCCAGAAGAATACCTGTACCACCAAATACCTATCACAACAAAAACCCAACCTTTGATTCCAACAGTCATACGACGCATAAATCTACAAAGACACAAATCAAATATTCAAATAAATTCCACAAATTCTCCATCTCTCCAAGTCGTCCCATCCAAGACGTCTGTTGAATCCAATTCACCCAAAGTAGATCTTCAACTCAGAGACCCATCAACATCTTGAACTGGAACAGGACCAATTTCCTAATGAGGGACTATCGCTCTCCTTGTGTTTATTCAACCGATGAGAGCTGGTATTACATTATGCATTATACATTATACATTATGCATTATACATTAACCATCTCTCTGAATGCTAATGGGTTTTACGGTTATTGGGTTAAATGGACATTCGTTGATAAGGATA
>NC_090748.1:103964145-103985353 GCF_036898095.1 Palaemon carinicauda
ATAATTATAAATTAAGTGTTCCCAGATCTTATTGAATTTCATGTTTTGACGTTGCAATTTCTTCACGAATTCATTGCTCCTTGGAGTTAATTTTTTTGTCATACTTAAAGGTTTAAAGGCCACACATGAACGGTAGAGGTAAGGGACAGAGACATTATCCTAGCTAGCAGGACAATGCCCTAGAGACTGACCATATATACATATGCTCCACACCTAAGCAACCTCTTCACCCAAGCTAGGACCAGGGAGGATCAGGCAATGGCTGCTAATGACTCGGTAGGTAGAACTATAGGCTCCCCCTAACACCCCATCCTTAGCTCACAAGGATGGTAAGGTTGCAGACACTAAAGAAACTATGGAGTTTGACCGTGACTTGAATACCAAGTCGGGCGAGTGCTAGGCAGGGACGCCTCCAATAGGCTACCATAATGGAGAGAGAGAGAGAGAGAGAGAGAGAGAGAGAGAGATTAATTCTGAAGCAAGACTTCGACGTGATAACAATTCTTGGAAAAGGATTAGTATTCGATAATCATCGTTTTCATTAATTCAATTATAATACGAATCATATGTAAGTACACCTCAGCTCCCACCTCCAATATTCCTCTTACACGATCTCCTCTTACACGATTCCCTCTTACACGATCAAAGAGGAAAAGAGTAAACCAGCCAAAGGGAAACAAAGTTTGAATAAGGAAATACAATTATGTAATACTTCTTCCCTGTTGGAAGCAGCCGTACGTTGCTGAATTAACCAATCTAATCCGGTGAAAGTCATGCATTTAATTAACAAATTTATGTTAATTATATTATTCAACTTAACATTAGATAAGGATTTGATTAATTAGATTTTGATCGAACAGATTATTGATAGTACTTATTGCGTTGTATCGTTTCCACATTTTGAGTAATTGTTCATAATTTCATTCACTATTTTTTTTTCTTTTTTTTAGTGGGTTAAGGTTTGTGCAATGATCAGCAAAGCTGTACTAGTTAGGGCTACCCATACTAGTTTGGCAAAGCTGTGCAAGTTGGGGCCACTCGTACTAGTTTGGCAAAGCTGTGCAAGTTGGGGCCACCCGTACTAGTTTGGCAAAGCTGTGCAAGTTAGGGCCACCCATACTAGTTTGGCAAAGCTGTGCAAGTTGGGGCCACCCATACTAGTTTGGCAAAGCTGTGCAAGTTGGGGCCACCCGTACTAGTTTGGCAAAGCTGTGCAAGTTAGGGCCACCCGTACTAGTTTGGCAAAGCTGTGCAAGTTGGGGCCACCCATACTAGTTTGGCAAAGCTGTACAAGTTAGGGCCACCCATACTAGTTTGGCAAAGCTGTACAAGTTAGGGCCACCCATACTAGTTTGGCAATGCTGTACTAGTTAGGGCCACTCATACTAGGTTGGTTTGCTGTGAGTGTTCAGGCTAAAGTCTCCCAAGCATTACCAATCCGAAGTGGCCAGAGTGGTGATGAAAACTGGCCAAAACCCAGATATGAATAAAGACATGGGTGAGGCCTTTGTCTCGCAGTGGACAAGAAATGGCTGCATTTGTTTTTGATAAGTCTCTTAGTTATTTGATAATAATAATAATAATAATAATAATAATAATAATAATAATTGTTATTAACGTAATTTTCCATATGTACCCTTTACAATAATAACAGTTTATACAATTGTGACTACATTTTTTCCCGCAAAATCTTTGTCAAGCTGATGGAAATAATACATAATTTTGTTTCTAAATACAATATTAGGATTTTTATCCTATATTGACTCATTAGGGGTAATTCAAATTGTATAAGAGAGATTACTCGAGTGCCATATGTGGATGAGATCATGGTGAGGGGTAGATGGAGATGGAAATGGTTAGGGCTTGCTCTTCGCACTCTCCAAGAGAGATTCGTTCATCAAACTTTCAATTTGGTTCCCCAAGGAACTAAAAGAGTTGGAAGACCTATGCCTACATGGCCGAGGACTATGAAACATAAAGCAGGATATCATGATTAGAGAAGTATTGATTTAAAAGCTAAAGATATAGATGACTAGCGAAATCTAACCGAGGCCCTTTGCGTCAATAGTCGTAGGAGGAGGTAAGTCCTGAAATTCAGTCAGCCCTTGGGTCTCGATTGATAGCAAACTTTCTCTATCATTTGCAGAGCCTTGAGTAGTATTCTAATGTGAGGCAGAAATTTATTTTAATTTAATCATGATATTCTATGATTCTGGTTATATATATATATATATATATGTATATATATGTATGTATGTATGTATATAGATATATATATATATATATATATGTATATATATGTATGTATGTATGTATATAGATATATATATATATATATATATACTTATAATTCATCTGCATATATCTACCTCTCTATCTATATCTATCTATCTATCTATCTATCTATATATATATATATATATATATACATATATATGTATGTATATATATATATATATATATATAATTCATATGTATATATCTATCTATAAATATATATATATAGATAGATAGAGATATACATATGAATTATATATATACATATATATAATTCATATATATATATATATATATATATATATCCAAGAAGAATACCTGTACCATCAAATACCTATCACAACAAAATCAAAACTTTGATTCCAACAGTCATTCGACGCATAAATCTACAAAGACACAAATCAAATATTCAATAAATTCCATAAATTCCCCATCTCTCCAAGTCGTTCCATCTAACACGTCTGTTGAATCCAATTCCCCCAAAGTATATCTTCAACTCAGAGACCCATCAACATCTTGAACTGGAACAGGACCAATTTCCTAATGAGGGACCACCGTTCTCCTTGTGTTTATTCAACCGATGAAATCTGGTATTACATTATACATTATACATTATACATTATACATTATACATTATACATTAACCATCTCTCTGAATGCTAATGGGTTTTACGGTCATCGGGTTAAATGGACATTCGTTGATAAGGATATGTGGGTCGCGTATGCTCGTTTCTGGGTGATTAAGGTTTTCAGGTTCAAAATATAAATATATATACATATTTCTCTCTCTCTCTCTCTCTCTCTCTCTCTCTCTCTCTCTCTCTTTATATATATATATATATATATATATAGATATATATATATATATGTATATGTGTATATATATATATATATATATACATATTTATATATGATCTCCAATACAGAGTCTTTAGAATTAAGAGTTAAGTGAAAGACTGAAAAAAGCAAATGAGACAATGGCTAGGTCAAGTAAAATTTGGAAATCAAATCGCCTGAAATTACATAAATATCAGACTATATATATATATATATATATATATCAGTTTATTGATATCAGTGTTACTTAAGTATTCATTTGTATGGAAATATACTGGTTATGGTGGCCTATTGGAAACGTCCCTCCCTGGTGATCGCCGGACTGGTGTTCGAGTCCCGCTCGAGCTCGATAATTTCTTGTTGTGTCAGCAAGCTCACCATCCTTATGAGCTACGGATGGGGGTTTGGCGGAGCCTATAGGTCTATCTGCTGAGTCATCATCAGTCATTGCTTGGGCCTACCTGGTCTTAGCTTAGATGGAGAGGGGGCTTGGATGCTGAGGGGTATGGGGAGATTATAGTTTTATATGTGTATATATATACACATAAATATATATGTGTATATATATGTATGTATATATATATATATATATATATATTTAGCCAGATACTTCCTCTTTATTACATAGAAGAGATCCTGTCTCCCATCTATTTATCAACATCTCCTTACCTCTTTATATATATATATATATATATATATATGTATATATATATATATATATATATAGAGAGAGAGAGAGAGAGAGAGAGAGAGAGAGAGAGAGATGTATATATATACATATATATATATATAGAGAGAGAGAGAGAGAGAGAGAGAGAGAGAGATAGAGAGTAACATCTCCTAATCTCTTACCATATCTGTTTCAGTGAATAATCTATAACTATCTCGAATTGAAATAATCTGTCTTCAATCAGTAACTCGAATTTCTAATATTTTCAAACAAGTATATCAATTGAACAGGCGTCTGTTGCTCCAGCAAATACGAAATATTAGTAGTGTAAATATTACATAAATCCTGTGTCTCACACTCCAATGCCCTTCTAATCAAAACCAATATTGGCGGAGTTTAATCTTTGACAATGGCGGAAATCTTCGCGAAAGAAAAATACTGTATATTTACGTACTACTTAACTAAGGTGCTCATTTGATTAAACACGTTTTCGTATAACGAATCAGCTTTATTTGTCTTTCATTAAGTTTATTTGAATTTGGTTGAAACAAAGGAATATTCATGAAGTTATTTAGATTTGATATTATGTTTTAGATATTTTCTAAAGAGACATAAGTCTTTTATAGTTTATATATAAAATATCTGTTTTGATACTACTGTTTTTAAAATATTTTATTAATTCTTAATTATTTCTGATCAATTGTTAGGACATTTGTGAAACATTTTTCATTTTAATTCAACAAAATCTATATTTTTCAATCTATATTCAATTGTTATGACATTTGTAAAAAATATTACCTTCAAATTCAACGAAATCTATTTCTCATTGATTTATTTTCAATTGTTAGGAAATTTGTCAAAAATATTGCATTCTAATTCAACGAAATATATTTTTATTAATTCATACTCAATTGATATGACATTTGTAAAAAAAAAAAATTATTCTAATTTAACAAAATCTAATTTTTATTATTTTCCATTCAATTGCTAAGACATTTGTAAAAACGAAATCTCATTCTAATTCAATAAATTCTAATTTTTAGTAATTTCTATTCAATTGTTAGGACATTTATAAAATTATTTCATTTAATTTTAATGAAAATTATACATTTATTATATTTTCTATATACATTTTTTTCCTACTTCATTGTTAGGAAGCTGTTGGCTGCTGTGTGGTTAATGTTAATACTGAGTTTTCAGTTGTGTGGGAAGGAAGGTTTTATATCAACTGTTGTAATTTATCATTGATCCACAGTCCAGGCTCAGAGACTAGAGAGCTTATCCACTCCTTCCCCAGTACATAAATCCTTCAGAGAGAGAGAGAGAGAGAGAGAGAGAGAGAGAGAGAGAGAGAGAGATAGGGAGTGAGGGGGTTACTACAGACAAGATAAGTGACTTTTTTGCTTCTATATATATATATATATGTGTGTATATATATATATATATATATATATCAAGCATTTTATATATATACATATAGATATATACTGTGTGTATATATATATATATATATGTGTGTATATATATATATATATATATACATATATATATATATATATATACACACATATATATATATATATATATGTATATATATATATATATATATACTGTATATATGTATATATATATACATATATATATACATATATATATATACATATATATATATATATATATATATTATCTGATAATATTGCCCTAAAGGTTTCGAAGTTAATTACTTTTTTTATCAGAGCGTCAAAACTGTTGACGTTTCAATAACAATATTTGTTTTCAATCCAATTATTTCTTGACAGATTCGGTTCGACTCACTGGAAGTATTTTAAACGGATAATTCAATATAATTTTTGTAACATTTTCGACGAAATCCATCGCTTTTAGGTGGATATGAGAGTTTCCTGTTTACTAAATCCAGCAGATGATGTTTGGCTGTAAGCGGACATTTTACAAAATCCATGTATTTAATTTCCGATTATTCAAAGCTAAATTTAGCTTCATAACCCATCTTGTAAGTTAACAAGGAAAGTCCGTTTATTTTTTTGTATATATATATATTTTTTTTTTTTTATTTGGAGAAATGACCCCGTTAGTTACATGGAGATTTTTGTAACCTCCATATCATGTATTTCCCTCTGAGCGTATCTTTTTAATACGTATGAATGCATGCCTTGAAACTAATTATTTATCATCGACTTAGGAGATTTAAATGTCACCATACACACACACAAACAAAGCCACTCCAACACAAAAACATAACGGACATCTGACACGTCTGGAACTGTCGACCTAACCACGTCAGGACTCCCCGCTGCTGGGAAGAAGGGCGATGGTGAGTGGTACAACTCATGAACATACACTACCGAGGTCGAAGCGATGTCAGGCAGGACAGTGGATCGGGACTACAGTCTACCCTAAAGCCAAAGCAAAGTCCTTCTAATAGAAGGCAACTGTGCTCACTCCATATGCAATGAAAAAAAAAACACGTTAATGGAAGAAAATCAGTAACTATGAACTACTATTGGAGTACCTAACTGATCCTAAGTGTCCAACTTGGTTTTCTAAAGTTTTTTTTTATTGCTTGTGGTACTACTGTTTACAATTCGCAGTATTGTATATATATATATATATATATATATTTATATATATATACATATACATATTTATATATATACGTATATATATATATATATATATACATATATATATATATATATATATGTATGTATATATGATTTCATATATATATATATATATATATAGAGAGAGAGAGAGAGAGAGAGAGAGAGAGAGAGAGCATTTTAGATACGTGTGAAATCCTATTACTGAGAGAGAGAGAGAGAGAGAGAGAGAGAGAGACCACTTCCTATTAGTAAAAAGCCAATTAACTTCTAAAAGAGAGAGAGAGAGAGAGAGAGAGAGAGAGAGAGAGACCACTTCCTATTAGTAAAAACCCTATTAACTTCTAAAAGAGAGAGAGAGAGAGAGAGAGAGAGAGAGAGAGAGAGAGAGCCTCTAACCTCAAGAAAATCTTCCACCATACCTCCTGATTTTCTTTCTGCTATGATTCAGTTTTCGAGGAAAGCCTTCAAAGCTCAACTCTGTATTTCTTTTGGCACCTGGCTTCTTCCAAAGAGCATTTTAAAGGAAGGGATCACAGATAAAAGCAGTGGGTCTCTTTTAGGGGCTTTTCCTGCTTTTATATGTATAGTGACAGAGATTGGAAGTGTAATCGTCAGTTCTCTTGCTTGAGGGTACACTCGGATACACTATTCTCTCTTATTTCTCCTTAACTTGTTTTTTAAAGTTTTTATAGTTTATATAGGAGATATTTATTTTAATGTTGTTACTCTTTTTTTTAAATATTTTATTTTTTCTTGTTTCCTTTCCTCAATGGGCTATTTTCCCTGTTGGCGCCCCTGGGCTTATAGCATTCTGCTATTCCAACAAGGGTTGTAGCTTAGCAAATGATAATAATTATAATAATAATAATAATAATAATAATGATAATAATAATATGGAACTCAATTGTTTCTGAAAACTATTTCTTATAAAGAATATAACTGTTTAAATACGTTTTTCTTATTGAAGAGATTTATTTATGTTTCTTGAGAATTGCAACTCCAAAAAGCCTCTTGGCTGGTACAGTGGTAACGTGTTTGCCTAGCATTCTCATGGCAGCAGATCAATCACCGCCCGGGACCATGAGTTCAAGCTGTTTACTGGGGAGGCCACTGCTGTGGTAGGGCACAAGAGTAGGGACCGTTGAGCTTGCCTGGCTGACGTTCTGGTGAGCATCTATTATGACGGAACTGAAACCAGACACCTTTAACATTTAAAAAGATATTTCAAAGACTGTTTTTTTTTAAATGATGAGACGTTTTTAAATATGTATTATAATTTCGTGACTAAGAAATAAATAGAAAATTAATTTTTCCAAAAAAAAAAGGAATATGTACATTTTTTCATCGGAACCTGTTCTAAAATGTTCTTCTTCCCATATCAAATATTGCTTATTAACTTTTTTTTTTTTTTTGAGTAGCATACAAAAATACTATATCATATGATATTTCTATCATGCCCTTAAATTATATATAAATATATATATAATCTATATATATATATATATATATATGTGTGTGTGTGTGTATCAGAAACGTTCTTGTTTTTATCACTTTCTATCTCCATGAAATTAGGTAAAAAATATTTTTTGAGCATTTCATTTTAATTAACATAAAAGTTAGATTCACGAGGATGTATTTTATTCATTAGAGTCTCTTTTTACTACAATAAGATACTATAATTCCTTTTAGTACACAAAAATGAGTGATTAGAAATGAAACTATAAGAGAGATTACTCGAGTGCCATATGTAGATATCATGATGAAGGGTAGATGGAGATGATTTGGGCATGCTCTTCGCACTTCCCATGAGAGATTAGTTCACCAAACTTTCAACTGAACTCCACAAGGCACTAGAGGAGTTGGAAGACCCAGGCCTACATGACTGAGACCTATGAAGCGAGAAGTAGATGAGGATGAATGGAGAGGTATTGATTTAAAAGCTCAAGATAGAGACGACTGGATAATCTAACAGAGGCCCTTTGCGTCAACAGGCGTAGGAGGAGATGATGATGATGATGATGAATTATTATCAAAATAATAGGAGGTAAATGCGATGCTCTTAACTCACATTAAAGGTATTGTTGTGAATAAAGAAATATTTAATACAACGTTACCTACACGAATAGAGAAAAAGGTTTTGCTGAAAGGGTGAAAGTCTTGGCCGAGCTGATATATGTCACCGATAAAAAGAATACATCCCTAGAGGATTTAGGTGTTACTCTGCAGCATTGAATAAAAGCAAATAAAAAAAAAAAATAAGAAAAAAAAAATAAATATATAAAAAAAACCAGGAAAAGGATATATTATTTTTTATTTTTTATTAGTTTTTCGTAAGTAAAAGGTTAATTCTCGTTACTTTTAGAGAGCTGATATTGACAAATTTAGGCGTTACTCTTTATTATTATTATTATTATTATTATTATTATTATTATTATCAATACTAGCTAAGCTACAACCCTACTTGGAAAAGCTGGTTGCTATAAGCCCAAGGGCTGCAACAGGGAAAATAGCCCAGTGAGGAAAGGAAATAAGGATATAGAGAAACTACAAGAAGAGTAACGAACAATTAAAGTAGATTATTTGAAGAACAGCAATGAAGAAAAGCAGAAAAGTAAAAAAACTAGGAAAGAGTAGATTTTTTTTTCTTTTTTTTTTCTTAGTTTCCTCTTTTTCTTTTTCTTTTTTTCTTTTTTGGTTTCTCATAAGGAAAAAGTTAGATGCTGTTGCTTTCAGAGAGCCAATATTGACGAATTGGTTTTGTTCTTCAAGGGAGTTTGTGAAGGAAAGAAAAACTTAAGTCCTCTTCTACTTTTTTCTCTCTTACTGTCCTTATTGATCATTAGGCCATTTTTCATCTTTATTTTCCAAGGGATCAAGAACAATCTAAACACTTAAATAATGTTTAAAAAACAAACTAGAGGGTAGTCAGTACATTGCAAACCTCCGCCGTGGCAATTTATTTCTCAACCTTTTGCTCGATCTTGACCTTGACCTTTGACCTTAACATGCATCAATTGGCATGGATTTTCATACACTAAAATATGAACCAAGTTTGAAGTCTCTGTGACAATGATGTTCAAACTTATGGCTGAATTGGACATTTTGCTTGACCGTGACCTTTGACCTTGACCTTCCAAAATTTAACCATTTCAATCTTTTTACATAAAATTCAATGCCTGAAAGTTTCATAATTCTGCGATTAACATTGTGGCCAGAAGGTGTTCACAAGCAAACACATATATACACACACACACACACTCAAACAGGGGAGCAAAACATATCCTCCTTCCATCTTCGTTGGCGAGGGTAAAAGGGAAACAGAATGGAGACTAGAACTTTTGGTATGTGAGAAAATTATTTTGTTATTTTCGTTTATGTTGTAATATACAAATAAATAGCTCTGGATAAAAATGGTTAAAAGCGATATTGGTTATTGGTCATCAATAATCATTTACTTTAATGATTTAGTTATTTATATCAAAGAAAAGGAAAGACTTCAACTCAAGATAACGTTTTGAAAGAGCATTGTTCTCTAGCCTTTTTCCTAGAACATCTCTTGTTTCCAAAGAACAGCTTTTAGCACCAAAGAGTGAAAGCACACAAACAAATCCACTCCAACACCTTCTAAAACCATAACAGACACCTGACACGTCTCGAACTGTCGGCCTAACCGCGCTAGGACTCCTCTCTGCTGGGAGGAAGGACGCTGGTGACTGGTACAACACACGAACATACGCTACCGGGGTCTAAGCAATGTCAGGCAGGGCAACCGATCGAGACAATAGTCTACCCCAAAGCCAAAGCAAAGTCCTTCAAAAAGAAGGCAACCGAGCTTGCCCCATACAATATGGGAAAAAAGCACGTTAATAGAAGATGTGATGTGAGAGATTTGTTTTAAAACATCACTATTATATTCAAGGTAATGTTCAGTGAACAGTTTACTTGGTACGATGGGATAAGTAGAATTTATTTAAATTGATCTTCTTAACCTTTTGAGTATTGATAGTATATCTATGAACGATTTCTAGTTATTTTCAGATTGGATCTTATAATATCCAGGAAGTGTGCCTAAGTAGGATTAACAGTTTTTGATTTTACATAGTTTTGAAATTAAAAAATACTGTACCGCCCGTGTTTCATACACGTTTGTACACTGTAATATCATTAACTATTTTTATCTCTCGCTCCTCTCCGAATTGAAAACAGAACCTGTTTAAGCTTTCCTTCTCATGTATTAGTTTGTTTGAATTTTTGTGACATTCTTGCTCGGAACTTCTTGTATACAAACTCGTTATCTGTTGAATACAAATTAGTTGCAGTCATTTTCGCCTCTGTTATAACCCAACGGCAGAAATAAGTTTTAATTATCAACGATTTTGGTTTTTCGTGAATTTTGAATGTTGGGTAAACAATTCCTATATACAAATTTGATTATGCACTTTTAATGAAGTAGAAGATGATGAATGAAGTAGACACGAGATAGACACGACTGGCTAAATCTAACCGAGGCCTTTTGCGTCAATAGGCGTAGATGATAATGATGATGATGATGATGATGATGATGATAATGAGGATGATGATGATAATGAGGATGATGATGATTACTACATAATATTCATTGAATTCATTGTACTATGATTAAATCTTGGCTGAGGAACATTTTCTTTCTGTTTTATTCAATTGCACAAATAATTAGTTTTTTTTACTATTTTCAAACTGTTTATTATAATGAGTGTTATCAGAGAGAGAGAGAGAGAGAGAGAGAGAGAGAGAGAGAGAGAGAGAGGTTAGAAATCAAAAACTTATCTAAAAGTTTATATATCCTGGTTTTCAGAAATATAACCAGTAAAGGAATATTGGAAGAGCAATATATATATATATATATGTGTGTATATATATATATATATATATGTATATATATATATATATATATGTGTGTGTGTATATATATATATATATATATATATAATTTTGAACGATCATAAGTAATGAAAGATTCGTTGGCATAAATCACAAATTGAAATACAATGATTTCTGTCACATAAATGTTTAAAATGATTAAATAGTAGTTTTTAAGTACTAACAAACAAATACTCATTTCAGCCATATCGTATTTATTGGTAAATTCCATCAATCGAAACAAAATCTATTTATATTTTGTTCTCTACAAAAATGTCCGATGCCCTTTCGAAATTCACAGATTTAATTTTCTATATATTCACACTAAAACTCATTGAAATTTTTCTGGACCCCTAGTACAATATATCTTAAAAAGTTTTAATAGATGATTTATTCGCATATATATATATATATATATGTGTGTGTGTGTGTGTGTCTGTGTACGTATACTGTATATATATATATATATATATATAAATACATATATGTGTATGGATATAAATTTATATATAAATATGCATATATATATGTAAATATAAATATATATATGTATATATATATATATATATATATACATTTACACACACGTGCACACTTAAGATATAGTTAAATTGATTGAATCATTTTCACGAAGTAGAATAATTTTCTTCATATTATTCCTTTTAAAACTCGTTCATCAGTTTTATATATAGCAAGCATATAATTGACCTAGTAAGGTCTTATAGAAGAACGATCACCTTTCCACTGATGTTGAGTCATAAAACCTTTCGTAAGTCTACTTTGTCAAACATTGTTAAACATTCTGAACTTCATTGTACATCTTATATCTGCATGAGCAATGGGTAAACTCTCTCCCTGAAATAAGACAGAACTTTTAATATTAATGTCATATATTCATCATCATCATCATCTCCTTCTACGCCTACTGACGCAAACGGCCTCGATTAGATTTGGTCAATCGTTTCTGTGTTGAGCTTTTAATTCAATACTTCTCCATTCATCGTTTCCTACGTCACGCTTCATAGTCCTCAGCCATGTAGGCATGGGTCTTCCAACTCTTCTGGTGCCTTGTGGAGTCCAGTTGAAAGTTTGGTGAACTAATCTCTCTCATATATTACAATACGTAAAACCAATATTAATTATTTATGTTTATACAAATGTTGTACTTTCAATGGATCTATTTAACATAGGGTTGTTTGGCCGATGCGGTAACGCCCCTGACTGGTGAACGCCAGACTGGGGTTCGAGTCCCGCTCAAACTCGTTAGTTAATTTGGTCACTGCAACCTCACCATCATTGTGAGCTAAGGATGGAGGGTTTGGGGAGCCTATAGGTCTATCTGCTGAGTCATCAACAGTTATTGCCTGGCTCTCCTTGGTCCTAGCTTGGGTGGAGTAGGGGCTTGGCGCTATCATATGCAATTTGATCAGTCTATAGGGCATTGTCCACGTTCAAACTCGTTAGTTCATTTGGTTGTTGCAACTTCATTATCCTAGTCAGCTAAGGATGAGGGGTTTGTGGGAACCTATAGGTCCATCGGCTGAGTCATCAGCAGCCATTACCTGGCCCTCCTTGGTCCTAGCTTAGTTGGAGTTGCGGCTTGGGGCGCTATTATATGTATTATGATCAGTTTCAAGGGCATTGTCCTTCAAGATAGGGCGATGTCACTGTCCCTTGCCTCTGCCATTCATAAGCGGCCTTCAAACCTTTAAAAAGGGGCTGAGTTCTCTTAAGGAAAATTGGCAAATAAGCATAATTTAATGCTTCAAAGATACTCTCCAGCTCTGTTTCTCTGCTTGCTTGGTTTAATATCATAAAACTATTTCACTTGCTTGTTAGATCTGCTTGAAAATAATGCTTCATAGAAGAATTTCTTCGGGAGGCCAATGTACTCGCTTAATATATATTCTTGAACAGTTCTCTTGCTTGAGGGTACTCTCGGGTACACTATTCTATTTTATTTTTCCTCCTCTTGTTTTTTTTTTTGTTTTTATAGTTTATATATAAAATATATAAAATATGCTATTATTGTTCTTAGTATATTTAATTTTAATTGTTCATTACTTCCCCTTTAGTTTATCTATTTCCTTGTTTCCTTTCCTCGCTGAGCTATTTTTCCCTGTTAGAGCCCTTGAGGTTATAGCATCCTGTTTTTCCAAATAAGGTTGTAGCTTACCTAATGATAATAATAATAATAATAATAATAATAATAATAATAATAATAATAATAATAATAATAATGATAATAAACTGGAAAGTAAACTATTTTTCCTCATAGACATTTTCATTCCACATGTTGATGTTATTTACAGTACACACACACATACACACACACACACACACACATATATATATATATATATATATAAATATATACTGCATTTATATGTATATATGTACATATACATATATATGTATATGTATATATATATATATATACACATATATATATATATATATATATATTGTTTTGCGAATAGAAAGGCAGTTTGAAAACCTTAATTTTTCATGAACTATGCAGTATTATCAAGTCTGTGGCGCTCGAGTAATCTCTCCTATAGTTTCATTTCTAATCCTCTCCTACCATTTAACTCCCAATATCTTCCGAGGTCTTTGTTCACAAATCTTCTAAATCTGTTGGAGACTGTTTCATTCTCATACCATATCTAATGTCCATACTGTAACACAGATCTCACTGAACTGATATATAGCCTGATTTTTATATGTAATTTCTGGCGATTTGATTTGCAAATTTTCCTTAACCCAGCCATTGTCTGAATTACTTTTCTCAATCTTCCATTAATCTCTAATTCTAAAGACCCCGTATTAGAGATCATAGCTCCTAAATACTTAAGTGATGCTACTGGAAATTCATTTATGATAAATGCCTCTGGATGTGCAAGGATTCGAACCTATGCCCTAAGCCGAAACAACGCCTGCATGGACGACTTCACCCATCGCGCTATCAAGAGACCTAAGTCCGTTTCGAGTCCTTTGTATATTTACCTGTTGAAATCAACTCATCAGACTCCCCACTGTCAGAGCTTTCTAAAACTTTACGCCTACAAAAAAAAAGAAAAAAAAAAAACGATAAATAAATAAGAATTTTTCTCTCCTCTTTCATGGGTTAGTTATGATGTATTAAACTTCATAAAATGTTTCATAATTTGCTTCACATATTTATAATGCTTTTTTTTCCTTTATTTTTATTTTTTTTTTCATTGGCAAAACGCCTCTACGTTGCTAGAACCAGGAAATCAATTTTGTTTTTTTCTTTGATTTCTTTAACATTGTTAAATTGCAATCAAAGCCTCCTGCAATTTGATGCTTCTCTATGCTCGCATTACATTTTCTTTTCACAGCTCCATAAGCTCGCTGACTTTTTTAGTTATACAGTTTATAATGAAGTTAGGGTATTAAGAATAACCCTTTAGATTTATCTATCTATCTGTCTATCTATCTTTCTACCTATTTATACACACATACATACACTTATATATGTATATATATATATATCTATATATATGTGTGTATTTACTGTATATATATATATATATATATATAAATACATATATATGTATATATACATATATATAAATGCATATATATATATATATATATATGTAATATATATATATATATATATATATTACATATATAGTTTTATGTATTCATAAATTCACACACACACACACACACACACATATATATATATATATATATATATACAAACACATACACAAAATCATTTTAGACAAGATCGATCCCTTCAGTTTGGTCCTATCAGATTTCCACGTATTCAATAATCCACTGTCTCAGGTTCGTCCCTCTTCCAATTTCTTTTAGTTTCTCCGACAAGAAATAGAAACCTTCTGACCTGCTTGTAGGTTCCAACGTAACTCGAGAGAGCAGATTCTAACGTAACCCGAGAAAGCGTCTGTGTCTAAGATCACTATTGACAGATAAAGGTATCACCTTTCCAAGAGTTCATGACACCCGTTCCTATCTCTTCACGTGTTTACATTTTAGAGAACTTTTAGAACATAATATTTCCTGTTGATTACACTTTTCCTATGTTAGAAAATGTTTAGATTTACGCAGGGTGGATGTTTAATGTTTAATCTCTCATGACCTTTTTAGATTTATGATTACCTTCAAAATATGGTATCCATATAATTGTATAAGAATTCTCTTGCTTGAGGGTACACTTGGGGCACACTATTATATCTTCTTTTCTCTTCTTATTTTTTCGTTTATTTTTTCTAGTTTATATAAGAAATATTTATTTTAATATTTTTACCATTCTTGAAATATTTCATTTTAATTGTTCATTACTTCCTTTGTAGTTTATTTAGTTCCTTATTTCCTTTCATCATTTGGCTATTTTTCCCTGTTGGAGCCTTGTGCTTATAGCATCTTCCTTTTCCAACAAGGGCTGTAGCTTTACCAGTGATAATAATAATAATAATAATAATAATAATAATAATAATAATAATAATAATAATAATAATAATAATAATAATAATAATAATGTTATAACTATTCTTATAATAATTTATCTTAATTGTTCATTACTTCCCCTTTAGTTTATTTATTTCCTTATTTGCTTTCCTCACCGGGCTATTTTTCCTGCTGGTTCCCTTGGTGTTGTAGTATCCTGCTTTTCAAACTAGGGTTGTAGCTTAGTTAGTAGTAGTAATAGTAGTAGTACTAGTAGTAGTAGTAGTAGTAGTAATAGTAGTAGTAGTAGTAGTAATAATAATAATAATAATAATAATAATAATAATAATAATAATAATGGGTTACACTCTTATGCTCTCAAAAGCATCAAGAAATTATTTCCCATTTTTATTAAAATATCAACAAGACAAAAATTTGTTGCTTGATTCGAGATGCTTTGGTGCATTTGTTGATTTAATTCATAACCACTTTAAATCACAATAGATTCTATTAGCAGTTTTCTCTTACAATTTCTATGTGAGATTTTTAATCATAAAGTAAATGATCAAAGTCTTTGGGATGATGTTTTACAATATATTACTTATCTAATCAATAATCAGTTTCGATAACGGTTTGCCAACACATAAATCTCAACTAAATACGGCCATATTTTGCTATATAGCACCACGAGAGAGAGAGAGAGAGAGAGAGAGAGAGAGAGAGAGATTTCAGAGGCTTGGCACGACATTCAAGCCTTTAGGTCTATCTGCTGAGTCATCAGCAGCAATTGTCTGGGCGTCCCTGGCCCTAGCTTGGGTGGAGAGGGGGCTTGGTGCCTGATCATATGTATATATGATCAGTCTCTATGGCACTGTCCTGCTTGATAGGGCAATGGCACTGTCCCTTGCCTCTGCCATTCATGAGTGGCCTTTAAACCTTAAAAAACTATAAATCTTTAAACACGAACAAAACCACGAAATAAAAACCAAATTTTCGTCTTCCATATTTTTATTCCAAAGCTCTGCCTTATCGACACCAATAACACAAGGTGTACTGGGTGTACTGGCGTGAGGACTTTGTGTATTTGAGCCACGTACACAGCCTTTTACGTGTATGGATTTGATATGCAAATCCCATGAGTACAGTTGTTGTTTTTTATTTCTTTTTAATCCAACTTTTGTTTAGGGTCTGGTTGGAAGACAAATGTCATCGAGGTATCTCGCTGTCACGTTGGTTGTGGAGTCGAATTGGTTGGAAAGGGAGAGAAACAAATGGACGTGAATTCAATAGGGCTTCAGTGGGGTAGGATTAACTGACACATACACTCACATATACATACATACATATATATATATATATATATATATGTGTGTGTGTGTGTGTGTGTGTGTGTATAATCAATTCAAGACATTTACTTTTTCGAATAAAATACATATACACATACACACATATCTGAATATATATATATATATATATATGTGTGTGTGTGTGTGTGTGTGTGTTCGTATAGTTAATTCAAATCATTTGCTTTTTCAAATAAAATACATATACACTTACACACATATATGAATATGTATATATATATATATATATATACTCTATATATATATATATATATATATACTCTATATATATATATATATATATGTGTGTGTGTGTGTGTGTATGTGTGTATATTCTTTTCGAAAAACTAAATTACTACAATCTGGTAGGTAGATTTATGCTTTTTTATATCTATTGAAAATCAAGGATTGTGTTATCAAATGAGAAAAGTCAACCTATACGAGTGAACTCTCTCTCTCTCTCTCTCTCTCTCTCTCTCTCTCTTGGTCTGTATATTGTATAATAATAATGATATTAATAATAATGATAATAATAATAATAATAATAATAATAATAATAATAATAATAATAATAATAATAATAATAATAATAATAATAATAATAATAATAACAATAATATATTTAATCATGGAAGTAATTCGTAATGTTTTAACTATTCAGTTGTTATTCTTAATACCTTTCCCCAACAATTATGGAAGCCTTTCCGCGATCCGTATGTGACACACACAAACTCATTTTGCAAAGCATTTCTCTTCATTAAACTCAGGACGCTTTTTCCTTCACGCATTTTCCTCTCTATTGTTGCAGGAATTCAATCTTTATTATCACATAAAGCTCTTAAAGTCTCTTCCTTCATTAAATCCTAAATCATTATGCATCTCGAGCTGCTTCTCTGGAAGCTCTTCAAGCCCTTGTCTTGGAGGCGAAAAAAAATAGTTTTCTTTTGCTGATTACTCTCTCTCTCTCTCTCTCTCTCTCTCTCTCTCTCTCTCTCTCTCTCTCTCTCTCCTTATTTCGAGAATTTCTATCAGGAGTCACTGAGTTATTATTAAAGTGTTTCGATGAATCCTATCAATCTGAGCAAGGATCGAACTTGGTTGCACAGACTGATTCAACTGAGCCATAACGACATATGAAAAGAGATTTAACGAAGGTCATTCCACATTTGGAGAGTGATAAAACGGATTTATGGGACAAGTGAGGCATTCTTTTCAATTTGCTTGAGTCTGCGGGATTAAATCGTCATTATGGATTAATGATCTCTTAGAGAGAGAGAGAGAGAGAGAGAGGAGAGAGAGAGAGAGAAAATAATATTGTTCTATTATGATTCAAAATATTCTCTCTCTCTCTCTCTCTCTCTCTCTCTCTCTCTCTCTCTCTCTCTTTTGAAGGTGAATTGACGCCGGTCTATTGTCAAGCATTGAGGAAGTGTCTAGTTGAAGTTGGAAATAAATAACTATAGACTACAGTTATGAAAGTTCTCTTTTATTATCCCTGTTTGGTGGACACTTGTGAAGGCTAATTGGAAACACTCGTGTTATGAACATCGTATATAATTATTTCAAAGACTATTATTATTATTATTATTATTATAATTATTATTATTATTATTATTATTATTATTATTATTATTAATTGCTAAGCTACAACCCTAGTTCGAAAAGCAATATGCTTATAGCCCAAGGGCTCCAACAGGGAAAATAGCCCAGTGAGGAAAGGAAACAAGGAAAAATAACATATTTTAAGAACAGTTACATTAAAATGAATATCTAATCTTTGTGTATTTTCTACATCAGTGACATATATATGTATATATATATATATATATATATATATATTACATATCGAATATGTGCTCGTAGTATGAATAAATCTAATATTTTTCCTTTACAGCTAAATCCTACTACACTGAGGTTCATAAAAAAATTGACTGATGAATGTATATCAATATCTCTTTATATCTGTCTTTCATCCAAGAACTCTAATTGATAACAAGGTTTAATCTTCTATCGAGAGTTATACTGTGAAAATAATTGACGAAATCCTCTTGTTCTTAATCAAGGTTTGGTGAATATATTGTATTTTAGCGCATGTTTGAAAAGGAAAGGGGATTTCGCATTGTAGGAGATTGATGTTGATAGATGTGTGGTCATAGACTCTTTTTGTGAATGGATTGTGAGTAATTCTGCATAGTAGTAAACGTACCATTAATTTACGTTTGTTGATTTATTATAAACTATGAATTACAAACCGTATTAATGACTCAATCGCCAAATATTTGTAAAGAGGCATGAATGGTATATGTATAATGCTTTGTGATAAGTTAGGCTTAAAGGCACAACGGCCACTCATGAATGGCAGAGGCAAGGGACACTGACATTCCCTATCAAGCAGGACAATGCCCTAGAGACTAACCATATTATATATGATCAGCGCCCAAGCACCCTCTTCACCCAAGCTAGAACCAAGGGTGGCCAGATAACGGCTGCTGATGACTCAACAGATAGACCTATAGGCGCCCACAAACACCCGCCCCCAAATCTTTGGCTCGCAAAGATGGTGAGGCTGCAGCGACCAAAGTAACTAATGAGTTCGAGCGGGGATTCGAACATTGCCCTATCAAGCAGGACAATACCTTAGAGACTGACCATATATACATATGATCAGCGCCCAAGCACGCTCTCCACACAAGCTAGGACAAAGGAGGGCCAGGCAATGGCTGATGATGACTCAGCAGATAGACCTATAGGCTCCCATAAACCCCCCCATCCTTAGCTCACAAGGATGGTGAGGTTGCGGTGACCAAAGGAACTAACGAGTTCGAGCGGGATTCGAACCTCAGTCTGGCAATCACCAGGCAAGGACGCTACCACCCAAACCACACATATCGTCGTTCATTGTAAATATACCTAAGCTATTATGAATCCTATTCTCAAAATCAGTGACAATATAGCCTACTATTTGAGACGCCATCACAGGAGAGTAATTTTATTTCAGACTTATTATCACAGAAGGAGAAGTGGCAGATATTCTTGGCAATTGTAAAGAATAGATATCAGCAGAAATCCAATCGAAGTTGGAGTCTTTTCATTATAATTCATAACTAAATATTTAAAAATCTTACCAGAGCTTCTGAAAAGCTTCATAAAATGGTAAATCGAAAAATATAGTCTTTTTCAGTAAATTTTTTTTAGATATCGTTTTCTGAATTGATATATTATGGGAATTTCCCACTTCCTTATACGTTCAGGCTTACCAATTTCTTTTTATTCTTATATTGTTCATAAAATATTTAACCATTCATAACATATTTGCTATATTACCCACCAACTTGTTAATCAACCTGTAGTGGCAAATATTTAGAGAATGTAAAGTAATTGAGGAAGAGATAACAGTTGGAACAGGTGGAGTATAAGGATAACATCCACAGATATATATATATATATATATATATAAACGATATATATATATATATATATATACACACACACACATATATATATATATATATGTGTGTGTGTGTGTGTGTGTTTGTGTATATATATACATATATATGTATATATATATATATATATATCGTTTATATATATATATATATATATATCATCAGCATCATCTCCTTCGCTTATTGTCGCAAGGGGCCTCGGTTAGATTTCGCCAGTCATCTTTATTTTGAGATCTTAATTCAATACTTCTCCATTCATGATGATGATGATGATGATATATATATATGTATATATATATATATATATATATATATATATATAAAATATAATATATTATAACATATATATCTGTGTGTGTATGTGTGTGTGCGTGTGTATGTGTTTGCAAAAAAATACTTTACAACTGTGCGAAAGTTTCTCCTCGTGACAATGTGCCATGAAAGTGTCTTTTTTGACAAATAAAAGTTGACAACTGGACAAAAGGCTGCTTTAAAATGTCCTATTCAGTAGAAATTAATTGTTCGATTGTTTGTCTATCAATAGAAACACCATGGAAGACTGCCCTATTTTAACACACTCGCTGTCTCTTCCAAAAGACATTCTAAGGAACTAAAAATAACTGAAACGAACAATGGCTCTGGAAATTACCCGAATGCAGTTTTTTTTTTACG
>NC_090748.1:103990853-103998353 GCF_036898095.1 Palaemon carinicauda
TCAAAGTTTCCATTGTGTACATAATTCTTTTGTGCCATGCAACTACAATTAATTATGGCCATATATAATAAATCTTGGTTACTAATTACAACTAGCAATTGAATATATATGCATAAAATATGCATACATATACTGTACATAACATACATACATACATACATACATACACATATACATACATATATATATATATATATATATATATATATATATATATATATATATATATATATATATATATATATATCTTTGAAAGGTTAAACATACGTCATTGTAGACAAAGTATTAAATAGCCCTCTATTCTAGAATATTAATAATAAATCTAACTGATTATAAAATGAGATGAAACATTTTTTAGCCCTTCTTCCACCTTAAACTTAAAGATCAAATTTATTTTGCAAAATCTCCGGCAGAGAGCATGACATGAATTGCTAAAAATCGCGAGGAAAAACAAGACGTTTAGCGGTCAAAGCCACTCCAAAACCTTCTAAACACATAACATACAACCCCCCACGTCTCGAACTGTTGACCTAACCGCGCCAGGACTCCTCGCTGCTGGGAGGAAGGACGCTGGTGATTGGTACAACACATGAACATACGCTCCCTACCGGGGTCTAAAGCG
Source organism: Palaemon carinicauda (assembly GCF_036898095.1). Classification (NCBI taxonomy): domain Eukaryota; kingdom Metazoa; phylum Arthropoda; class Malacostraca; order Decapoda; family Palaemonidae; genus Palaemon; species Palaemon carinicauda. The sequence continues at coordinate 103,991,476 of NC_090748.1, forward strand.
ATATCAGGCAGGGCAGCCGATCGGGACTATACGGTCTACCAAAAGCCAAAGTAAAGTCCTTCAATAGAAGGCAACCGTGTTTACCCCCATACGAATACGGAAAAAGCATGTTGATAGAAAAAGGTCTTAAACTCAAGCAATAAGTATATCTTCTATGGAAGCATGGCTGAGGAAAAGGATTAAAAGAACGAATTGCGCGTAAAATGATAGAGCAGATTATAAAAATGAACCCTCAAGAAGAGAATATAATCTTATTTATGTTTACAAATTTAGTTTTTCTTTTTTTCAACGAGTGAGAATAATGATGATGTCTTAAATGGAAGCCTGGAGGAGGAAAATACTGAAAAGAACGAATTACACGTAAAAGGATAAAAGCAGATTATAGAATGCACCCCAAAGAAGCGATTATATTCTCATTTCAGTTCACAAATTTCAGCTTTCGTATTTCTTTTTCAAACGTGTGACACTTCATATTCGCTCACTCTTTCAAATGATATTTTAATTCATCAAACGTGACATTAAGTATTATTAACTATTAGTTTCATGATGAGATGATATGTCATATCAATGTCATCTAACTTCCCAATGCTTTGAGACAGCAGGAAAATCCTTTTGATATCATGGCTTGTAATGAGACTATTCGCTCGAAAAAAAATATTTTTTTTTTTATGATTATGAAAAGATGAAATTATATCTCCCTTTACAATTTCAAAACGCTTTTATATTTAATATCATAGTTCACAATTATGTCTCCTTTCATATATTTCTAACCTTCATAGAAAGACTAGAAAATACAACTTGGAATATTACATAATTATCATAGATTTTTTTCTCTCTCTCTCTCTCTCTCTCTCTCTCTCTCTCCTCTCTCTCTCTCTCTCTCTCTCTGTATATATATATATATATATATATATATATATATATATATATATATATATATATATATATATATATATATATATATATATATATATAATAATAATAATAATAATAATTGGCACCATCTGTATCATAGCTTCATCTAATTCTACCTTTTATTTCCTTTATTGGTTAGTGAATTAGACATGAAACGAGCAACATTTTGAAATACTGACTGCCTTAGAATGAGCAGGATAAAATGACTGTGAAGGTCTCGTAGAGAGTAGGGTTCCCCAGCTGTATAGGACCAGAGTAGCAGAACTTAAAGTTAAGTAAGTAAACAAATCCTAAACAACTTCAACTTCATGTTTCAGTAACACAATAAACAAAAGAAGTTTCTACTCTTTGGTTTCCTAACTAGTATTAAGTTATTATACAAATGTTAGAAAAAAAACTAATTTTAATCGGAAATTCTCCGTAAATGTAAACTGTTCTCAACCGTATTTCAGTAAAATACAGCCGACCGTAATTTTTACCTTACTTTGTTGGTATGTTTTACTGGTTGGTGACCGTAATATCACTCTTTTACGTCAATATAACTGTTTTTTAAAACAATAGAAATACTGGAATAAATGTTGCTAGACATTTACGTTTTTTTTTAATGCAAAATTTTGAGTGTAAGAAAATTAAAAAAGAATATTCTTAAGGTTCTTCTAAAACAATCACCAAACCAAAATGTGCAAGCGAGCTGTAAAGAGGTGACTGAGAGACGGGTCGAATGCGACTTTATTTGGACAGAGCATGAGTATATATACAACCCGTTCCAAGCAAGAAGGTCACAAAAATTCAAACACAATGATTCATGAACATGTAGGCATAAACAGGTTATCAGTGCGAGGGGAGAGCAATAACGATAAACCGATAACGATAATATACAAAAACAGAAATACCGTTAGTGTAAAAGCGTGTGTGATACACGTTCGGTACAATATCCTTGATATTCCTAGTCAACGTCCGTAGGAGTCTGTACAAATTGATGTAAATCTGAACATATCTTCATGTAAAGTATGCTTCTATGAAATAGGTATTTTAATATACATCTGATATCATCATGTATGCTTTTACGAAATAGGTATTTTATTATACATTTGATATCAAGGAAATGTTGTTACTATTATTGAAGATGGATACCGACCTCTAAATGAAGATAAAGAAGAAAATAAACGACTCTATTAAGTGTCATGTATACGTTTATGAGACAGGCATTTCATTATACAATTGATGTCAAAGAAATGTTATAGCTATCATTCAAGATGAACACCGACCTCAAAATGAAGATAAAGAAGAAAATAAACGACAGTACTAAGTGTCATGCATGCCTTTATGAAATAGGTATTTTATCATACAATTGATGTCAAGGAAATATTGTTACTATAACTGAAGATGAACACCGACCTCAAAATGAAGATAAAGAAGAAAATAAACGACACTACCGAGTAACATTGCACCGGCCAATTCTCACTATTTTAAAAGGTTAGTTGGTGGGACGGAGGGAGGCGTTGCCATATGGCTGGCCTTGATAATAATATCAGGTTACAGAAGGTATTTTCTTAGTCTCTTAATTTAAAGGACGACACCTTCCTCTTAACCTTTTTTTATTCTATTTTCCAAAATAATGTTCATAATTTTCGTGAAGAATTTAATTTAATGTTACTGTTTTTTAAATATTTTATTTTGATTCTTTTTTCTTCTCTTATAGTTTATTTTCTTATTTCCTTTCCTCACTGGGCTTTGTTTCCTTACTGGAGCCCTTGGGCTTATGGCATCCTGCTTTTCCAACTAGGGTTGTAGCTTAGCAAGTAATAATGATAATAATAATAATAATAATAATATTAATAATAATAATAAAATGAAAATAATAATAACAAACATAAAATTAACAACAACAACAATAATAATAATAATAATAATAATAATAATAATAATAATAATAATAATAATAATAATAATAATAATAATAATGAGAAAAAAAATAGACCATATTTTCATATTCAGTAACTTGCCATGATTAAACCAAATATATAATTCTTCAAGAAGTGATAAATATATATATAAAAAAACAACAAAATCTCAGCTGGGTCCAACGACCACTGTTCTAGGTTTTTGTTGCACTTTCTAGTTTTCGAGAAAGAATATTGGTCCTTACTCTTTCATACTCTTCTTGTCCCCATAAAGTTTTGAGGGTCTGTGACAAACTTTTATGACAAATAGTGACACAAGTTTTGAGATGGGGGGAGAGAGAGGAGAGAGAGAGAGAGAGAGAGAGAGAGAGAGAGGAGAGAGAGAGAGAGAGAGAGAGAGAGAGAGAGAGAGAGAGAGAGAGAGATACTTCGATGAACGTGTCCTCCCTTCAGAGCATATATTTTTGGAAAAATTTATAAAAATTTATATTCTTATAAAATCAATATAGCAATATCAAAGCATGGGAATTAATATAATAATAATATAATTATTATCATTATTATTATTATTATTATTATTATTATTATTATTATTATTATTATTATTATTATTATTATTGTTGTTGTTGTTATTATTATTACTAGCTAAGCTACATCCCTAGTTGGAAAAGGAGGATACTATATACCCGAAGTCTCAAAGAAGGAAAAATTGCCCAGTGAGGGAAAGGAAATAAGGAAACAAATAAACTAAAAAATATTAATGAACGATTAAGATAACTTATTTTCAGAACATTAACAACATTAAGATAGATCTTTTACATATTAACTATTAAAAAGAAAAAACTTATCTTATGTCATAGCAATAGCTAAAAACAGAAGATTATCATGTCAATGGATTCAGCATAACCTTTTAATAATAATAAGATGTCTCTTGCCTCTGCCATTTATGAGCGGCCTTTAAAGTCAGCAGCCATTGCCTGGCCATCCTTGGTCCTAGCTTGGGTAGAGGGGAGGCCTAGGCGCTGATCATATGCATATATGGTCAGTCTCTAGGGGATTGTCCTCCTTGATAGTGCAATGTCAGCCCCTTGTCTCTGCCATTCATGAGTGGCCTTTAAACTTTTAAAGGGTGTCTTGTACATGTGTTAATTTCTTATTTCTTGTTTTTTTATCAATACAATTTGGAATATTCAATTTAAACCTTTGAACCTATAAACGGTCTTTTAGACATATGTTAATCTTTTATTTCTTGTTTTTTTATCAATACAATTTGGAATATTCAATTTAAACCTTTGAACCTATAAACGGTCTTTTAGACATATGTTAATCTTTTATTTCTTGTTTTTTATCAATACAATTTGGAATATTCAATTTAAAACCTTTGAACCTATAAACGGTCTTTTAGACATATGTTAATCTTTTATTTCTTGTTTTTTATCAATACAATTTGGAATATTCAATTTAAACCTTTGAACCTATAAACGGTCTTTTAGACATATGTTAATCTTTTATTTCTTGTTTTTTATCAATACAATTTGGAATATTCAATTTAAACCTTCAAGCCTTTAAAGTCGATTAACCAAAATTGAGATTCTGCCTTTCCTTTCAATTAAATGGTACAAAATTTTGAATTATTCGACGGACAGGACATGACAGACCTCCTGCCACCCCCCCCCCCCCCCCCACCGATGCCACAACAGATGTTATTGTTAATTAGCGAACTCCCTGTTCGAGTTACGTCTCACATGTTGTACTTTCATGAATTTCCCTTAGCTGAGCAATTGTCGTATGAACTATTGGGGGGGAGGAGAGAGAGAGAGAGAGAGAGAGAGGAGAGAGAGAGAGAGAGAGAGAGAGAGAGAGAGAGAGAGAGAGAGAGAGAGAGCAAACTAGGAAACAGATGATTACTTTTAGCCTATTCATTGAGATGTTTTGCCAACGCGTGTTTAGAAAAGTTGAACTACAAGGGGCTCTGTATACGCAGACCTCTGCTGAGGCAGCTTATTTCTCGATTCTTTGCACGACTGTGACCTTGACCTCTGACCTTGACCTTCTAAATCTTATTCATTTCCAGCTTTTTACATAACAGTAAATCCCTGCAAATTTCATTACACTACGATTAAAATTGTGGCAAGGAAGCTGCTCTCAAACAAATAATAATAATAATAATAATAATAATAATAATAATAATAATAATAATAATAACAAGTGAGCAAGTCCTGAACGCGGACATGGTCCTCGTAGAGGACATACCTCCGCCAAGGTGACCTAGAGCGCCATATGTCCTAGAATCATGAATTGATGTGACTTCGACCTTCACATGACCTTGACCTTCACGTGACCTTCAAGTGACCTTGACCTTCACGTGACCTTGACCTTCACATGACCTTGGCTTCAAGTGACCTTGATCTTCAAATGTACTTGACCTTCACGTGACCTTGACCTTCAGGTGACCTTGACCTTCACGTGACCTTGACCTTCACGTGACCTTGACCTTCAAGTGACCTGCTTGACTTTTGACCTTCAAGTGATCTTTGTTCATTTGCCACTGATACTTAATATGACATTGATATAATGCACCAATATGACCTTGACCTTTGACCTTTATAAATTTTGAACATCACCCATGGGTTGCGCCTGGACTAGGACTTCCCTGTTGGCTTATGCAAAAGTCAGTGCTTTATTTCTGTCTCTTGATATGGCCACTTATGTCATAGTGACACCAGTGACCCTGTGACCTTGACCTTGGGGTGACCTTGACCAAAATTTAATCAGTTCTTCCATACACATTGGGGAACTACTTGGCCAAGTTTGAAGTGATTCCGTGTAGAAATGTGGCCTCTACGTTGTCCACAGACAGACAGACAAACAAACAAACCGAACCGAAAACATACCCTCCTGGCGGAGGTAATAATAATAATAATAATAATAATAATAATAATAATAATAATAACCAAACATGGTTGAGGATATTTCAAATCATAGCACGGCAGGTTCATTTTAGTTATGCAACTTTAAGCAATATAGTAAAAATAAAACTTGAATACATCATTTGTATATATCTTACAAGACTATAAATCATCTGTGACACCTTTTACATTTTTAGTTACTAACATAACTAAATCTTGATCAGCCCTTTCAAATGGATAACTAATCTTTCTTGTTTTGACATTAGGGTTACCAGTGAACTTTGAGTTCATAATATTATTAGATTTGTGTTTAACTTCATTTATAATTCGATCAAAGTGTAATTCATACCCAAACCTAAAGTTCTGAAACCATCTCCATTACTCTTGCTTTAGGGTACACAGTGACACACTAGTCTATCTATTTTCTCTTCCTCTTCTTTTGTTAAAGTTTTTATAGTTTATATAGGAAAATATTTATTTTAATGTTGTTGCTGTTCTTCAAATATTTCCTTTTCCCTTTTTTCCTTTCCTCACTGGGCTATTTTCACTGTTGGGGGCCCTTGGGCTTATAGCATCCTGCTTTTCCAAGTAGAGTTGTAGCTTAGCAAGTAATAATAATATAGGAAATATTTATTTCAATGTTGTTACTGTTCTTAAACGATTTCATTTTTCCTTTCTTCACTGGGTTATTTTCACTGTTGGGGCCCCTGGGATTATAGCATCTTGATTTTCCAACTAGTGTTGTAGCTTAGCAAGTAATAATAATAATAATAATAATAATAATAATAATAATAATAATAATAATAATAATAATAATAATAATAATAATTCAAATAGTGACCAAGGTATGTATTGACACTTACATAACAGCCAAGGTTAGAAATTATAATTTGGAACACAATTTTTTTTTTTTTCCATAAATGTTTAAAATGTTGCTTCCATGACACCAACGTTCATGACAGGATTAACAAGGGTACTAGCAACCCTGTTGTCCTAGTAATGTCTTCATATATCAAAGCTGGAGTGTGCAAGTTTAATTTATGTGGGCCATTTGTTTTGTACCACACAATATTAAAGGAACTAAGTTTTAAATTTTATCATCAGTGGATGTGGACTTCTGTGAGAGAGAGAGAGAGAGAGAGAGAGAGAG
>NC_090748.1:104008353-104010853 GCF_036898095.1 Palaemon carinicauda
ATTAACTTTCTATTGGAGTGAATTCTCTCCAAGGTTTCAGCAGATGCTACCTGTTGCGAGTCGGTTTTTCTAATTTTGTTATTATCTTTTGCGAGTTGGTGACCGTAATATCACTCCTTTACGTCAATATATACGTTTGAAAACGGTAAATACCTGGCAACATTTATTCCAGGATTTTTACTGTTTAAAGGAAAATTTTTAACAATGTATGCCTCATGATTACTTAGGCTCTTTCACTTTTATCGTAGGGGTCACTATTTATAGATTTTTCTCCTAAAGCCAACCTGGTATTCTATATACACTCAATAATGCACTTGAGAATAACCAAAAACCCGACACACATTACTCTCTCTCTCTCTCTCTCTCTCTCTCTCTCTCTCTCTCTCTCTCTCTCTCTCTCATTATAGATTTTTCTCCTTAATCCAATCTCTTATTCTATATCTCTTATTCTATATCCGCCGAATAATTCACTTGAGAATTCTCTCTCTCTCTCTCTCTCCTCTCTCTCTCTCTCTCTCTCTCTCTCTCTCTCTCTCTCTCTCTCTCCTCTCTCTCTCTCTCTCTCTGTCATACACACACAAACAAATCTAAATAGAAGTACAGAGTTGCAGTACGTGTCTCACTACCACTGCAAAAACAAATTAAAAATATGAAATTTCTCTGTACAGTAGAATTTCTAAAACATTTTGTTTTTATTTTTTGTACTTTGAGATACACTGTTAAAAAATTTGCATTAAAAACAGTAAAAATCCTGGAATAAATATTGCCAGACATCTACCGTTTAAAAAAACGGATATATTGCTCTCTCTCTCTCTCTCTCTCTCTCTCTCTCTCTCTCTCTCTCTCTCTCTCTCTCTCTCTCTCTCTCTCTCTCTCTCTCTCTCTCTCTCTCAATAAAGATTTTTCTCCTTAATCCAATCTGTTATTCTCTCTCTCTCTCTCTCTCTCTCTCTCTCTCTCTCTCTCTCTCTCTCTCTCTCTCTCTCTCTCTCTCTCTCTCTCTCTCTCTCTCTCAAAAGCTATATCAGGAGAAACTGCCAAAAAACTGGATGGACTGTTGTCATAAAAATTCTTTCAATTGTTGATTATTTTCCCTGTCCTGTTGGAGTCCCTAGGCTTATAGCAACCTGCTTTCCTAAGTAGGCTTGTAGCTTAGCAAGTAATAATAATAATAATAATAATAATAATAATAATAATAATAATAATAATAATAATAATAATAATAATAATAATAATAATAATTATTATTATTATTATTATTATTATCTCGGACAATAGAAAAAAATACTCATAAAAATATTTCAAATTCAACAAATAAGCCTCAAAACTGACTTAAAAATGCATTATCTCTCCATATACACATAACTTTTAAATGATTATTGCAAGCGATCAATCGAACATAATACATGATTAATACTCGTATGCACCACGAAGTGCATAAGTGCATTATCATAGTTGAACGAAATACTTTTTGCTGTGAAGAGTAATGCAGTTACAAATGACTCAATCCTGAAATCTGATTATTAGCCATCACGTCAAAATGGGTCATGGATAATACACTAAAAACACCACTAAATGGATTCATTATTAATAGATTCTGATTAGCTTTGAGCGCAGGATTATAGGCCCTGAAAATAGAGGAAACAAAATTGGTAATCTGTCATCATTTCAGGAGTTAATGGGGGGTTGAAAATGGGTTTTTAAGGCACTAATAGGTGTTTAAAAATGGGTGTTTAAAAATAGGTTGTTACTTAAAAATGGGCTTTTGAGGAACTAATGGGTGTTTAAAAATAGGTTGTTGTTTAAAAATAGGTTTTTTGAGTAACTAATTAGGTGTTTTTAAATAGGCTGTTGTTTAAAAATAGGTCTTTGTGCAATTAATAGGTGTTCAAAAATAGGTTGTTGTTTAAAAATGGGGTTTTAAGGAACTAATAGGTTTTAAAATAGGTTGTTGTTTGAAAATAAGTTTTTGAGTAACTATTAATAGGTTTTTAAGCAACTAATTGGTGTTAAAATACGTTTTTGAGAAATTAATGGGGTTTAAAAATAGGTTGTTTAAAAATAGATTTTTGAGTAACTAATAGATGTTCAAAAATAGGTGGCTGAGTAACTCATAATTGTCTAAAATAGGTTTTTGAGAAACTAATGGGTGTTTAAAATATGATTTTGAGAAATTGATATAGATGAGTGTTGAAAAATAAGTTTTTGAGTAATTAATAGTTGTTTAAAAATATGTTTTGGGTTACTAATATGTTTTTGAGCATATAACTAATGTGTTTTAAACATAAGTTTTTGAATAATTAATTTGTTTAAAATAGGTTTTTTGAGTGACTAATAGCTTTTTGAAATAAGTTTAACTTCATAATTTCTATCAAATAAACAAAGGAGTGAACATTTATATGATTTCAAAATATGCTTTATTTATGAACCCTTCCTTTTTATCTTGTAAATAAAAACGTAACGAAAATTATAAGAGACTTGAAAGACGTAAGAAAGAAAT
>NC_090748.1:104015853-104040853 GCF_036898095.1 Palaemon carinicauda
GTATATATATATATATATATATGTATATATATATATATATATATATATATATATATATATATAAACCTGACACTAGTTCCTTACTATATGGGGGAGATTATTAATATTATCATCACTAGCTAAGCTAGAACCCTGGTTGAAAAAGCAGGACGCCATAACCCCAAGGGCTCCAACAGGGCAAAATAGCAAAGCTTACATATCGACACATTTGTTTAATATTCTTCCCCAAAAATGATTTTCATCGTAGAAGCTGAGTTAGTCCAGTCTTTCCCGATGCCTCTATTTCACAAAAAAAAAAAAAAAAAAACGTTGTTCATTTGCAGTTTGGTTTTCCTCTTATTGCTGGCATTGAGTGCAAACGTTTGCAATGCAAAATTTTCTGGGGGGGAGGGGGAATACTGTCACACTTCATGTTTCGAAAACTGAAGCAAGATTGTATGCAAAAACCACAAATATATTTCAGAATCTACATATTTCTCGGTATATATTTTCTTTTTTTAAATTTGCTTTTTAATATTTCATGTTGGTTTTAAAATGTTTTCTTGTATGAGACAAATATAATAAATATATTTTAGAATTTACATATTTCTCAGTATATTTCTTGTAGTTCCCTTTTTTAACACTTCGTGCTTTGTCTTTGAATTACGTAAATATAGTTATATAGATTAACCCATTAAAGTATTATTGATTAAGGTTATGAAAGTTTATTTCTGTGAAATATATAAATATAAACATACATTAAACCATTATAGTCTAATTGGTGCACATTTTGAAAGTTTATTGGTGAAATTTGTGGTGGCCTACTTGGTAACGTCCTTGCCTGGTAATTGTCTGACTTAGGTTCGAGACCCGCTCAGACATGTTAGTTCCTTAGGTCGGTGCAACCTTACCATCCTTGTGAGCTAGGGATAGGGGGTTTGGGGGAGCCTGTAGGTCTACCTAATGAGTGATCAGCAACCATTGCCTGGCCCTCCTTGGTCCTAGTTTGGGTGGAGAGGGGGCTTGGGCGCCGATCATATGGTCAATCTCTAGGACATTGTTATGCTAGATAGGGCAATGTCACTGTCCATTGCCTCTACCATTCATGAGCGGCCAACTCGTTAGCTCCTCTGGTCGCTGCAACCTCACCATTCTTGTGAGCTAAGGATGGGGGGTTGGGGGGAGCCTATAGGTCTATCTGATGAATCATCAGCAGCTATTGCCTGGCCTTCCTTGGTCCTAGCTTGGGCACTGATCGTATGGTCAATCTCTAGGGCATTGTCCTGCTAGATAGGGCAATGTCACTGTCCCTTGCCTCTGCCATTCATGAGCGGCCTTTAAGCCTTTTAAACTGTCAAAAATATTAAAGGATATCACTACAGCACATTAATAGGCCCATAACTCTGCTGTATTATTTCAGTTTGAGTTATCAAATAAAACACTAAGGATACCTAACTAATCCATTTAGATTTTAACAAAAGGCTTAAGGGGGACGCCTCGCTTGAGAAATTGGTTAGACCTATTTAGGCCTAGTTCTACAAAAGGTATCATAGATTTGTCTATCAGATTAGAGTTTATAGACAGCTTAGAAACTGAATATAAATTTTGATGATAAACTTGCTAAGGGTCTATCAGATTAGAATTTATGGCAGCTTAGAAATTAAATAAAAATATTTGCTGATAGATTTTTTAAAGATATATATAAAATACCATATATCATCTATTATTGGAGGTGAACGGATCTATATTATAAAATCTTCGATGATTTACAAATTATGAATATATCAACTATTGAGAGAGAGAGAGAGAGAGAGAGAGAGAGAGAGAGAGAGAGAGAGAGAGAATATATAAGTTTTCATGGAAAAATCAGATATCAAAACGAATTCTACCAAAAGTAACTAAATATTATAAAGGAATTTCTATAGAAAATTTAATGTTATATCGTTTTACCCTTTAACATTTTAATCATATGCTCTACGTCAAAGGAATACAGAAATTATTATTATATTATATAATATAATCGTCTTGAGAATATCAAGTTACAGCGTAGACAAATCAATTTATCATATATATGGAAAAGGTAAAACTTCAACATATCTTCAAAGATATTGTACATTACAAAGTTATATGGATAACGAAATAAGATACTTCAAAAAAAAAAAAAAGTTTTATTTTCTCGAGTTATTCTTCACAGTGGATTTTCTGTCCAAGTTTATATAAGTTGTCCAATAATAATTATTTGATTCTTCAATATTGAACTTTTTCATCTATTCGAAAGTAAAGTATTACACATAACTTGAAGAATGGCTAGAGGTATCTATCTTATGAAATAGAAAAAAAAAATCAACGCGGTAGTATCTACATCTCAGAATACGATAGATGTGTAATTAATGATTGTTTAACAAATACCAACTGTGGATTTGGCCTATCTACTATCTCATTATAATCCTGCTTGAAATAGAAAAAAAATACAACGAAGTCATATATATATATATATATATATATATATACACATATATATTGGAATATGATAGATATACTGTATACTCAAGGATTCTTTAAAAAAAAATCCCAACTGCAGATTTCAAGTCTCTCTTATCTTATCGTAGTTGTAATAATAAAAAAAACGAAAACTTATATACATCTTGGAATATGGTAGATAAATACTTAAGAAATTCTTAACAAATAAAAATCGTGGATTTTCAGTAACTCCTATCTTATCCTGGTTCCAATAGAAAGAAACAACGAAATTATATATTTATCTTGGAATATGGTGTGTATATAGGATATATATATATATATATATATATATATATATATATATATATATATATATATATATATATATATATATATATATATGTATATATTTATATATATATATATATATATATATATGCATATATATGCATATATATACTTAGGATTCTCTAAAATACTAACTGTGGATTTAAGTATTTCCTATCTTACCCTGGTAGCAATATTATAAAAACATATACTAACTAATGTGGATTTTGAGAATTTCTCTCTATACCCAAAAAATCTCCCCCACTATATGAAAAACCCGACAGTTCTATAAAGAAACGACGAATGTCAGACTTTGTACGTATGAGATAAAAACCTTTTCCTTTCTGACCTGTTCTCCGGTTCTGTATATTTGCCTTCGCCCCTTCGCGAATTATTTTCCTTTTGCAACGTCAGGCTCAAACGTTTGCAGGGATGAAGTGACCGGGGAAAGATAGGAAAAAAGTAGGCGTTTGTTACTATTTCGAGGCGAGAGGAAAAAACGTTTTTTATATATGGATTAGGATTCGAAAATTTTGGAAGAATATCTGGTAATCGTTTACTGTTTTGTATTTTAACTGGAATTGATTATATATTTAGAGTTACATGTAAGTAAGACATGATATTCACTTAGCTTTGATAAAATATAACTAAATTGACAATCTCCTCTCTCTCTCTCTCTCTCTCTCTCTCTCTCTCTCTCTCTCTCTCTCTCTCTATATATATATATATATATATTTATTTATATATATACACATATGCGCGTATATATATGTATAACTATTTGTGTATCTATCTATCTATATATATATATATATATATATGTATGTATATATATAAATATACATATATATATATTATATATATACATATACAGCATATATATATATATATATATATGCACACACAAATAGTTATACATATATATACATGCATATGTATATATATATATATATATATGTGTGTGTGTGTGTGTGTGTGTGTGTATGAGTGCGGGTGTTTGTGCGTTTTCAATATCAATGACTTTGATATTTCCCTACAAAGAGTTTTTTTTTTTCTTCCATAAATACGACTATCTATTAATTACTAAGTATGTGGCTACATAAATGGTAGAGCGATCGCTAAAAACGAAAATTCCTATAAAATAATGTATATGTAATGAAATTGATGAGAAATAAAAGAGTATATATTATCTCAAAACTCCAAATTAGGACGGACCGATTTACATTCAAGTTTTGAATAGGAAAGAGAATTGATAGATTTGTTTCATTCAAAATAACTTTGAATAATATTGCTGATGTAATCGACTATACCAAAATGAGGGGTGAGAATCTATTTTAGAATTTCCTGCTTTATAAATATATTGGAAGTACCCATCAGTATTGATAGTCAATACATTATATACATCACAAAACGATTATTTCTGCTCTAGTAAACATAAATATAAACTCAATATGTATACGTAGATAGGAGAAAAAATCGATTTATTTTCGAATTGAGACCCGCGGAGGAAGAAATGGGTTTTATTTATTTTCATTATTATTGATTTTTTTTCGACATTTGCTCTCTCGCAAATCTTTAAAAATTCTCTTTACATATCACAATCATCATCATCAACATTATCATTATTATTATTATTATTATTATTATTATTATTATTATTATTGCAAGCTAGGCTGTGACCCTAATTGGAAAAGCATGATGCTATAAACACAAGGGCTCCAACAGTGAAAAAAATAGCCCCGTGAGGAAAGAAAAACAAAGAAATAAACTACAAGAGGAGTAATAAACAATCAAAATAAAATATTTTAGGAACGGTAACAAAATTAAATTAGATCTTTCATATATAGACTATAAAAACTTCAAGAAAAGAAGAGGAAGAGAAATAAGGTAGAATAGAGTGCCTTCTTTTATCCCATTTAAAGAAAATATCCTGTATTCTGCAAAAATCATGGATTTTTTTTTTTTAATATATGCCAAGCATGAGTGATCGAATTTATTTCGAATAAGGGGAAAAATAAATCTATTTTGGAATCGAGACGCTCGAAGGACGAAATCATATTTATTTATTCTAAATAAGAATCCATCCTCTGCCAAAACCCTTAGTCTTTTTTTTTTCTTTTTTTTACCTCTTCTGTTCTCAATTTTACATTCAGCTACCTGAATTAATAGTCTCTTTAAAATAGAAGGTTTCCATCCTTATTTTCCTTGTTACACTCTTTCATTTGATGAAAATATCCTATTTCTGATGTCATAATCCTAAAAGTCTTTTTTGTAAAAAGTTTTACTTTTTTTTAATTTTTCCCATTTTGTTCCCAATTTTGCATTCAGCTATACCTGAATCCGTAGTCTCTTTAAAATAGAAAGTTTCTTCTGTATTCTTTTTAATTCAGACATTTTTTCCCAGAATTCTTATTCAGAATCCTTCCATCATATTCCGCTGTTCATTTGTTGAACGAACACACCCAGTGCTTGTTAGTCCAACCTGACTTTCAAACCTTTCTGAAGAGGTTCATATATCGAAGAAGATATTCCTTGATTTTCACTACACTACTATTCCTTCTGCTGTATTTCTGTCAACGAATTGAATTTATTTCGACGAATTGTATTTTTTGAATGATGTAACAAACACTTTTTGTATTAGGTATATGTTGTGATTTCCACTCCAGTTATTCCTTATATTGTATTTCTTCCGACAGATTGTATTTATTTCGACGAATTGTATTTTTTGTATGTTGTAACAAACACTTTTTGTATTAGGTTTATGTTTTAATTTTCACTACAATACTATTTCTTATGCTGTATTAATTTCTACATATTGTATTTATTTCGACGAATTGTATTTTTTGTATGTTGTAAACAAACACTGTTTGTAGTAGGTATATGTTGACGGATTATATATGTGTTTTTGGCGTCAAGGAATATCTTACTTATACATGTGTATATAAGTCTGTGCTATTTTCATTTTTCCAATAAGCCACAAATACCTTTTTTAATATGAAATTCTCTCATCCGTAGGATCAGAGGCCCATAGGGACATTTCTTTTAGGATAAGTACTTCTGAGGATCATTGCCCCACCAGAAGTACTTATCATAATAAGGTATTTCCCTATGGGTCTGTGATCCAACGAAAGAGTGAATTAGATATAGATATAGATATATACAGTATATATATATATATATATATATATATATATATATATATATATATATATATATATATATATATATATATATATATATATATAAATATGTATTTATTATGAATATCCAACGGCAACAATAACAACAATAACAAAAGCAACCGTTTCTAGTCCAAAATAGGACAAAGGCCTCAGATATGTCAATTCATGTCAGGGACTGGGCCAGTTTCCTTACCACCTTGCCAGTGCGGACTGGTGATGGGGGGAGATTTTTGTCTAATCACTCACAGCGAACCAACTTAGTATGGGTGGCCCTGACTAGCACAGCATTGCTGATCATGACGATGTGCAAACCCTTTCCCTACGTTAAGGAGGTATCCCTACTTAAAAAAAGGACGTATATATACAATATATATATATATATATATATATATATATATATATATATATATATATATATATATATATATATATATATAGAACAGGGAAAATAGCCCAGTGAGGAAGGGAAACAAGGAAAAATCAAATATCTTAAGAACAATAACATTAAAATAAATATCTCCTACATAAACTATAAAAACCTACACATAACAAGAGGAAAAGTAATAAGACAGAACAGCGTGCCCGACTATACCCCCAAAGCAAGAGAACTCTAACCCAAGACAGTGGAAGATCATGGTACAGAGGCAATGGGACTACCCAAGACTAGAGAACAATAGTTTTGTGTGTGTGTGTAATTATAAAATTAAGACAGCTGTTTTAGAGGTATTCTAAAATCTGCAAACTTTCTGGATCCGTTTCCTTTTTTAGAAATTATATAGCCTATAACTGTTTAGGAAAAGAGAGAGAGAGAGAGAGAGAGAGAGAGAGAGAGAGAGAGAGAGAGAGAGAGAGAGAGAGAGAGAGAGAGAGAATATGTACAATTAAGTACTAATTATACATAACTAGAAAAAATAAGATATTCACATTTCACGTTGAAATAAAGAATTGATTGCAATTATTGATTGTTTACAAATTTGATTGGAATATTGATTGACGTATCTTTATCTAATCAGTGTTTACACTTTTCAAACTGATGAAGGGGATATAAAATGCTTAGAGTAAATATTGATGTATAATAACTATGCATCGATATCATTGTTCATATTTTCGCACTTAACTGGGTTATTCAGTAATTATTCATCCAGCATATTGACTATTAATCATGAGAGAGATTAATCCCAAACAGCTAAAGTCGGTTTTCATTAGTTTTTATATTAAAAATTACTTGTAATTTTTTTGTTATTCAATGGGAAATATTCACCGAGTAAAAAAATATAAATAAATTTCGATAACTGGACAATAATGTCATTCAATCTGAAAGAAATTTAGATGTATTCTTGCATATTGAGGAGAAGCAATATAATTTCATTCAAAATATCCTTTGTATTATATCTTTTTTTTTTAATATGGTTGATACTTAAGTCTTAGGATATATATATATATATATATATATATATATATATATATATATATATATATATATATATATATATATATATATATATATATATTATATATATATATATATATATATATATATAATACCAATATATATATATATATATATATATATATATCACACATCCAATAGGGAATTTACCACTTTATAAAAAAAACGCCAGAAAATCAATTTAACTTTAGAGCTATCTCAGAAACAGTAGGAAGCAGAGAATAAGAATTTAACAATCAAAAGATAGGTTTTTGTGTCATCTGTTTGTCTATGACTCAAAAAAAAAAAATACTTTAATACTGATGACTAGCAAATTCTAGTAAGTAATTTTTTAGTTAGTTTTTGGAGACTTTTAAAAATCAAGTCAGTTTTCTGGAATTTTATAATCACAAAATGGTAATAAGAGGTGAACAAAATGTATGTGCTACTAATTAATGATAGTTTAACATAACTGGTTATGACTAGTGATGACTAAAACCACTTTAATGGTCGAAATTTCCCCTAAAATACTTAAGTAAGTAATTTTGTAATTAAGAATGTTGAATATTGCAAGATTTTGTCATTGGTGTCAATACTAGTCATCACTAGACCGATGACTAGTGATGACTAAAACAGTTTTAACTATCAAAATTTCCCCTACAATGCCTAAGTAAGTAATTTTGTAAGTATTAATGCTCCATATTGAAAGATTTTACCATTGGTGTCAATACTAGTCGTCTCTAGACCGATGACTAGTGGACTAAAACAGTTTTAATAATTTATAAGCCATAAGGCCAAAATAATAATAATAAATTATTAAACATATAAAAAAATCAATATCAACCACTTGAGTATGTAATGATGACTAGTGATGACTATTGCAGAAGTGAACTAACTATTCTTCAAATTAGTATTGAATGCGTACAGTTGAAAGTTTTCACAACTAGTCATCATTACACAAAATTCTAATCGGAACACTTACATTGAAGACTTGCAAAGATGCACCAGTATTATTCTTCATTCTATTCTCCTGGAGTTGTCAACGTTGTGGTGGGCAGAAATTTCATCCCAATGTACATGTTGGCCCACTTCTTCTTCTTCTTCTTCTTCTTCAGGTGGTCAAAAGTTCTTCAGGTCATAAAATGACCCATTCAAAAGGCATCTTCGGGCATGGTAGTGTTTGCCGCAGGTCGATTGCTATAACCCGCATGTCTTGGGGTCAGATGCTTCCTGGGAAAGCATACTTGCTTTCCTAAATTTAAGCGATTCTCTTCCTTCAGTGCTCCAAGCAGCTTTTCTCTTGCAGGCATTTTCTTTATAAACGTAAAAGAAGCCTTTTCTTCTAAATCACACCCTGTAATACAATACAAATTTACCGTATGACATCAACATCAACACAGCAACATCGACATCAACATCAACACCACCACTGGCATGAACACGAGGGGCACTCTGTTTTCCATGACGTTTTCTATTTACAAGACGTGATGACAACGGAACACAATCATCACTATCGTCACCATCATCACAAACAAGATCATCACATTCTATACCACTAAGAATGAAATATTTATCCCGAACGATAAAACCAGATGCTTCGAAATCACTCCTTTGCTGGGGAAGTAACTTCCCATTACGCCTCTAGAATTCGCTGCCATTTAGATAACTTCTGAAATGTTTGAGACACAGAATATGTTTTTCACGTGTAATTCCAACAGACGTGGAAGGTTTTAAGACATCGTAATGACACTAATAACACGAAAATAAGCACTGTATTCCTTATAAAACGCGATTTATAACGGAACGAAGTTTCCACACCGAATGTAAACAAACTTTTAATGCGGGAGAAAGCCTCTCTCCTAGTCACGTGACCGGGTTGCTAGGCAACCGGCGCCTCTGATTGGTCGAGCTCGATGCCTCGAGCCCGGCTCTGATTGGCTGAAGGACCACCTCAGGATTTCATGATATAAGCGTCCTATGCATTGCCTGAGATCTGAGATTCCTTAACGATTCAAAATTAAAATTTACAAACCGAAATGTTTCGGAAAGGGACCTGGAACTTATCCAGCATGATATTGTAGTTATGAAATATCTTTTGGACGAGTAAAACGCCTTATGGAAAAGTGTATATGTATGTGTATATTATATGAAATATATACTGTATAGGCCTACATATTATGTGTATCGTATGAAATATATATATATATATATATATATATATATATATATATATATATATATATATATATATATATATATATATATATATATATATATATATATATGTGTGTGTGTGTGTGTGTGTGTGTGTGTGTGTGTGTGTGTGTGTGTTTAGTATAATAGTCATTCTTCATTATGATTAACATAGCTAAAAAAAAAAATCAATATTTCGCTTCGCAACTGACATGGAATTTGATACTATTTAATAAACTTTTCCCAACTGTATAATCAGTGTCATGCATTTGCACAAAAATGCGTAAAATGCGTTTTATTGCATGAATAACTAATTTCTAAACCAGCAAGAATGGAACTTACTGTACGTGCCCATAACTGTATACAGGAGAGCTGGAATCTGGTTAATATAGGTAGTAAGCTGGCCATGGCACTAGCCACCCGTTGAGATACTACCGATTGAGAGTTATTTGGGTACTTTGATTGGTCAGACAGTACTACATTGGATCCTTCTCTCTGGTTACGGTTCATTTTCTCTTTGTCTACACATGCACCGAATAGTCTGGGCTATTATTTACATATTCTCCTCTGTCCTCATACACCTGACAACACTGATATTACCAAACACTTCTCTCAAGAGATTAATTAATTCACTGTAATTGTTCAGTGGCTACTTTCCTATTGCTAAGGGTAGAAGAGACTCCTTAGCTATGGTAAGCAGCTCTTGTAGGAGGACACTCCAAAATCAAACCATTGTTCTCTAGTCTTGGGTAGTGCCATAGCCTCTGTACCATGGTCTTCCACTGTCTTGGGTTAGAGTTCTCTTGCTTGAGAGTACACTCGGGCACACTATTATATCTTATTTCTCTTCCTTTTGTATGATAGGATGCCTGAAAACTTTAAATCAATCAATCAATCTCTTCCTTTTGTTATGTTAAGGTTTTATAATTTATATAGAAAATATTTATTTTATTGTCACTGTTCTCAAAATATTTTATTTTTCATCATTTCCTTTCCTCACTGGGCTATTTTCCCTGTTGGGGCCCCTGGGCTTATAGCATCCTGCTTTTCCAACTAGCGTTGTAGCTTAGCAAGTAATAATAATAATAATAATAATAATAATAATAATAATAATAATAATAATAATAATAATAGTAATAATAATAATAATATACTTTGAATCATTCATTTACGGTCTTTTTATGCAAAGAGAGAGAGAGAGAGAGAGAGAGAGAGAGAGAGAGAGAGAGAGATAAATGCTAATGTAGGCAATTGCTTTATACTGTCACAAAGAGAGAGAGAGAGAGAAAGAGAGAGAGAGAGAGAGAGAGAGAGAGAGAGAGAGAGAGAGAGACATGTATATGTAAGCACTCATTTCATATTACCATCCCCAAACTTAATACACTTTACTTAGATTATTTCATTCGAATGTATTCCTATTATGCAAAGAGCTCTCTTGCCGAACATATGAGTTCCAAATAATTCCTTTGCTATATTTTGCATTGATAACATATACCATATCTCGGTATATACTTACGAATTCATTCCTCACTTATACATTCACATCACCAGTTGTTTTCAGTCAGGGTATGGAGTTTCCTAAGCTAATTAACGAGGGTCGAGTCAGAAGGATTCAATCTGAAGCTGATTTTCATTTTCCATTCCATGAATATTAAACCCAGGATGTGAATCTTCCCCTTATTCTATCGTAGGAATTATGTTCTAGTAATTGAACACGGAGTTCTTTCCCATAACATCCCTGACTGGTGATTGCCAGACTGGGGTAAGAGTCCCACTCAAGTTCGTAAGTTCATTTGATTGCTGCAACCTCATCATCCTTGTGAGCTAAGTATGTGGGGTTTGGGGGAGCCTATAGGTCTAGCTGCTGGGTCATCAGCAGCCATTACCTGGCCGTCCCTGGTCGTTCTTTCTTGTAACGTCCCTGACTGGTAATTGCCAGACTGCGGTAAGAGTCCCACTCAAGTTCGTTAGATCATTTGATGGCTGCAACCTCACCATCCTTATAAGCTAAGCTTGTCTGGTTTGGGGGGGCCTATAGGTCTAGCTGCTGAGTCATCACCAGCCATTGCCTGGCCCTCCTTGGTCTTTCTTTCTTGTAACGTCTCTGACAGGTGATTGCCAGACTGGGATTCGAGAACCGCTCAAACTCATTGGTACCTTTAATCGCTGCAACCTCACCATTCTAGTGACCTAAGTATGTGGGGTTTGAGGGAGCCTATAGGTCTAGCTGCTGAGTCATCAGCAAGTCATTACCTGGCCCTCCCAGGTCCTAGCTTGGATAGAGAGCGAGATTGGGCGACGATCAAATACTTTTTATGTTGAACAGGCTAACATTGGTCTTTTTGTAGCTTGTGTGAGACATATCTGTTTTGATGTTGTTATTGTTTTTAAAGAATTTTATTGTTGTTTTTTTCTCATATCATTGATTTATTTCCTTATTTTCTTTCCTCACTGGGCTATTTTTCCCTGTTGGAGCCCTTGGGCTTATAGCATCTTGCTTTTCCAACTAGGGTTTTAGCTTAGCCAGTAAAAATAATGATAATAATATATGATCAGTGTCCAGGGCATTGTCCTGTTTGCTAGGGCAATGTCACCATCCCTCTCCTCTGCCATTCATGAGCGGAATTTTAAACATTTAAATGAGATCATAATGGCCTCTTACTCATCTCAAATGAAAGAGAGACAAAGTTCTAGAAAAAGAGATTAAAGTGAACTCCTTTTATCAAAGGGAGCCTGAGAAACTTGAGCTTTGTTTTGAGGAGTAGACTTTGAATGGATAATTGACTCTCAAGAAAACGTCATTCAAGTCGATCTAATGAGGCTACTGTAATGATTATTCAAAATTAAAAGTAATATTGACATTATAGCATCCTGCTTTTCCAACTAGGGTTGTAGCTTAGCAATTAATAATAATAATAATAATAATAATAATAATAATAATAATAATAATAATATTATTATTATTATTATTATTATTATTATTATTATTATTATTATTATTATTACTTGCTAAGCTACAATCCTAGTTGGAAAAGCTATAAGCCCAGGGGCTCCAACAGCGAAAACAACCCAGTGAGGGAAGGAAACAAGAAAAGATTAAATATTTTAAGAGTAACAACATTAAAATAAATATCGTTTACCAACCGTAGAGTCATATATCAGCTTCCGAAGATATTGGCCACTTTAGACGTCAGCAAGAAGAGACAGCGACCGTAACAAGTGTCTAGTCTGGAGACATACGTGTGGCATTCTGGGTCTATACAAGGATTCATTTGCATAACACAGCCATTACGACGTCACCTTGTGAGTCTCTGGGTTTCATAATTGGTGGCGGAACAGGGACAGAGCAAAGAGATGTTTCAGTCCAGAGCAAACGATGGTGTGAGGTGTAGATGCGATGCTGTAAAGATGAAGTGGCTTCAAGGAAGTACTTGAAATACATACACACATATACACATACACATGACACATACACGCACACGCACACGTAAATACACACATATATGCATAACACATTCAACAAAAACAGCATAGTTCATTTTGTTTTAAAAAGAATTATCTCCTCTCTCTCTCTCTCTCTCTCTCTCTCTCTCTCTCTCTCTCTCTCTCTCTCTCTCTCTCTCTCTCTCTCTCTCTCTCGCTTTACATATACATAACGCATACACATGCACACGCAAACATACATATATGCATGACGCATCAAGCAAAAACTGTAGCATAGTTCATTTTGTTTTGATAAATCTCTCTCTCTCTCTCTCTCTCTCTCTCTCTCTCTCTCTCTCTCTCTCTCTGCGAAGACGTTTTATTACCCTGTCTTATTTTTTCAATTGCCCATTCCTATGATTTTTTTTTCTTGGAGGGCGGTTTCTTTACTTGTGAAATAGTGCTGCTCTTTTTTTTTTATTCTTTTTTTTTTGTCCTTCGGTTTTTCCAAAACCACAATCCGATTTTTTTTTAAATCTTATGGTCGTGATTTTGACTTTTTATCTGAGCTCAGTAAATTCTTCCGTAGAGTTGACGTTAATATCTACTATCTTAATTATTATTTACGTTTTCCGGTCTAATCATAGGAAGATCTTTCCTTTATTATTATTATCATTATTATTAATATTATTATTATTATTATTATTATTATTATTATTATTATTATTATTATTATTATTATTATTATTATTATTATTATTATTATTTCGTGGTAGGAGACCCTCTTTTAGGCAGGTTGAGTTAAAAGTAATGGCTGCATCGGCAGAGTTTATTTTCTTATCCAATTTTTCTATTTTCCGGATAATTCTCTTCTCTAGAGCGCTGCAATCAGCCAGCAGACTTGAAAAATTCATCAGTCAGGTGAATGACAAAATCGGGAAGACTTTTCAAGTATATTCTCACAAAATACAAGTAAAACTTTTGGTACAAAATAGTAAAAACTACGACGTGTTTCGAGGATAAGTCCTTCCTCTTCTTCGGGTAGAGAGTGAGGTGGATGCTGCAGTCGGGTGGTATTTATACCCAGGATCAGGATTACAAGTGAAAGGGCTGGAATTTTCATTGGTTTTCATTGGTTGATCGGAGCTGATATGGTATGGTGTCTGGTGTAACGTCATCGGGGACCTGAGTTTTGATTGGCTATTATTATTATTATTATTATTATTATTATTATTATTATTATTATTATTATTATTACCAATTCAAAAAACAAAGATGAAATCACTGCAGTGCAAATTCAAAATTTGAACCCCCCCCCCCTCTCTCTCTCTCTCTCTCTCTCTCTCTCTCTCTCTCTCTCTCTC
Organism: Palaemon carinicauda; assembly: GCF_036898095.1. Lineage (NCBI taxonomy): Eukaryota > Metazoa > Arthropoda > Malacostraca > Decapoda > Palaemonidae > Palaemon > Palaemon carinicauda. The sequence continues at coordinate 104,030,211 of NC_090748.1, forward strand.
TCTCTCTCTCTCAATATACATACGAAAGCATACGCGTATATCTCCACGGGCATAAGATGCCTTTGAACTGCCTGACGCCTTTTGAAGTGAGCCATTGCGTATGCTCATCGCACAAAACGACACTGAGCTCTGTCCTCTCACAACAGCTCGCGCATTACTCAAGGACTCGAAGGAACGGGGGAGGAGAGATGCAGAGTCGCACACAAAGGTTAATGCATGAGAATTGGGTCTTTAGCTTCTCGTCAATTATCTATATCGTTGTGCGATAAACAGATGGTGGTGGTTCTTGGTTTATGTTAGGTTTTAGGAAAGAGGATAAGAGGGTGGTACAGGATTAAATTTGGGAATAGGTTTATCATGTGTGTGTATGTGTATTTATGTATATATACATATAGATATATATGTATATGTGTATATATATATATATGTATATATATATATATATATATATATATATATATATATACTGTATATATATGTATATATGATTATATATATATGTATATATATATATATATATATATATATATATATATATATATATAGGTTAACATACGCATATATATATATATATATAGGTTAACATACGCATATATATATATATATATATATATATATATATATATGTATATATATATATATATGTATATATACACACACATATATATATATATATATATATATATATATATATATATATGATGTGTATATATGTATGTATATATATGCATGCACACATTCATATGAGCCATATATTATACTCTTCCTAATATATGGACTTCCTCTTTACCTCAGGATCAGAGCCCCAAGGAGGAATTAACTCAGAGATCAAACCCAGGCACACGAAACTGAGGTTCCATTGACTTAGTATATATATGTATATATGTAAGTGAATGTGATGTTATTCCAAATCCCAAAATAAGAAAAAGGTTATGTTCTTATATTCATGTTTTTCATCTCTTTACTTATTAATATTTTATGATTTTGTATTTTTCTTTCACATATGACTTGGTTGGAATATTTTAGAAGGATATTTTTTTCTTTTCGAGTAATAATAATAATAATAATAATAATAATAATAATAATAATAATAATGATAATAATAATAATAATAATAATATATTCCGAAAGATTTCCTTTCTTTGAGCCGCCTCATAACTCACCTGAAATATATCCTTTCTCAACATCGCCACCTGATATCCTAATATAATTCTTATCATCACAATTTTCAACATTCTTTAAGACATGGAATGTACATTTTATTAAGGAATATCTGAGTATATTCTAAGACATTTTCTAAATACAACGATGCAGAAATAAGAATAAGATAACAACATTGTTAACTGAAACGTTGAGCATTGACTACGTGTTATTATTACAAGCGAGGCTACAACCCTAGTTGGAAAAACAAAATGCTATAAGTCCAAGGGCCCCAACAAAGAAAATATGGACCAGTGAGGAAAGGAAACAAGGAAATAAACAAATTATAAGAGAAGAATAAACAGTCAAAAATTAATATTTTTAGAACAGTAACCATATTAAATCAGTCCCTTCATATATAAAATATAAAAACTTCAATAAAGCAAGAGGAAGAGAAAAAAGATAGAACAATGGCCGATGTGGTAACGTCCTTGACTTATAACGCCAGACTGGGGTTCGAGTCCCATTCAAACTCGTTAGTTTCTTTGGTCGCTGCAACCTCACCATCTTTGTGAGCTAAGGATGGGGTGTTTGGGGGAGCCTATAGGTCTATCCGCTGAGTCATCAGGAGCCATTGCCTGGCACTCCTTGGTGGAGAGTGTGCTTGGGTGCTGATCATATGTAATATGGTCAGTTTCTAGGGTATTGTCCTGCTTGATAGGCCAATGTCACTGTCCCTTGCCTCTGCCATTCATGAGTGACATTTAAACCTTTTAGCATCATGCCTAAGTGTACCCCCAAGCAAGAGAACTCTAATCCAAGACAGCGGAAGGCCATGGTACAGAGACTATGGCACTACCCAAGACCAAAGAACAATAGTTTGATTTTGGAGTGTTGGCATAATTTATTTATCAAACAATTTAGAGAAGACTAAGAATTTTCTTATAAATAGAAAATGTGGAAATAGGATAAATAAGGTAAAGATATTATCAACTGAAAAGTGGAGAGTTGACTGTATATGTTACCATAAATTATTTATCAAACTATTCAGAGAAAATATAATTTTCTGATAAATAGAAAATGTAGAAATAAGATAAATAAGATAAAGATATTATCAACTGAAAAGTTGAGCTTTGACTGCATATGTTGCTATAATTTATTTATCAAACAATCCACAGAAGACACAGAATTTTTTGATAAATAGAAAATTTACTAAAGGAAAGAGGGTATGTTGACTGCCTATGTTGTCAAAATCTTTTTTATCAAACTATTCAGATGAAATTATTATTTATTTTTTTTTTTCTTTTTTTTCTTTTTTGATAACCAGAAAATCTAGTTACGGAAAAGGGTAGTCGGTATGAAAGGACTGACATCAAAAGGATGGGATCCTGTTTCCTAGCCCAGCTCACATTAGCTAACGAAGGATAATTAATTTTGACTTGATGAGACATAATCACAAGTCTCTATTTAGCATAGGATTCGTTTAACCCTAGAGATTATATGTAGCTATAATCAATTTTTTTTAATGAGGCGCATTTGCACCGACTCGCAGCGGTGCTCTCATAACTCGGAAAAGTCTCCTGCTATCTGATTGGTTAGAATTATCTTGTCTAAACAATCAGTGATCAGAAAACTTGTCCGAGCTAAAAGGGCACCCCTGCGAGTCGGTGCGAATCTGCCTCACTAAAAAGAATTGACTATAGATGAAGATGGGGAATGAAAGGTTTCGTAAAATAATGTTTTATTCATATACCTTAAAAGGCCTTTTTAAAACTTTTATATAATATAGTATAAATTTCCCATTTAAAAGGATAATGGACTGTCCTTCTATTCAACTATTTCCACCAAGAAGATAATTCAACAAATAAGTTCTTTTATTCCATGTATTGGAAAATAATTATCATAATTCCACCACTGTACCACACGTGTTTCATACACGCTCATACACTGTAACGGTTTCGATTTTTTATCTTATCACTCAATCTTCCCTCTACTGTTAATAGACTAACCTGTTATTATTATTATTATTATTATTATTATTATTATTATTATTATTATTATTATTATTATTATTATCTTGCTGCCTCATGTTCTGTTAAGGTTTGAATTTCTGTGCCGTTCTTGCTCGTAAGTCGCAGTATATAAACCCGGTAATTGTTGAATAAAGTTTCTCACACTTACGGGTTGCTTCAGAGCAAGAGCCTGTGGCTTGCACATTCTGTGAAAATCGTTCTACTGCTTGCTTGCATTCTTGCTTGCTTTCTTGCTTGCTTATTAAAGTTTAGGTCCATTCACCTCTCCTCACAGTCAATCATCTAACTTCTCGCTCGCACACCAAGATTTAAACAAAATTGATCTTAAATAGAAGAAAATGTTTCAGTTCATTCTCCAAGGAGTCCTTTTATGTGTTAGGACAGAGGCCTCCACAGCCTTCAGCCCTGCTCAGAGGGCCTCTCTGAAGCCAATTTCATAGGATAATTTCATGCATATCAGTCCCAAGCACAGTAATATCACCGGAGATATCTCGGGTGTATCCTCCATTAGTCCCAGGCTTTCAACGCTTAATGCCAAGTTGATTTGAATGAGGGATTACAGCTTCCAAACAACATGAGAGAGAGAGAGAGAGAGAGAGAGAGAGAGAGAGAGAGAGAGAGAGAGAGAGAGAGAGAGAGAGAGAGGACTCCTGTGCTTCAACATTTATTAGGTCATGAAAAGAGTGAGAGGCAGACAAAATGGGAAAGGTAATGTTTTCATGAAAATAAAGATAAGAAGAAATTTATAGATTTCTAAATGTATTATGTTCTTGGTGCAGTAATTATCATTATTATTATTATTATTATTATTATTATTATTGTTGTTGTTATTGTTGTTGTTGTTGCTCTTGTTCGTATTATTATTATTATTATTATTATTATTATTATTATTATTATTATTATTATTATTATTGTTGTTGTTGTTGTTGTTGTTGCTCTTGTTCGTATTATTATCATTATTATTATCATTATTATTATTATTATTATTCCTATTGTTGTTGTTGTTTCAGTTATTATCATTTTCATTATTATTGTTATTATCATTAATATCATCATTATTATTATCATTATCCTTATTGCTATTATAATTACTATTATCATTATTATTATTATTATCATTATTATTATCATGACGCATACTACGCAATATTTATCGACCCAGTCTAAACTGTCCTAAATTCCTGATGAGATGAACATTAAAATCTCGACGAGAATTATTAAAACAATTATGCTGACGATGCTGAGACGAGGCAAAGTCCTTCATTAGCTAACGATTTTACAATTTTATTTTCTTTACTTAAACTCTGGTAATGACGTCACCAGAATGATAGAGGATGAAAAATTTTCTCAACATATTTTTTCAATGATTTTGCTCTACTTCGTATAATTTTTTTTTTTTTCGAGGTGGTAATAGATGAAAAATACATCATTTCTTTAATGTCTACTTTTTTATATTCCTGGATTTTTGTTAATAGATTTTATGTCACTTTATCCAAAGTGACTGAGGATGAAAACATTTTCTTAAACTATTTTTTTTTTAACAATTTTTGTTCTGCTTCGTTTAACTTTTTTTGAGGTGGCAATAGATGAAAAATATACCATTTCTTTAATGTCTATTTTGTTTATATTTCTAATTTAAAAAAAAAAAAATTTAATACATTTCTTAAATATCTATTTCTCTTATTTTCCTAGATTTAAATTTATTTTATAAAGATTTTATGTCACTTCAGCTTTTTTAAAGGTAAAGAAACGAAAATTATTCTATGGATTTTAAAATCTCTTCCATTTAATGTGCTAAATCTCTTATGACATTTTGATTCCCAAGTATATTCATATATTGTTTAATGTTTTAAAGGTCGCTCATGAATGGCAGACGCAAGGAGACAGTGATATTGCCCTATCAAGGTGGATAATGCCCTAGAGACTGACTATATTATAATAATATATAGTACACCTAATCCAGAAAACTTGACATTCAGATTGAAGGTTTAAAGGTCGCTCATGAAATGCAGAGACAAGGGGGTAATGACAATACCCTAGCAGGACAATGCCCTAGAAACTGACCATATATAGCACACGTAATCCAGAAGACTTGGAAATCAAATTGAATGTTTAAAGGACGCTCATGAATGGCAAAGGCCAGGGACAGTGATACTCCCCTAGCAGGACAATGTCCTAGAGACTGACCATATATATATATATATATATATATATATATGTATATATATATATATATATATATATATAAATGATCAGCGTCCAAGTCCCGTCTCCATCATGCTAGGACCAGGGAGGGCCAGACAATCTCTGGTGAGTCCTATAATCTCGCCCAAGCTCCCTAGTCTTAGCTCGAGAGGATGGTAAGGTTACAGACACTAATAGAAACTATCGAGCATGAGCGGATCTCGAAATCGAGTCTGGCAGAATGTCAGCCAGGGAAGTTTCCATTAGTTATACCATGTTTATGTTTATAAGAAAATACTCATTCAGCATTTATTGAATATCAGGTTACTATAAGTTTAAAGTATGAATTTTATATTAACCATACTAAAAAAAATGCAGTTAGCTTTAAAAGGTTTGAAGGCCGCTCATGAATGGCAGAGGCAAAGGACAGTGACGTTGCCCTATCAAACAGGACAATGCCCTAGAGACTGATCGTCACCCAAACCCCCTCTCCACCCAAGCTAAGACCAAGGAGAGCCAGACAATGGCTGCTGATGACTCAGCAGATAGACCTACAGGCTCCCCCAAACCGCCCTCCCCCTCCTTAGCTCATAGGGATGGGGAAGTTACAGCGACAAAAGGAACTAACGAGTCTGAGCGGAACTCGAACCCCAGTTCGGCAATCACCAGGCAAGGACGCTGCCTCTAAGCCAGGCAATGGCCTATAGGCTCCCACACACCCCACATCCTTAGCTCACAAGGATGGTGAGGTTGCAGCGACCAAAGGAACTAAATAGTCTGAGCGGAACTCGAACCCCAGTCCAGCATTCACCAGGCAAGGATGCTACCTTTAGGCCACCAGAAACCAGACTCATAAAACTAAACGAACTCCTCATATTTCCCTCAATGTTATTTTCACCATGAAATTGCCACTAGCCGTCCGAGGAGATGAGGTTTTCTTATAAGCTGACTCTTACAGAGATAAAATGCCCTTCTAAATGAAGTTTCTTGCGTATAAGCCCACAACTGGACATAAAAGTGGCAGTTAAAAAGGGTTTTATCTGATACAAATGACATTTCTTCGACTTAGTCTTGAAATGCGCTGTCTTTCAAGTCCATTTGGGTCGAGTAGTGTATCAAACGAGAAACTATATTTTCTGGGATTTCTTATCTTTTATGAAAAGGTTAAACTGCCATGGTATTTTCATTTGGTTTTTCAATATTATCTATTTTTTATTGTCTGAGTTTGATGTTCTTTGTAAATGTCCTTTGCAATGAATTTAGAAACATAATAATTGTCTTTCTTTTCTCTTTTTTTCTTAACGAGTAATGTAACTAACGAGAAACTATATTTTCTCGACTTTCTTGCCTTTTATGAAAAGGTCAAACTGCCTTGGTATTTTCATTCGGTGTTCCAATATTATCGCTTTTTGTATTGTCTAGGCGGGATGTTCTTTGCAATGAATTTATAAACATAATAACTTTCTTTTATTTATTTTTTTAATTGAAATAATCGAGCTGTTTTTTTTTTTTCATTATTATTATTATTATTATTATTATTATTATTATTATTATTATTATTATTATTATTATTATTATTAGCTAAGCTACAACCCTACTAGGAAAAGCAAGATGCTATAAGCCCAAGGACTCCAACAGGGAAAAATTTCATGATATGATGAAATAAAGATCTCCTGGCTACATTCGTATTTCCCACACCGCTTTTCATAACCGTGATATTTTCTCTTTATTCTCAAAAAAAAAAAAAAAAAAAAAAAAAAATCTACAAAAACATTGAGAATATTGACGTGGACAAAGATAAAAAAAAAGTAATGTTTTTAAATCAAGAAATATCAATGCTGTTCTGAGCAGTCGTAAAATACCTTTCATAAAAGTCCAGCGCAGATTATTTCAATTTCCTGAGAGCCAAGAGGAGTAAAGGATTTTAGGTAAACAATCAGTTGGCAACAAAGGAAAAAATAGAGCGATAAATACTTAATTGTTTCAGTTTCTGTATTGATTTCTTAAAAAAAAAAAAAAAAAAAAAAAATCTCTTATTTCCAACCTTGGACCACCCTTAATTGCTTTTTTTTTTTTTTTAATAAATATAATAAGAGATAGAGAAGAAAATATATATGGTATACAGTGTTATATTGATTTTATAAAAAATAAAAAATAATTCTTTTTCTAATATGAATCCTTGGACCACCTCTGTTTGCTTTTTTTTTTTTTTTAAGAAATAAATAGAATAATAATTATAGAAAAAAACAATAAGGTATAGAGGGATGAATATTCTTTCAGTGCTATATTGGTTTTATTAGAATAAAAAATTATATTTTTTTCTAATATCAATTTAAAAATATATTTGATGATATAGTACGCAATATCCTTTAGGTAATTGACTATACCTTTTCAAATGTTTATTTCTTAGATTTAATCATACTATTTTCAGGAATTTGAAAATCTTCTAGAAAAAAGAAAGAAAGAAAAAAATAGGCGTACAGCTACCTTATGAAAAAAAAATCTAACAATATTGCACAAAATGTCTTTTTGGTAATTGACTATACATGTCCAAGTATATACTTCATGGATTTAACCATACTATTTTCAGGAATTTGAAAGTCTTCTTAAAAAAAAAAAAAAAAAAAAAAAAAAAAAAAGTGCATAGTTACCTCAAAATAATAATAATAAAAAATAATAGTGTTTAACAATATAGTACGAAATTTCGTTTTGGCAATTGACTATACCTTACAAGTATATACTTCATGGATTTAACCATACTATTTTCAGGAATTTGAAAATCTTAAAAAAAAAAAGTGCATAGCTACCTCAAAAAAAATTAAAATTGGTGTTTAATAATATAGTACGAAATGTCTTTTTGGCAATTGACTATCCTGTCCGAGTATATATTTCCTAAATCTAACCATGATATTTTCAGGAATTTTAAAATCAAGCGACCTTAAAAAAAAAAAAAAAAAAAAAAAAAAAAAAAAAAAAAAAAAAATACATATGACAATACAAAGCTCCAAGAAGATTTTGGCTTTGGAAAGATTCAGCCAAATGGACTCAACTACAGCCATAGCCCCACCCCAAAAGGAAAAAAGTCCGGCAAGACCTATTCTAAATTGCTTGAGGGTACAATGGGCACACTTTTATCTTACTATCTTATTTCTCTTCCTCTGGTTTTGGTTATTTTTTTGTAGTTTATATAGGAAATATTTATTGTAATGTTACTGTACTTAAAATATTTTATTTTTCCTTGTTTCCTTTCCTCACTGGGCTATTTTCCCTGTTGGGGGCCCCTGGGCTTATAGCACCCTGCTTTTCCAACTAGGGTCGTAGCTTAGCAAGTAATAATAATAATAATAATAATAATAATAATAATAATAATAATAATAATAATAATACATATGTCCCTATCCATACAACTTCTATACCTTCTATTCAAACAAACATACTTTTTTTTTTCCAAATTAGTGGCAAGAATTAATGAAACATTTTACTACCACAGTTTTACTCTGAACGTCTTCAGTGTCTCATTTACCTCCCAATATTAGATAGAAATTCTCACGAAGGTTGACGCCGAGAGACCAAGATATTTGCTTTGACCCGTAAAATTCATTTTGGTTAGTGTGGGCCTTTTAGTGTTGTCAAGCTGATGAGGATGGATGGACGACCCAGTCAACAGGTTACAGTAATGGGTTTTGTAATAGGTAAAGCCATACTATTACAGGACAAACACGTATCTATGTATTATGAGTAGTCTGGAATAACGTTTGCGATAAGGTTATGTACCAAAGTACCTGTGTATTGTGGATAGTCTGGAATAACACATAAGGTTATGTGTTAAAAGGGTTTCTTTTAAACATTTGCGACAGGGTTATGTATCAAAGTATGTATGTATTATGGATAGTGTGGAATAACATATAAGGTTATGTATTAAAAGAGTTTCTGTAATTGATTTCTAATTGTATTTTTACAAGAAATAAACGATATATTTTTGTAATAATTGATATAACATATTGGGTTAGGTATCAAAAGAATTTCTTTAATTGGTTTGAAATTGTAATTTTCACAAGCAATAAACATTATATTTTTGTAATATTTGATATAAAATTTAAGGATATGTATTCAAAAGTCTTTGTAATTGGTTTCAGATTGTACTTTAACAAGCAACAAACATTATATTTTTGTAATATGTATGATAGAAACAATAAGTGTTAAATGGGGTTGATTCTTTTATATTTTATCATATATAAGAGAGTTTGTATCATTGAAATTAATCACAAGGATTTACGTGACAGATAAGTCTCCTGATTATTAAAATTGAAATCATCTCCATTTCTTGATTAAATATGAATTGCCAAAAAATAGCAAAACATTCTCTCTCTCTCTCTCTCTCTCTCTCTCTCTCTCTCTCTCTCTCTCTCTCTCTCTCTCTCTCTCTCTCTCTCTCTCTCTCCTCTCTCTCTCTCTCTCTCTCAGAGAAGGTTTGTATTATGAAATATATGTCAAGGAATTACGTGAAAATCAAGTCTACTAACTATTCAAACCAAATTAAAATCTATTACATTTCTTAGCAAATGATAAATTACAAAAATTACAAAAAATTTAAAAAGTTACAAAAGGTCCTTCACCCCTTATATATCGATTTGCCTCTCTCTCTCTCTCTCTCTCTCTCTCTCTCTATCTCTCTCTCTCTCTCTCTCTCTCTCTCTCTCTCTCTCTCTCTCTCTCTCTCTCTCTCCTAAATATTCAAACTAAATTGAAACCTATTACATTTTCTGGTTAAGGGTAAATTACAATTTGTTTTTAAAAATCCTTCTCTCTCTCTCTCTCTCTCTCTCTCTCTCTCTCTCTCTCTCTCTCTCTCTCTCTCTCTCTCTCTCTCTCTCTCTCCCTGCCTGTGATGTTCAGCCAACCCCAACAGTTACATAGGCCGCTTCTCAGAAATTCATATTGTGTGAAAGTGGCAATCTTCCCCTCAAATGAACTTTGCATTGACCTGGAAATGCCACGACGAAGGTCAGCTTGACTTAACATCAAATGGAAACTCACTCGTAGATATCAAAGGTAATGTTGCTACTGTGAAATGAGCAGACGGAGATATGCCACTTGGTATAATTAGCTTCTTTGATTTGTAAGAAGCTTAAAGGTCACTCATGAATATCAGAGGCGAGGGACAGTGACACTGTCCTATCAAGCAGGGCGATGCCCTAGAGACTGGCCATATATACATATGGTCATCGCCCAAGCACACTCTCCACCCAAACTATCCTCTTGGATTTGTAAGAAGTTTAAAGGTTT
>NC_090748.1:104048353-104060853 GCF_036898095.1 Palaemon carinicauda
TATATATATATATATATATATATATATATATATATATATATATATATATATATGTCACTGATGTAGTAAATACACAAAGATTAGATATTCATTTTAATGTTACTGTTCTTAAAATATGTTATTTTTCCTTGTTTCCTTTCCACACTGGGCTATTTTCCCTGTTGGAGCCCTTGGGCTATAAGCATCTTGCTTTTCGAACTAGGGTTGTAGCTTAGCAATTAATAATAATAATAATAATAATAATAATAATAATAATAATAATAATAATAATAATAATCTTTTAGATAATTATATACGATGTTCATAACACGGGGGTTTCCAATCGGCCTTCACAAGCGTCCACCAAACATGGATAATAAAAGAGAACTTTACATAACTGTGGTCTATAGTTATTTATTTCTAACTTCAACTGGGTACCGGCGTCACTTCACCTTGAAGAGAGAGAGAGAGAGAGAGAGAGAGAGAGAGAGAGAGAGAGAGAGAGAGAGAGAGAGAGAGAGAGAGAGATTAAGATTTGAGACTCTCTCTCTCTCTCTCTCTCTCTCTCTCTCTCTCTCTCTCTCTCTCTCTCTCTCTCAGAGTTCACTAGGCTCATTAATCCATAATGACGATTTAATCCCACAGACTCAAGCAAACTGAAAAGAATGTCTCACTGGTCCCATAAATCCGTTTGACCTCTCTCCAAATGTCCACTTCAGTATTAGTGGAATGACCTTCGTTAAATCTCTTTTCACAGGTCGTTATGGCTCAGTTGGATCAGTCCATGCTACTAAGTTCGATCCTTGCTCAGATTGATAGGATCCATTGAAACACTTCACTAATAACTCAGTGACTCCCGATAAAAATTCTCGAAGTAAGGAGAGAGAGAGAGAGAGAGAGAGAGAGAGAGAGAGAGAGAGAGAGAGAGAGAGAGAGAGAGACTATTATCTAAGATATTAATATTTCAATATATTATTTTATGATTTTTTATAGAAATTCTAGAATTAAGGTAGGAGAGAGAGAGAGAGAGAGAGAGAGAGAGAGAGAGAGAGAGAGAGAGAGAGAGAGAGAGAGAGAGAGAGAGAGTAAGCAGAAAAAAAGCAATTCTTTTCGCCTCCAAGACAAGGGCTTGAAGAGCTTCCAGGAAGCAGCTCGAGATGCATAATGATTTAGGATTTAATGAAGGAAGAGACTTTGAGAGCTTTTTGTGATAATAAAGATTGAATTCCTGCAATAATACAAAGGAAAATGCGTGAAGGAAAAAGAGTCCTGAGTTTAATGAAGAGAAAAACTTAGCAAAATGAGTTTGTGTGTGTCACATACGGATGCCGGAAAGGCTTCAATAATTATTGGGGGAAAATTATTGAGAATAACAACTGAATAGTTAAAATATTTCGATTTACTTCCATGATTAATTATTATTATTATTATTATTATTATTATTATTATTATTATTATTATTATTATTATTATTATTATTATTATTATTATTATTATTAATGTTATTATTATTATACAATATACAGACCGAGAGAGAGAGAGAGAGAGAGAGAGAGAGAGAGAGAGAGAGAGAGAGAGAGAGAGAGAGAGAGAGTTTACTGGTATAGGTTGACTTTTCTCATTCGATAATACAATACTTGATTTTCAATAGATATTAAAAAGCAAAAAATCTACTTACCAGATTGTAGTCATTTACTTTTTCGAATAGAATACACACACACACACACATATATATATAGTATATATATACATATATATATATATATATATATATATATATATATATATATATATATATATATATATATATATATATATTCATATGTGTGTATGTGTATATGTATTTTATTTGAAAAAGCAAATGATTTTAATTAACTATACACACACATATATATATATATATATATAAAGATATATATATATATACATATGTATATATACATATATATAAATATATATATATATATATATATATATATATATATATATATATACACACACACACACACACATATATATATATATATATATATATATATATATATATATATATATATATATATATATATATATATATTCAGATATGAGTGTATGTGTATATGTATTTTATTCGAAAAAGTAAATGACTTAAATTAACTATACACACACATTTATATATATATATATATATATATATATATATATATATATATATATATATATATATATATATATATATATATATATATATATATATGATTATATATATGTGTGTGTGTGTGTATGTGTGTCAGTTAATCCTACCCCACTGAAACCCTATTGAATTGACGTCCATTTGTTTCTCTCCCTTTCAAACCAATTCGGCTCCACAACGAAGGTGACAGCGAGATACCTCGATGACATTTCTCTTCCAACCAGACCCTAAACAAAAGTCGGATTAAAAAGAAATAAAAAACCAACAACTGTACTCATGGGATTTCCATATCAAATCCATTCACGTAAAAGGCTGTGTACGTGGCTCAAATACACAAGTCCTCACGCCAGTACACCCAGTACACCTTGTGTTATTGGTGTCGATAAGAGAGCTTTAGAATATAAAAATGGTAGACGAGTATTCAGTTTTCATATCGTGGTTTTGTTCGTGTTTAAAGATTAATTAGTTTTTTTTAAGTTTTAAAGGCCACTCATGAATGGCAGAGGCAAGGGACAGTGACATTGCCATATCAAGCAGGACAATGCCCTACAGACTGACCATATATACATATGATCAACCCCCAAGCCCTCTCTCCACGCAAGTTAGGACCAGGAAGGGCCAGGTAATGGCTGCTGATGACTCAGCAGATAGACCTAAAGGCTTGAATGTCGTGCCAAGCCTTTGAAATCTCTCTCTCTCTCTCTCTCTCTCTCTCTCTCTCTCTCTGATTATAAAATTTAGTCCAGAATTTCATTACAAGCCTCTGAAATATACTGTAAAATCCCCTCTCTCTCTCTCTCTCTCTCTCTCTCTCTCTCTCTCTCTCTCTCTCTCTCTCATGGTGCTATATAGCAAAATATGGCAGTAATTAGTTGAGATATATGTGTTGGCAAACCGTTATCGAAACTGATCATTGATTAGATAAGTAATATATAGTAAAACATTATCCCAAAGACTTTGATCATTAACTTTATGATAAAAAAATTCACATAAAAATTGTAAGAGAAAAAATTGCTAATAGAATTTATTGTGATCTAAAGAGGTTATGAATTAAATCAACAAATGCACCAAAGCATCTCAAATCGAGGAACAAATTTTTGCTTTGTTGATATTTTGATAAAAAGGGAAATAATTTCTTGATGCTTTTGAGAGCATAAAAGTGTAATCCATTATTACTATAACCTCAAGGGATCCAGCAAGGAAAAATAGCCCGGTGAGGAAAGGAAATAAGGATAAGGGAAGTAATGAACAATTAAGATAAAATATTTCAAGAATAGTAACAGCATTATTATTATTATTACTATTATTATTATTATTATTATTATTATTATTATTATTAGTGGCTAAGCTACAGCCCTTGTTGAAAAAGAAGGATGCTATAAGCACAAGGCTCCAACAAGGAAAAATAGCCAAGTGAGGAAAGGAAATAAGGAAATAAATAAACGACAAAAGAAGTAATAGCCAATTAAAATTAAATATTTCAAGATAGTAAATATATTGAAATAAATAATTCCTATATAAACTAAAAAGAATAAAAAAAATAAGAAGAGAAAAGAAGATATAATATTGTGCCCAAGTGTACCCTCAAGCAAGAGAACTCTTATACAATTATTTGGATACCATATTTTGAAGGCACTCATAAATCTGAAAAGGTCATGAGAGATTAAACATTAAACATCCACCCTCCGTAAATCTAAACATTTTCTAACATAGGAAAAGTGTAATCAACAGGAAATATGATCTAAAAGTTCTCTAAAATGTACACACGTGAAGATATAGGAACGGGTGTCATGAACTCACAGAAAGGTGATACCTTTATCTGTCAATAGCGATCTTGAACTCAGACGCTGTCTTGGGTTACGACGGAGTCTGCTCTCTCGAGTTACGTTGGAACCTGCAAGCAAGTCGGAAGGTTTTTTATTTCTCTTGTCAGAGAAACAGAGCGAAATTGGAAAAGGGACGAACCTGAGACAGTGGATGATTGAATACGTTGAAATTTGATAGGACCAAACTGAAGGGATCAATCTTGTCTGAAATGATTTTGAATATATATATATATATATATATATATATATATATATATATATATATATATATATATATATATATATATATATATATACTGTATATATATGTATATATATGTATTTATATACATACATATATATATATATATATATATATATATATATATATATAGATAGATATATATATATATATATATATATATATATATATATATATATATATATATGTGTGTGTGTGTGTGTGTGTGTGTGTAATATATATATATATATATATTTATATATATATATATATATATATTTATATATATATATAAATATATATATATATATATATATATATATATATATATATATATATATATATATATATATATATATATATATATATATATGGATAAATATCAACACAACATCGTGTTCAAATAGAAATAAATTTCTACCTCATACTTAGGATCGATGTATATATATGTATACATACATGCATTTATGCATATATATGTGTATATTACATATATCTTTATATGTTTGTCAATATATATATATATATATATATATATATATATATATATATATATATATATATATATATCCAGTAGAAAATTTATATATATATACATATATATACATGTATATATATATATATATATATATATATATATATATATATATATATATATATATATATATATATATATATATATATGTGCGTGTGTGTGTGTGTATGGATAGATAGATAAAAAGATAGACAGATAGATATATATATCTAAAGTGTTATTCTTAATATCCTAACCGTGTTATATACTGTATATCTAAGAAAGTCAGTGAGCTTATGGAGCTGCAAAAAACAAAAAAATATATAATGCGAGCATAGCGAAGCATCAAATTGTAAGAGGCTTTAATTGCAATTTCCCAACGTTAAAGAAATCAAAGGAAAAAAACAAAATTGGTTTTCTGGTTCTGGTCACATGAAGCCCCTTTGCCATTTAAAAAAAAAAAAAAGCAAGCATGTGAAGCAGATTATAAAACATTTTATGAAGTTTAACACATTATAATTATCCCCTGTAAGAGGAGACTGAAATTCTTATTTAAATAGATAGATAGATAGATAGATAGATAGGTAGATAGATAGATAGATAGGTAGATAGATAGGTAGATAATTAGATAAGAATAGATAGAGATAGAGAGATATATAGACAGATAGACAGGGACTCAATACTACTCAGTGGTCTGTAAGTTTTATTCCAGCTGTGACCAAGTTATGGACTGATCTTCCTAATCAGGTCTTTGGATCGGTGGAACTTCAAAAGTTCAAACTTGAAGTAAACGTTTTTAAGTTGAATAGGTTGACATAAGTCTCTTTTTATAGTTTATATATGAAATATCTGTTTTAATGTTGTTACTGATCTTAAGATATAGGATTTTAGTTGTTCATTACTTCTCTTGTAGTTTATTTCCTTATTTCCTTTCCTCACCGGGCTATTTTTCCCTTTTGGAGCCCTTGGACTTATAGCATCTTGCTTCTCAATCGATGGAAGTAGCTTAGCTACTACTACTACTACTACTACTACTACTACTACTACTACTACTACTACTAATAATAATAATAATAATAATAATAATAATAATTAAAGGGATGACGGAAAAGCGCGTAATCGGAGTTTTGCGTCATCGGAGCCTTATAGAGTTAAAAAAGTTTGACCAATCAGAGCAAGATCCCAAAGACCCATTGACTGTTTACGTATCTTTCTTTTTTATTCTTTCCATATAAACATTTAGACATTTGTCTTAATAAAAACAATTAACTTAAAATTAGAATTGCTTCACATGAGTCTACAAACTCAACTCTTTTACCTTCTTCGACAAAAGTAATTGAGACTAGACAAGATTTGCTATCGGATTTATTCAGGGGACCCAAATAGGCCTATCACGGAGGTAAAGAGAGTAGCGAGGAATTTCGGAAAAGAGGCGGATGAAAAAGAAGACGAATGGATGGGACATTGACTGGCCTAACGCTTTTAAATCCGATGTTCGAATGTAAGGGAGCTATTAGATTACTACTACGATCATCGGTATTTATGCAAATATACCATTAAACCTATTTAAGTCAAATGAATTTGAATATAGTAATTACCATTACAAAAAGATAAAAAAAAAGAAATCGTAGTAAATGATATGGACCAGACAAAAAAAATGCCATTCAAGTAAGGAAAATGATTTCAAGGATTTTCTTTTCCATGGAAAAAAAAAGAAAGAAAAAAAAAACAGGGGCGTAGGAGCGTTTTTTTTTTGGGGGGAGGGGGGTTGATGGTGTAAAGTTTTAAAGGGCTCTGACAGCTGGGAGTCTGATGGGTTAATTTCAAGTCTAAGAACAGATTCCTGAATTTGACAGGTAAATAGACAGTAGACTTGAAATGATCTTATGTCTCTCTTGATTGGTAAAGTAGTCCCTGCAGGCATTGTTTCGGCCCGGGGAATAGGTTCGAATCCCTTTCCATCCAGAAACATTGTTCATAATTGAATTTCCCGTAGAATCGTCTATGCATTTATGAACTATAATCTCTAATAAAGGGTCTTTAGAATTGGAATTTAATGAAAGATTGAGAAAAGTAAATCAGACAATGGCTAGTTTGAAGAAAATTTGGAAATCAAATCGCCTGAAATTACACATAAAATTCAGGCTTTTAGATGCAATTTCCTGGCATCTGACAGCTGATTCTAGCAACAACAAAATATTATCTTATGGACGATTTTTATGTGACTAATTACAATTTGTACACAGTGTCTATCATGTAATACCACTTGGACTACTTGATGAATTTAATAAAATCATACTAACGATGTTGATTCTTTGCTATAATTTCACTCCCAATATCGATGAAGATAAGGCTATCAGTTTTCCAAGCCTAGTATGTTTTTACTGTTTTATCTATTATTTGTTTTTCAGTTCCAATTTCATCTATAAATTCTATTGGCTTTATCATTTTTAATTTCGTTTAGTTTATAGTTTAAATATGACAAATATCTAATGTTTTAGTTGATTAACATGTTATTTTTCTTTGGTTTTAAACTATGGTGATAAGGTATGAAGATTAAAAGCTCACAAATAGAGGAGGACTCCATACACTTAAATACAGCATTGGCCGTAAAAAATCAAGGTCTTAAAAATGCCTTTCTATTCGCAAAACAGTATATATATATATATATATATATATATATATATATATATATATATATATATATATATATATATATATGTGTGTGTGTGTGTGTGTGTGTGTATGTATATATACATATATATATATATATATATATATATATATATATATATATATATATATATACACACACACACATATATATATATATATATATATATATATATATATATATATATATATGTATATATATATATATATATATATATATATATATATATATATATATATATATATATAAATATTTACTGTAAATAACATCAACATTCTAAATGACAATATATATGAGGAAAAAAAACTTGAATTTTCAGTTTTATATTGTTATTATTATTATTATTATTATTATTATTATTATTATTATTATTATTATTATTATTATTATTATTATTATTATTATTAGGTAAGGTACAACCATAGTTAGAAAAGCAGGGAAAAAATAGCTCAGCGAGGAAAGGAAACAAGGAAATAGATAAAATAAAGGGGAAGTAATGAACAAAAAAATTAAATATATTAAGAACAATAATAGCATATTTTACATATTTCATATATAAACTATAAAAACCAAAAAAACTAGAGGAGGAAAAATAAGATAGAACAGTGTACCCGAGTGTACCCTCAAGCAAGAGAACTGTTCAAGAATATATATTAAGCGAGTGCATTGGCCTCACGAAGAAATGCTTCTTTGAAGTAATATTTTCAAGCAAGTAAACTCATTTCATATCATTAAACCAAGAAAGCGTAGGAGAGGAGCTGGAGAGTTTCTTTGAAGCATTAAATTACGTTTCTACATATTTTTCAATTTTCCTCAAAAGAATCAGCGCCTTTTTAAAGGTTTAAAGGTTTAAAGGCCGCTCATAAATGGCATAGGCAAGGGACAGTGACATTGCTCTATCATGCAGGATAATGCCCTAGAGACTGACCATTATGTATGATTAGCGACCAAGCCCCTTTCCACCCATGCTAGGACCAAGGTTGGCCAGGCAATGGCTGCTGAGGACTCAGCATGTAGACCTATAGACTCCCACAAACCCTCCATCCTTAGCTCACAATGATGGTGAGGTTGCAGCGACCAAAGGAACTAACGAGTACGTTTCTGCTTATTTGCCTAATTTCCTCAAGAGACCTCATCTCCCTTTTAAAGGTTTAAAGGCCGCTCATGAATGGCAGAGGCAAGGGACAGTGATATTACCCTATCATGCAGGACAATGCCCTAGAGACTGACCGTATTACATATGATAGCGCCCAAGCCCCTACTCCACTCAAACTAGGACCAAGGAGGTCAGGCAATGGCTGCTGATGACTCAGTAGTTAGATCTATAAGCTCTCCGAAACCCTCCATGGTGAGGTTGTAGTGACCAAGTTAACTAACGAGTTTTGCGCGGGACTCAAACCCCAGGCTGGTGATCACCAGTCAGGGACGTTACCACATCGGCCACCACAACCCTTAGGAAAATAAATGATTACCACACTGGTTTTTTGAAAACCACTTTTCTATAGTCAATTTCTTTTAATGAGGCGCATTTGTCCCGACTCGCAATGGTGCGCTTTTAGCTCGGAAAAGTTTCCTAACCGCTGATTGGTTAGAATTATTTTGTCCAACCAATCAGCGATAAGGAAACTTTTCCGAGCCAAAAGGACACCCCTCCGAGTCAGTGCAAATGCGCCTCATTAAAAGAAATTGACTATAGTGTTTAGATTGTTCTTGATCCCTTAGGAAAATAAAGAAGGAAAATGGCCAAAATGGTCAGTAAGGACAATAAGAAAGAAAAGAAGAAGAAGAGGAGTCATGTTTTTCTTTCCTTCACAAACTCCTTTGAAGAAGAAAAATCAATTCGTCAATATTGGCTCTCTGAAAGCAACAGCATCTAACTTTTTTCCTTATGAAAAACTAAAAAAAGGAAACTAAGCAAAAAAAAAAAAAAGAATAAAAAAATAAAAATAAAGGAAAAAGTCTACCTGTACCCAGTTTCTTTTTTTTCTTTTACTTCTCAGCTTTCCTTCATTGCTGTTCTTAAAATATTTCATTTTAATTGTTCGTTACTTTTCTTGTAGTTTGTTTATTTCCTTTCCTAACTGGGCTATTTTCCCTGTTGTAGTTCTTGGGCTTATAGCATCCAGCTTTTCCAACTAGGGTTGTAGCTTAGCAAGTAATAATAATAATAATAATAATAATAATAATAATAATAATAATAATAATAATAATAATAATAATAATAATAATAAAGAGTAACACCTAAATTTGTCAATATCAGCTCTCTGAAAGCAACAAAATATTACATTTAGCTTATGAAAAACTACGAAAAAAGGAAATATATAATCTCCCGTTTATTTTTTTCTTTTCTTTTCTTCCTTCCGAAAGAGTAACACCTAAATCCTCTAGGGATGTATCCTTTTTATCGGTGACATATATCAGCTCGGCCTAGACTTTTACCCTTTTAGCAGAATCTTTTTCTTTATTCGTGTAGGTAACATTTTATTAAATATTTCTTTATTCACAACAATACCTTTAATGTGAGTTAAGAGCATCGAATTTGCCTCCCATTATTTTGATAATAATTCATCATCATCATCATCATCTCCTCGTAAGCCTGTTGACGCAATGGACCTCGGTTAGATTTATCCAGTCGTCTCTATCTTGAGCTTTTAAATCAATACATCTCCATTCATCCTCATCTACTTCTTGCCTCATAGGTCTCAGTCATGTAGACCTGGGTCTTCCAACTCCTCTAGTGCCTTGTGGAGTCCAGTTGAAAGTTTGGTGAACTAATCTCTCTTGGAAAGTGCGAAGAGCATGCCCAAATCATCTCCATCTACCCCTCATCATGATATCTACATATGGCACTCTAGTAATCTCGCTTATAGTTTCTTTTCGAATAATGTCCTGTTCTGGGCCCCTTTTTAGTTATTTACTTTAATCACACTTATTCGTGTTATAAAAGGAATCGTAATGTCTTATTGTAGTAAAAAGAAACACTGGCAAATAAAATACATCCTCGTGAATCTACGTAAAAAATTAATTGCTCAAAAAGAATATTTTATATCTTAAAGTATAGAGTAAGCCATATCTAATATTATGGATATAGAAAGTGATAAAAAACAGGAAGGTTTCTGATACACACACATGTACATACATACATACATACATACATACATACATACATACATACATATATATATATATATATATATATATATATATATATATATATATATATATATATATATATATATATATATATGTGTGTGTGTGTATATGTATATATATATATATATATATATATGTATATATATATATATATATATATATATATATATATATATATATATATATATATGTTTATATAAGTATATATACATACAAATATGTGTGTGTGTTTGTGTGTGTAGATCTGTTGCCTTGCGAATGCTAGGCAAACACGTTACTACTGTACTAGCCAGGAGGCTTTTAGGGATTACAATTCACAAGAAATAAAAATATATCTCTTCAATAAGAAAAAATATATTTAAACAGAGTTATATCTTTTGTAAGAAATAGATTTCCGCCACCATGGCGGTTCCTTATTATTATTATTATTATTATTATTATTATTATTATTATTATTATTATTTGTTAAGCTACAACTCTCGTTGAAAAAGCAGAATGCTATAAGCCCTGGGGCTCCAACAGGAAAAATAGCCCAGTGAGGAAAGGAAACAAGGAAAAATAAAATATTTAAAAAAAAATAGTAACAACATTAAAATAAATATCTCCTATATAAACTATAAAATACTTTAACAAAACAAGTTGAGGAGAAATAAGATAGAATAGTGTGCCCGAGTGTACCCTCAAGCAAGAGAACTGACGATCACACTTCCAATCTCTGTCACTATACATATAAAAGCAGGAAAAGCACCTAAAAGAGAGCTTCTGCTTTTATCTGTGATCCCTTGTTTTAGAATGCTCTTTGGAAGAAGCCAGGTGCCAAAAGAAATACAGAGTTGAGCTTTGAAGGCTTTCCTCGAAAACTGAATCATAGCAGAAAGAAAATCAGGAGGTATGGTGGAAGATTTTCTTAAGGTTAGAGGCTCTCTCTCTCTCTCTCTCTCTCTCTCTCTCTCTCTCTCTCTCTCTCTCTCTCTCTCTCTCTCTCTCTCTCTCTCTCTCTTTTAGAAGTTAATAGGCTTTTTACTAATAGGAAGTGGTCTCTCTCTCTCTCTCTCTCTCTCTCTCTCTCTCTCTCTCTCTCTCTCTCTCTCTCTCTCTCTCTCTTTTAGAAGTTAATTGGCTTTTTACTAATAGGAAGTGGTCTCTCTCTCTCTCTCTCTCTCTCTCTCTCTCTCTCTCTCTCATCTCTCTCTCTCTCTCTCTCAGTAATAGGATTTCACACGTATCTAAATGCTCTCTCTCTCTCTCTCTCTCTCTCTCTCTCTCTCTCTCTCTCTCTCTCTCTCTCTCTCTCCTCTCTCTCTCTCTCTCTCTCTCTCTCTATATATATATATATATGTATGTATAATATTATATATATATACTATATATATATATATATATATATATATATATATATGTATATTTATATATATATATATATATATATATATATATATATATATATATGAAATCATATGTGCATACATATATATACGTATATATATAAATATGTATATATATATATATATATATATATATATATATATATATATATATATATATATATATATATATATATATAATACTGCGAATTGTAAACAGTAGTACCACAAGCAATAAAAAAACTTTAGAAGACCAAGTTGGACACTTAGGATCAGTTAGGTACTCCAATAGTAGTTCATAGTTACTGATTTTCTTCCATTAACGTGTTTTTTTTTTTTTCATTGCATATGGAGTGAGCACAGTTGCCTTCTTTTAGAAGGACTTTGCTTTGGCTTTGGGGTAGACCGTAGTCACGATCGACTGCCCTGCCTGACATAACTTCGACCTCGGTAGTGTATGTTCATGAGTTGTACCACTCACCATCGCCCTTCTTCCCAGCAGCGGGGAGTCCAGACGTGGGTAGGTCGACAGTTCGGGACCGTGTCAGGTGTCTGTTATGTTTTTAGGTGTTGGAGTGGCTTT
The DNA here is from genome assembly GCF_036898095.1 of Palaemon carinicauda. NCBI lineage: Eukaryota > Metazoa > Arthropoda > Malacostraca > Decapoda > Palaemonidae > Palaemon > Palaemon carinicauda. The sequence goes on from NC_090748.1 coordinate 104,060,840, forward strand.
GTTTGTGTGCATAT
>NC_090748.1:104065853-104078353 GCF_036898095.1 Palaemon carinicauda
TATTGATATTCATTTCATGTTTCCTATTACTTTAAAGGTAAGAATTTCCTTAATGCCTAATAACTTTATTGATATTCATTTTATGTTTCCTATTACTTTAAAGGTAAGAATTTCCTTAATGCCTAATAACTTTATTGATATTCATTTTATGTTTCCTATTACTTTAAAGGTAAGAATTTCCTTAATGCCTAATAACTTTATTGATATTCAAATGAATCCCCCGGATTTACTGGAATCGTCACTTAAATACTGGAATCCCCTTGAAAATTACCGAATTCCCCTACAATATCACTGCAGACCCTTAGAAATCGATAAATAATGTGTGTTTTTATCAAAATACGTTATTCTTATGTTTTTAGCATTTATATTTTGCATATATTTGCAGGTAGAACCTAGGCTAGGGGTTGTGACCTGGGAAGGTTTGAGACCTTGGAAGGGAGTCCGGGGGCTTGCCCCTGGCTAGGGATTGTGACCTGGGAAGGTTTGAGACCTTGGAAGGGAGTCCGGGGGCTTGCCCCTGGCTAGGGGTTGTGACCTGGGAAGGGGGTCCGTAGAACTACTAGGTTAGGTTAGGTGGGTTTATTAGGTTCTGTACCCTTTTGTACCCTTTTATATATTGTGTAAAGGGTATATAGAAAATGCTTTAAAATACACATTTTATTTAAATGATTTACTACAAAATAATATAAATGAATAAAAACACATATTATTTATCGATTTCTAAGGGTTTGCAGTGATATTGTAGGGGATTTCGGTAATTTTCAAGGGGATTCCAGTATTTAACTGACAATTCCAGTAAATCCGTGAGATTCTAGTAATTCGTGGTACCCTTTCGTTTTATGTATACATGACATAATGATTTGATGCAAACTATCATTTATGTTTTGCCAATTCCTGTATCTAAGAATTATTAAAAGTTGAGTAGTGGGAAATCAGAACTGAGTGAACTTCATCATCTTGATTTTCAGAAACCTTAGTTCAGTTAATACATGATACATTAGTAGGTTGATACATGATACATTAATTTCTAGCGATGTAATCAGTCTGAGAAAATATGGTTTATGGATTAACAGTTACCAAACCTAACCTAAGCCTCTCTTACCTACCCTTACCCAAACCACTCCCCCTTACATATCCTTACAGTACCTCTCCTAAGCCTCCATCATCTTAACCATTCCCTTTCCTGACTTATTCTTACCTACCCTACCCTCGCCGTACCTAGCCTGCTCTTACGTATCTTTCCCTTATCTTACCTATCATTGCTTTATCTTACCTATCATTGCCTTACCTAGCCTTGCCTTACCTATCCTCGCCTTACTTAGCCTTGCCTTACCCATCCTTGCCTTACCTAGCCTTGCCTTACCTATCCTCGCCTTACCTATCCTTGCCTTACCTATCCTTGCCTTCCTTATCCTCGCTGTACCTAGCCTTGCCTTACCTATCCTCGCCTTACTTAGCCTTGCCTTACCCATCCTTGCCTTACCTAGCCTTGCCTTACCTATCCTCGCCTTACCTATCCTTGCCTTACCTATCCTTGCCTTCCTTATCCTCGCTGTACCTAGCCTTGCCTTACCTATCCTTGCCGTACCTAGCCTTGCCTATCCTCGCCGTAACCAGTCAAAAGACCCCATAACTATCTAGTGGTAGTATCTCAACGGGTAGTTGAATCGGTAGAACATCAAAAGCTCAAACTTGAAGTGAATGTTTATATGTTGAACAGGCTGACATAAATCTCTTTATATCTTATATATGAAAGCTCTGTTTTAATGTTGTTACCGTTATTATAGTATTTTATTTCAATTGTTCATTACTTCTCATGTAGTTTATCTATTTCCTTTTTTTCTTTCTTCACGGGCTATTTTGACCTGTTAGAGTCCTTGGGCTTACAGTATCCTACTTATCCATCTAGGGTTGTAGTCTAGCTAATAATAATAATAATAATAATAATAATAATAATAATAATAATAATAATAATAATAATAATAATATTATGGCTCATTACGTGAATTGGACATTTTGCTTGACCGTGACCCTGACCTTTGACCTTGTAACATATATATATATATACACACACACACACACACACACACACATATATATATATATATATATATATATATATATATATATATATATATATATATATCCATTTCTGAGTGAGGATACCTTAATGTGGTGAAAAGGTTTGCGTTTTGCTATGATCAGCAAATCTAAACTAGTTAGGGCTACCAATTACCATATGATTTGCTGTAAGTAATCATACGAAAATCTCCCACCATCACCAATCCACACTGGCCACCTTAATGAAGAAAACTGGCCAAACCCCAGTCATGAATAAAAGCATATCTGAGGCCTTTGTCCTGCAGCGGACTATGAATTTTTTTTCATTTATATATATATATATATATATATATATATATATATATATATATACATATATATAATATATATATATATATATATATATATATATATATATATATATATATATATATATACAATATATATGTGAATATATATATATCTATATATATATATATATATATATATATATATATATATATATATATATATATATACATATATATATATATATATATATATATATATATATATATATATATATATATATATATATATATATATATTTATATATATATACACACATATACTATACATGTATATATATATATATATATATATATATATATATATATATATATATATATATATATATTATATGCACAACAAAATCAGGGAAAAGAAGAGAAGTTGCTGGTTTGACGAGGTGAGAAAATATGCTGGTATAAACAGGAATAGAAATACCATATACAGAGAAGAGTGGAAGGAAAAATCTGAGGCCTTTGTCCTGCAGTTGATGACCAACAATGGCTGATGATACATACATATATATATATATATATATATATATATATATATATATATATATATATATATATATATATATATATATGTATATGTGTATATATATGTATATATCTATCTATCTATATATATATATATATATATATATATATATATATATATATATATATATATATATATATATATATATATTAATCATAGGCATAGGTTTTAGCGTATGCATATAACAATAGAATTTTGATTACACATTCCAAAGATTTGTGAAGAAATGGAAAGACCTTGGAATTCTCAAAGAAATCGTTTTGAAGACGAAAAGAATTTCTGATGGCGGAGAAGAAATCCATTCCTGCAGGAAAAAGAACTAGAGGCGCGCTTAGCCTACTTCATTTGAAGTTGCTCTGGTTGGATCTGTGTTGTCTTCTGAAGCTCCGTGGAAGATTCTTGGAATTCTCTAAGAAATCGTTTTGAAAACGAAAAGAATTTCGACTGAGATCAGTTGAAAAATACGCTTTTATGAATAAAAATGAAAGGAATATATATATAAGAGAGAGAGAGAGAGAGAGAGAGAGAGAGAGAGAGAGAGAGAGAGAGAGAGAGAGAGAGAGAGAGAGAGACCCAATCTATTCCCGCAGAATTGCCATGACGAGAAAAGTCTTCAGAAACCGGCTACGAGAATGAACTCGGAGTCTTTCCTGAAGACGCTGGAGAATCTTTGAAGACTTAAGGTTTTTAATAATATACCTCCGACAGACAATTTATAATCATCATAGAACAATGACTATATTAACCAATTACGTATTGTTTGTTATTATTCAGAATATGTTATGGGTTATCAACTTGGACGGCAGTATGGAAACACTAGTTTCCCGTCTGCTTGTAAATGATTTATACGATTTCATGTCCGTCGGATCACTGTTTCTACTTGGCAAAATGGACGAATCGGAGGAGACAATTACCATGGAAGGTGAACAAGCACCTCCAAACGAATCACTTAACCTGGACACGGATCAAGAGGAGGCAACAGGATACAAGCAGAGAGTGGAGAGGTTGAAAATGTTTCAACCTGGAAAAGCTACTGACGCAAGGAAAAATGAAGACAGAGAGTTTGCAGCGAAAGAAAACCAAACAGATCTCTTCAAGAAGGAAATAAAAGATCTCCAGGAGAAATTAAGAGAAAGAGATTCGACTATTGCCCGAATGAAAGAGGAGATCGGGGTGAGGACAAGGCAAACCGAGCAGTTACAGGACCGGTTGATTGAAGAAGAAAGAAGGTCCAACCAACTAGAGCGAAAATGTGATCGCTATGCAAAGGTACTCGAGGAAAAGCTAGTTCAAATTTGCCACTTTGAAAAAGAACAAGCGAATGGCAATGAAAAAATCGATCGCTTGCGAAAGGAACTTGAAACAATACTAATTGAAATGAACAAAACTAAAGATAATTTGCAAGAAAAAGTGTATATGATAGAGGAAATTCTAGAATATAACGGAAGAATTGAAAATGAATATGAAGGAAAAGTAGAGGAGAGTGAAGTTCAGAAATTTGAGAAGGAAATCGGATTTTGGCAGAAGGAAGCAATGATAGTTAAAGAAGAGTTGAAGTTCACTAAGGAAGAATTACAGGAAGAAAATGCACTCCGGAAAAGGCTAGAAATTCAGCTAAACCTAATGAAGAGAGAGGCGACATTTAGAGATGTGATTGGTCACCCGACAGAAGAAGAAAGCAAAGACGAAATTGAGAGGAAAAGGAAGGAAACGCAAGATATGAAACATAGACTTAGTGAAGAAGTGGAACTAAACAGGATAAAGGACAATAAAATCCAACAGCTTGAAGAGGAAAAACTGGAAAAGGACGTTGCAAATAAATATTGGGAAAAAGAAACACTCAAGATAGACGGAGTTGCAAGAGACTAAATCAGAATTGAAACGAGAAAAGACAGTACGAAAGGTATTAGAAGAAGAGCTAAATCTTTCTAAGCAAAAAACAGAAGAACTTGGGAGAGATAAATTGATAGCAAAAACTAGAGTTGATAATGTTGAAAAATTATTTGAAGTAGAGATGATTATTGAAAGAAAGACAACAGAACTAAAAATAGTTGGAGAAGAGAAAGAAAAGCTAAAAGAGGAGTTAATGAAAGAAGAGACAGCAAGAAAAGGATTGAAAAAAGAGCTAAATCCAGCTAAGCAAGTAGCAGAAGAACTTAGGCAAGATAAATTGAGAGCAAAATCTAGACTTGAAAATGTTGAAAAACTATTTGAGGGAATAGAGATGATTATTGAAAGAAAGAAAACAGAACTAAAAATAGTTAAAGAAGAGAAAGAAAAGCTAAAAGAGGAGTTAATGAAAGAAGAGACAGTAAGAACAGTATTAGAAGAAGAGCTAAGTCTTGCTAAGCAAGAAACAGAAAAACTTAGGAGAGATTTATTGATAGTAAAAACTTTAGCTGATAATGTTGAAAAATTATTTGAAGAAGTAGAGATAATGGTTGAAAGAAAGACAACAGAACTAGAAATAGTTAAAGAAGAGAAAGAAAGGCTAAAAGAGGAGTTAATGAAAGAGGAGGGATTAAGGAAAGAAAAAGAGGAACAAATAGCTATTTTCGAAGAAAAAATGGAAAGTCTACATATTCAAAACATGCAGGAGGTAGAAACAATCAAAAGAGAGGTAGAGGATCGGCTAAATCTTGTGACGGAAGGAGCGAAAATTCTTAAGCAAGAAAAAGAGGATATGGAAGTCAAGATAGATTGGCTTGAAATATTGGTAATGCAAATTGATAATATAGTGAAACAACAAAAGAGAGAAATTCTAAGGAGAGAAGGAGAGAGCACAAGGCTTGATAAAGAGCTAATAGAAGAAAGAAGAATCAGAAAACAGACAGAAAGTGAAGTGGAAAGTCTAAGGAGAGAAATCAAGACTCTAAAGGAAAGACTTCTGGCGAAGACTGGACAGATTGGTGATACTCAAAAAGTAGTTATGGAATTGGCGGATTTGATGAATCAGTTGAAAGATGAAATAAATAGTGATGAGCAAGGAGTTAAAGGAAAACCTAGAAAAATAGAAAATATAAAAAAAAGAAAATAAAAAAAATTAAAAACTAAAAAATCCCCCCAAAAATATAAAAATCCTAATATTGTACTTAGAAACAAAATTATGTATTATTTCTATCAGCTTAACAAAAGTTTTGTGGGAAAATTTTTTTTCATGAATTGTATAAACTGTTATTATTGTAAAGGGTACAAATGTAAAATTGCTTTAATAACAATTATAATTGTTATTAAGGTAATAATAATAATAATAATAATAATAATAATAATAATAATTATTATTATTATTATTATTATTATTATTATTATTATTATTATTGTTATTATTATTATTAAATAACTAAGAGACTTATCAACAACAAATGCAGCCATTTCTAGTCCACTGCAGGACGAAGGCCTCACCCATGTCATTATTCATATCTGGGTTTCGACCAGTTTTCATCACCACGCTGGCCACTACGGATTGGAAATGGAGGGGAGACTTTTGTCTGATCACTCACAGCAAATCAAACTAGTATGGGTGGCCCTAACTAGTACAGCTTTGCCAAGCTAGTATGGGTAGCCCTAACTAGTACAGCTTTGCTGATCATTGCAAAAACGTTCCCCCACTAAAAAAATAAAAAAAAAAAATAAAAAAAAATAAATAAATAAATAAATAAAATAAAAAAAAATAAAAAACAGAAAATGAAATTATGAAGAAATATTTCTCAAAATATGGAAACGATACAACGCAATAAGTACTATCAATAATCTGTTCGATCAAAATCAAATTAATCAAAGCCTTATCTAATGTCAAGTTGAATAATGTAATTAACATAATTTTTTTAATTAAATGCATGACTTTCACCGGATTAGATTGATTAATTCAGCAACGTACGGCTGCTTCCAACAGGGAAGAGGTATTACATAATTGTATTTCCTTATTCAAACTTCGTTTCCCTTTGGCTGGTTTACTCTTTTCCTCTTTGATCGTGTAAGAGGAGATCATGTAAGAGGAGATCGTGTAAGAGGAGATCGTGTAAGAGGAATATCAGAGGTGGGGGTGGGAGGTGTACTTACATATGATTCGTATTATAATTGAATTAATGAAAACGATGATTATCGAATACTAATCCTTTTCCAAGGATTGTTATCACGTCGAAGTCTTGCTTCAGAATTAATCTCTCTCTCTCTCTCTCTCTCTCTCTCTCTCTCTCTCTCTCTCCGTCCTTGCCTGGCGCTCGCCAGACTGGGATTCGAGTCCCGCTCTAACTCGATAGTTTCTTGTAGTGTCTGTAACCTCATCATTCTTGTGAACTAAGGATGGTGTGTTTAGGGGAGCCTATAGGTCTACCTGCTGAGTCATTGGCAGCCATTGCCTGACCCTCCCTGGTCCTAGATTGGGTGCTGAGCATATGTATATATGGTTAGTCTCTAGGGCATTGTCCTACTTGCTAGGAACATGTCTCTTTCCCTTGCCTCTGCCATTCATGAGTGGCCTTTAAACATTCAAATATGACAAAAAATTAACTCCAAGGAGCAATGAATTCATGAAGAAATTGCAACGTCAAAGCACATGAAATTCAATAAGATCTGGGAATATTTCATTTATAATCATCATCCCAATCAAAATAACTTGCTCACCGTATACCCTTCGCCCTTCTATGTCTGTCTAGAGAGACGATACAGCAATATGAATCTATTTCTATAATCATCATCATCATCATCATCATTTTCCTCATCATCATCATCATCACCATCATCATCATCTCCTCCCACGCCTATTGACGCAAGGGGCTTCTGTTAGGTTTCGCCAGTCGTCTCTATCTTGAGCTTTTAAATCAATACTTCTCCATTCATCATCTTCTACTTCACGCTTCATAGACCTCAGCCATGTAGGCAAATGTGCATATAATTGAAGTATACATATTTCACTATATTGAACAATGAACATGTTATTCATTATTGCTGCGTATTCTTGTGATCATAATGAATAATGATAGTACCAGAAGTGTTTCCACAAGGCGTTTTCAAAGTAGCAGTGTAAAATTATGTTAATCACTAATGCCATACTTGAAGGTTTATATTTTCCAAATTTATTTACAGCTTTCTAAATTGAACCGTTTTACCATTTAAAGATGAACTAGAGGGGCACTCAATAGAGCGCAGACCTCCACCGCGGCAGCTTATTTCTCGACCTTTTGTTCGACCTTGACCTTAACATGTATTAATTGGTGTGTATTTTCATACACTCAAATATGAAACAAGTTTGCTGTCTTTGTGACAACGAAGTCATAGGTTATGGCTGATTACGTGAATTGGACATATTGCTTGACCGTGATCTTGACCTTCCAAAATTTAATCATTTCCAGCTTTTGACATAACAGTTAATCCCTCCAAGTTTCATTACTCTACGATTTAAATTGTGGCAAGGAAGCTGTTCTCAAACAAAACGCACAAGCACACATAAACAAGCACACAAACAGAGGCGAAAACATAACCTCCTGCTAACTTCGTTTGTGGATGTAAATATCAGAATTGTGTCCTAAGATAGCGGTTATATACTATTTCAGTTCTGGTAAACTGGAACTCCCACCTGGAAGGCATGCCATGTTTTAAAGGTCTAGGTAGAGAAACTGGAATATTAGCAAATCAGCTATGGATTTCAGGGGATTTTCTAATAACTTTAATTGCATTATGATTAACTAAACATAAGTCTCCAAAATTTACTTATAATGCAATAGGTAAATATTATTACTATATACATACATACTGTACATATATATATATATATATATATATATATATATATATATATATATATATATATATATATATATATATATATCAAATAAGCCATAAATATTTTTGATACATTAATGTCTGGATTCTCTTAACGACCTCGGGATCAGAGCCCCAGGCGAAATCACACAAAGACAAGAGCTTGTGACCGGCCGGTTCTTCGTGGCCAAGTGGTTTAGTCACTGTGTATACAAGCTTGCCGACCAGGGTTCGATTCCCGGCCGGTCACAAGCTCTTGTCTTTGTGTGATTTCGCCTGGGGCTCTGATCCCGAGGTCGTTAAGAGAATCCAGACATTAATGTATCAAAAATATTTATGGCTTATTTGAATATGAAAAACACGTCTAAATGTGCAAAATTTATCATATATATATATATATATATATATATATATATATATATATATATATATATATATATATATATATGTATAAATTATTAATATTCATTTATTGTATTATAATATATATACAGTATATATATATATATATATGTATATAATATATATATATATATATATATATATATATAATATATATATATATATATATATATATGTATGTATATATTATTAATATTAATTTATTGCATTACAAGATATATACAGTATATATATATATATATATATATATATATATATATATTATATATATATATATATATATATATTTATACATATATATTATATATAAATATATATATATATATATATATATATATATATATATATATATATAGTATATATATATATATATATATATATATATATATGTATATATATATATATATATATATATATATATATATATATATATATATATATATATATATATATATATATATATATATATATATATTACAAAAGATCGTAGATGGTCAAAATCTCTTTTTTCATGGCCACAAGATAACTTTTTTTCATAATTTTTTTTTTAATAACTTTATAACAATATTAGGAAATTATTCACGAACTTCCAACCGTTCAAAATAGAAAATATATCCATGGATATAAACATAGACATTAAACATAGGTTCTCTCAGTTGAACAGATAACACATAATCAGTCAATCAATCAATCAATCAAACTCTCAGTTAAACTTTGATTTGAATATCAATTATTTCACAGCAGCTCGTTAACTAATTCAAACAAATCTTGAATATAATATATAATTATATTCTCATTATTCATCGGAATGATATAGCAATGTCATGGATAATTTGTGAATTAAAGTATATTTCATATTCATTAAAGACATTTATTGAGCTCAACAAAATATGGATTAGAAAACAGATATTTCGTTTGATATTTTGATTTTTGACATTTTAGCTACAGGAACAATGATTGGAATTATTGAGGTGACTTACATCGTATGATTAATATCATTATGAAACTTTTGCCTATGTTCGATGTGTATATTTCATTTTACGAAATCATTCACTAAAAAATTATTCCAATTAATTTGTAACTGGCATTTCATGAACTAGCTTTTGACTCTTTTAAGTAATTGAAAGAGCAAACCACCTTTCTTAATAGTTTTCCAGTAGAACGTGTTCCTATTGGCTAAGGCGTTAACATCTCCCAAAGGGCATATTCCTATTGGCTAAAGCGTTGACAAGTTCCGAAGGGCGTGGTCCCATTGGCCGAAATATTCACGCGATACATACGTCATTATTCTTAAAAAAGTGGAAATTTCCATAATTTTATTCTCAAAAAAGACCTCCCTGATGCCATCTATTGGTGTCTTTAACAACATGAGAAAATCCAGTCAATTACCAGAGAAACTAATGTATACATTCTTTGAAAAATACATGATAAATCTCTTATACACATAAATGAACAGGAATATAATAAAATAAAAGAAATATATATGATAAAAAGGCCTAAATATGAGGTATCAAGACAGATATAAGAAATTTTATAGGGTATTCTCGACAATAGTTCGGGTAAAATGGGAAGGATTAGCAGGAGGGGTCCAGAATAGCCAACTCTTTGAGTGGAATGAATTTGTTTATACTGGTGTCATAAATATCAATTTTGACCTTATATCAATGGGAAATATTCATATATTATGAATACTATTTTAAAGTCACTCTGAATGTGTCATGAAGGGATTATCTAGCGCGATTCTTCGTCTTTCGAAGCCGAAAGGTTTCCCGCCCTTTTTCCGCAGTCGACGTGGATGTAAACATTAGGTTCTTTTAAGTTTTTATAATGACAGAATATGAAAGAATGTTGGGATGTAATCCATGGTCAGTTCATATAACTCTAAATGATTATATATCTATATATTATGATTGTATATTTATAAAGGCTGTGATCGGGACATGTAATTATTCACAAACCGTTTAACCCAAAAAGAACTGTCTGCAGACGACAATGGATCTTGAAAAAATTTTAATAGGATACCAATTGTGGATCAAGCTGACAACATTATAAACTTGGCTTTAATCGTCGAAGATAGAAACAATATTTTAGGCATGAATAAAGTAATGTTATATTTCAGTTAGAATTTGGTATTTTATTTGGATAATTGTCGGAAGAATTAGTTTTTTATTTATTTATTTTTTTTAATATTTTGGAATTTTCAAAGTTGGCATTCCTGGTGCATAAGTCGCCTCCAGTTTTGAACGTAGGTTTTTTTTTTTTTTTTTTTTTTTTTTTTTTTTTTTTTTTTTTTAAATTTCGGTTATATGGTGACATAGGTCTCTTAGATTAAAATCCTGATGATAGTTTTTGAGATTATGGAAATAGTGATATAACTTTCTCAAAAAACTACGTGAAGCGAACAAATTGATGGATGCATAGAGTTATTTTCTGAAAAAAAAACTATTGTATTTTCCTTCCATAAAACAATAATTACAAATTACCAGATAAATACATATCAACATATTAACAATGTGTGTTCATTCTTCAAATACTAAATCCCAATCATGGAATTATAAGAGGATTTAATTTAAAATCTAAAGGAAATTATCAAAGTCAGTTTTGGTGTTACTAATGAGGGCGGAGTCTATATCGAAGGGGTTCCAGGGCGGCCAACATAAACATAAAATGCCTTACGTTATAATGAACAAATAAATAGTAATTATGAGTCTATATACAAACAAAAACTTCTTTAATTAAGATATATTATTAAGATATATTATCTTTATCGTATAAGATATCGTTTTCTGTATATATTTACTTAAGTTTGCCTTTTTTTTCAGATTACTAGAAGTGGCAGCCCTTGTACTGGGTAAAGAATAAAATATGATTTGAAGTTTCCTGGCATCCTGACATTGAAGATCATTGAAGCCGATTGTACTAGGTAAGCATTAGTGGTCTTTTAAGATATATATTAACATATTTGTAGTTTATTGTTATTGTAAAGATTTCTGCAGGGAAATATAGTATATTATAATATAATATATTATAAAATGAATAAAGTTAATTTAAAAACACTAACACAATCCCCCCCCCCCAAAAAAAAAAAAAAAAACTAAGTCTTACATCGAATGATTTTATGTTGAACAGATATGCTGAACAGACTAATAAGTTTAATTCATAGTTTATATAATGACAAATTTATATAGTTTATTGCTATTGTAAAGACTTCTGCATGAAATTATAATATAATATAATATAATATAATATAATATAATATAATATAATATAATATAATATAATATAACATCATTCATGTTAAATTATACAACAACTTACACAATTTACAAAAAAAAAAAAAGCTAAAACTTACATCGAATGCTTTAATGTTGAACAGACATGTTGAACAGACTGATATAAGTCTACTTCCT
>NC_090748.1:104083353-104088353 GCF_036898095.1 Palaemon carinicauda
ACTTTTTAGAATTTCTTGTCAAATATTCACCCCACGACTTAATAATGAAAAATATATTGTTTATAGAATTCCTTATAAAATATTCACCCAAGACTAAAAATATACTGTTTTTAGAATTACTTATAAAATATTCACCCCAAGACTCATAATGTATACTGTTTTAGAATTGCTTATAAATATTCACCCAAAGACTTATAAAATATACTATTTTTAGAATTCCTTATATAATATTCACCCCAAGACGCAAGTGAATAAGGGAAAAAAAATATTGTTTTTAGCATTTCATATAAAATATGTACCTTAAGATTCTAGTGAATAAGGAAAAATATACTTTTAGAACTCCTTATAAAATATTCACCCAAAGACTTGAGTGAATAAGGAAAAATATACTGTTAGAATTCCTTATACTGTATAGTATTCATCCAAAGACGAAAGCGAATAATAAAAAATATACTGTCTATCGATTCTGGCTGTATCCTGATGGAAAACGGTCATAGGTCTTCTCTAAGCTGGAATCTTGATTAATTCCAGTCTTCCCTTCACTCCCCAATGGCCAAGTTATTAATCTAATGGCTCTCCTGGGATTGGAAAATATCTCGAGTCTATGTTATGTCGTCAACTTATGTCAAGGAAGCTTTTTTCATTTTCCAAGTTCAGAATCGATTGGAAAAGGATAGCATACGTTTTTTTTGGTGTTTTATATTATATCTTACGTATTAACTATACGCATATCTATGTAGTTGCGCTCACACACACACACATCTCTCTCTCTCTCTCTCTCTCTCTCTCTCTCTCTCTCTTTATATATATATATATATATATATATATGTATATATATACAGCACGTATATATATATATATATATACAGTACACACACATATATATATATATATATATGTATGTATAAATACAGTATATGTATATATATGTGTGTGTATATATATACATGCATATATATAATACATATGCATATAGAGTCTCTCTCTCTCTCTCTCTCTCTCTCTCTCTCTCTATATATATATATATATATATATACATACACATATATATATATATATATACATATATATATATATATATATATGTATACTGTATATATATAGTTTATATGTATGACCTTTTAAGACAAATTCCGTTTAATTACTAACTTTATTTGGCTTATCACAGTCGATATCAAAATACGGGAACATATTCTAATCCATTGCAGGAAAAATAAGTCTCAGATACTTGTAATGTGCACATAAATAACTATCATTAGTGCTAGGTTAGACCGTGTAATAAGTTCAACAATTATTATTGCTATGTTGGACATTACAATAAGTTAAACAATTATTACTGATGTTAGACAGTGAAATAAGCTAAACAATTATTACTGATAATAGACAGTGCAATAAGTTAAACAATTATTACTGACAATAGACAGTGCAATAAGCTAAACAATTATTACTGACAATAGACAGTGCAATAAGCTAAACAATTATTACTGACAATAGACAGTGCAATAAGCTAAACAGTTATTACTGACAATAGACAGTGCAATAAGCTAAATAATTATTACTGACAATAGACAGTGCAATAAGCTAAACAGTTATTACTGACAATAGACAGTGCAATAAGCTAAATAATTATTACTGACAATAGACAGTGCAATAAGCTAAACAATTATTACTGATAATAGACAGTGCAATAAGCTAAATCATTATTACTGACAATAGACAGTGCAATAAGCTAAACAATTATTACTGATAATAGACAGTGCAATAAGCTAAATCATTATTACTGACAATAGACAGTGCAATAAGCTAAACAATTATTACTGATAATAGACAGTGCAATAAGCTAAACAATTATTACTGATAATAGACAGTGCAATAAGTAAACAATTATTACTGATAATAGACAGTGCAATAAGCTAAACAATTATTACTGACAGTAGACAGTGAAATAAGCTAAATCATTATTACTGATAATAGACAGTGCAATAAGCTAAATCATTATTACTGACAATAGACAGTGCAATAAGTTAAACAATTATTACTGATAATAGACAGTGAAATAAGCTAAATCATTATTACTGACAATAGACAGTGCAATAAGTTAAACAATTATTACTGATAATAGACAGTGCAATAAGCTAAATCATTATTACTGACAATAGACAGTGCAATAAGTTAAACAATTATTACTGATAATAGACAGTGAAATAAGCTAAATCATTATTACTGATAATAGACATTGCAATAAGTTAAACAATTATTAATACGTTAACATCCTGTTCAGTTGTCCTATTAAAAATCTAACCATCCAAAATAATTATAAAGCGAATGCTAATTGCACTGATGGCTCTGATATCATATCAATAAAATCAATCCTCCAAATAGGCTGAGAGAATTGACTGGTTAAAAATCCATGCATGAAATAAAATACATCGCATAAATGTTATGGGGCCTGTTATTGGAGCCAAAAAAAAAGAAAAAAATAAAATACTGTAATTCATGTGAATTTTGGATATAAGAATAATAGTATATTTATATCAGTGAGATGTAATTGGTATTGCAAAAATTGG
This sequence comes from Palaemon carinicauda, assembly GCF_036898095.1. Classification (NCBI taxonomy): domain Eukaryota; kingdom Metazoa; phylum Arthropoda; class Malacostraca; order Decapoda; family Palaemonidae; genus Palaemon; species Palaemon carinicauda. The sequence goes on from NC_090748.1 coordinate 104,085,921, forward strand.
TATATGCATTCTTGTGTTCTTTGCATTTTTTTTTTATGCTGATATCCCGGATTAATTGGATATGGTAAAATCATTTATATCAATATATATAAAAGGAATTCAATGGAATATATAGTATTATAAGATTCATATTTCTAAATATTATCCCATATACATTTTTATAGAATTAGGAAAAGACAACTACTTTCAGTGGTTGCAAATAATAATAATAATAATAATGATAATAATAATAATAATAATAATAATAATAATAATAATAAAAACAACAACAACAACAACAACAACAATAATAATAATAATAATAATAATAATAATAATAATAATAATAATAATAATAATAATAATAATAATATTAATGCTAATAATGATAATAACAACATGGTGGTTTGCTTATAATAATAATAATAATAATAATAATAATAATAATAATAATAATACGTAGGTTGTTATGCTCGTATCATTCCTGTTTATCTGTTTACTAAACAATGTTTTCCATTTGTTTGTTTTCTATCAAGGTAAACAACACTCGCTCTATTTCAGACTTTTTGTATAATCATAGAAATTTCTTCAGAAATCCCGAGGAGTCGAAAACGGCAGACTTATTTTTTTATCTTTTATTATAAAAATACACTTAAATTTGATTAATTTACATCATTTTCGTAATTATTTTGTACTAAAATACATATGTGAATTTACAGCGTTTCACAAAATTATAAATCAACTCAATACAAATTAAATCAATTTATAAAAATCATATAATATGCAATCAAGTTTATTGTACAAACGTTCCTACACTTGAATATTTGCATTAAAAACGGTAAATGTCTGGCAACAATTATTCCATTATTTTTTACCGTTTTAAAAAACGGGTATATAGACGTAAACGAGTGATATTACGGTCACCAACCCGTGAAATATAATAACAAAGTGTGGTAAAATTACGGTCGCCTGTATTTTACTGAAATACGACTGAGAACAGTATATTTTTAACGGAGAATTTCCGATTAAAATGACGGATTTTTTTAACATTGTAACTTATAATACAGAAATATTATATATTTTAGTGATTATCAGTTGAAAAACAGATTAAAAAGAAACAATAACAGAGATGAGAAGGGTAAGGACATACAAATTCTCGCAAATTTCCACTTCTAAGTTGGCCATTTTCCCGCTCGGAAAAATTTTCAGTTTCAAACCGAACTTTTCTTCATATCCATCCGAAGACTGGAGAGAGCATCAACATCTTAATAGATTTCGTCTTCATGAAAGAATATCTGAATGTTTTTGGAAGTCTCGGTGAGAAGGAAGAAAGAAAAGAGGTTTTCTTATGTTTTAGAGGCATCACTGAGCAATGGAAAAAAGGGATCCTTTGATTTAAAATGAAGGAAAAATTGCCTTTTGGTGGAAATTATCATCTTTAGAGGATTTTGGACACTTGGAAAGCCAAAATAAACCCAGAATAGAGCGTTGATCTTGCTTCAGATTGCAATATCCTGGTTGATGATTATGAGACGAAATTGAAGCCCGTGGGGAACACCAATTTTTTATTTCTTTTTATTTTCATTGTTATTTTTACATATATCTGATTAGGAAATTTTGAAATCTAGAACGTTGATATTGCTCCAAATTCCAATACCCTTTTTTATTATTATGTGGCGAAATTAAAGGCCGTGAAGACAAACAAAGTTTTTCATATATTTTCGAACAGGAAATTATGAAATTAAAATGATATCCAGATATATCATATCATCAATTAACATACCGATCACAATTAGGGTTGTGGTGGCCGATGTGGTAACGTCCCTGACTGGTGAACGCCAGAATGGGGTTCGAGTCCCGCTCAAACTCGACAGTTTCTTTGGTCGCTGCAATCTCACCATCTTTGTGAGCTACGAATGGGGGTTATGGGGGAGCCTATAGGTCTATCTGCTGAGTCATCAGCCGCCACTGCCTTCCCCTCCTTGGTACTAGCTTGGGTAGAGACGGGGGTTGGGTGTTGATCAATGTATTTATGGTCAGTTTCTAGGGCATTGTCCTGCTTGATAGGGCAATGTCACTGTTTCTAGCCTCTGCCATTCATGGGTGGACTTTAAACCTTTAAACCATTAATGTCTCCAACTTTGTAGATAAGTGAATATCTTATTATTCATTGTTTATAAGTGAAAATCTTATCATTTATTGTTTACAAGTGAATATCTTATTATTCATTGTTTACAAGTGAATATCTTATTAATTGTTTATAAGTGGAAATCTTATCATTCATTGTTTACAAGAGAATATCTTATTATTCATTGTTTATAAGTGAAAATCTTATCATTTATTGTTTACAAGTGAATATCTTATTATTCATTGTTTACAAGTGAATATCTTATTAATTGTTTATAAGGGGAAATCTTATCATTCATTGTTTACAAGAGAATATCTTATTATTCA